>NC_056743.1:1886166451-1886458951 GCF_019279795.1 Protopterus annectens
TAGCAAAATAAATTTAAAATGGGTGGTGAAAGCCAAACACATTCTGTCTAGGCTTATAAATGCCCTAGGGCAGATTGCCTAGTATGAACCTATGAACCTTTGAACATATACCCACAGAGGAGTCAAAGGATGTGACAGAACACATAGGTTTGCATACCTTTTAAATTTTTATTTGTGAACAAATAAATTTGCATATGCCATGTCATATAGCTGTTACACTTTGAAATACATACAAAGAGATGAGTGAAACCCTCAGACAGATAATTTATTACAGTAATCTGAAAGCATGACATATGTTGGTGTCCATGCTACGTCTTTCAACTAGTACAACAGGAAAGACAGACTTGTCCACAGGATAGCAAGCAATCAACAGTAAGTAATGCAGATATACAGGCCAGTGGTCTCTAACTACACTCTATACTCAATAGCTAGGTGGAAAACATCTAGGTTGACATGCTTGGATGTATCTGTTACATTAACAATGCATACCTGAAATCATCACAATTGCACTGACAAACAGAACAGGCTGCATGGCAGTAATCAGTAGGGCAGCAATGTTTGCAAGGTGAAATGTATGTTAATGTAGAGCCACATACCTTAAGCCAGCTTACTGCTGATATACCTCCCATGTTGTAATACCCTAGGTTAATTATTGTGCTCCCACC
Organism: Protopterus annectens; assembly: GCF_019279795.1. Lineage (NCBI taxonomy): Eukaryota > Metazoa > Chordata > Ceratodontiformes > Protopteridae > Protopterus > Protopterus annectens. The sequence goes on from NC_056743.1 coordinate 1,886,167,117, forward strand.
CCCATAGACTGACTTACAGGAGCATATAACAATGTTACATACACTGACCTCTACACTGCAGAGGGGCACACATGTGTCAGGCAGATTAAGCCTACATATATATGATGCATATGTTCTGTACACCATTAATCAATGACATCATACCTAATAATAAGCCAGTCACATGACAGACTGTTGAACATGCTGTGTATAGTATTGGCTTTTAGTGAGAACATAAGAAGTGAACCAAACAATTCCAAACTGAATGCAAAAACCAACAGCCAACAGAATCCCAGTAGCTCGAGCAGGAAGCCGAATTGCAAACTGTAAATTCCAATAATCCACAAAACAAAAGCCGCTAGGGCTAAAAAACTGATTTATTATAGTTTAAACACACAGAGCTCCACACAGGAAAAACAGGTTTAACGCTTTCATCCGCCTACAGCAGACTTCTTCAGAACCACCTGGTACCAATTAATTAATTCAATAAATAGCTTGCTTGGCGCCAAAAAAGCTGCCCTGCCCTGTACAACCTCATTAAAATGAACACTTATAACAATGTTAAAAATGTTAAAAATCATGAATATACTATGTATTTTATACTAATAAAATAAAAATGTATGTAAAAACTGAGTAATGAAAAATGAATATATAAACAACTTACATAGAAAAATGTGCATAAAAAATAATGATGAGAATACTTACAACCACATAGGCTCAATAGCAAGAAGAATATAAACATAATATACTTTTAAGAGAATCAGAAATATATTAATAAAATCACAAGATATAGCCACACCTTAACCACGGTCTAAAAGTAAAAATGGTTTGATACTTATACTGTCATTAAGACCTGGCCAGGTAGTAGCATCACATAATATCTGCCATTTGCTTTCCAAGCAAGACAAACCTACCTTCCAGTTACCCCCACATGCAACTATATCAATCAGTCAGACATTCCTAATGGTCAAAAGGAATGTAATTCAGCGGCAACGCCGCATTTGCGTTTAAACCTTGACTCTAAAGAAGTTGATGCTAATTTAATGGAAGACGCCAAGTTTACTTTTGATTTCAGCCTCTTTCACTCTAATGACGAGACCTATCACTTGGATGCTAGACCGAAACAGCGTGAGCTGCTAAAGACATATTCAGCAACAGTTAGCAAAGGCGCTGACTATTGTAAAGGTACTGTGGCTAAAGATAAAGTATCTAGTCCATGTGCTAGAGCTAAAACCTTAAATAAAAAGGGACAAGGTGTTTCTGTTTCTACTAAAAGTTATGGTTATAATTCTAATAATGCCATTAATACTTTCCTTAATGAAGATTTTGATTTTGGTTGTAATGGTGAGACTAAAACTGTGCATGATGGGAAATATCCCAATGCATCAACTGAGTCTATTAAATCAAAAATCGTTTTGTTGGGTAAAAAAATAAGCAATATTAAGAGTATTAAGATTGATAATGGCTACTTAGAAAAATGTTTAAACTTACAAATTGTACCCAAAGGATTGCGATTCTTTAAACTGCCTTTAGGGGTACATTTTACGGATTCAGTGGTTCATGAATTTAACCATATGTTCGACAATTTTGGTTATGAGTATATTAAATTAATTATGAAATTCAATGATGAAAAAATTGGAGGGCTGTTAAATGAAATTGAACTATTGAATGATGAAATAGTACAGGATCCAAGTTTTGACTCTTGGCAGGATTTATTTAACAAACAATTTAGAACAGCTAATTTAAAAGCTAATGGTATCTATAATAGAAAATTGGATAAATTGGAAAGAGATCTAGAGGCATACAAGGTACATAGAGCATATATTTGGCCTCAGTTTAAAAAGAATAGGGTAAGTGTTTCTGAGCCCTATCAACATCCAGACATAGGTAGATCCAAAAGAAGGGAAGATGATACAAATTTTCAGGGAGGGAGGTTCCATCAGGCACCCATATTTCACAGAAGGAGGTATTAAATACCTTGGAGGAGCCCTCTACTTTGTATGTCTCATATATTGCCAAGGAGAATACATCCCCTTTAGTAGGTGAAGAAATCACCAATAATATACTTTCAATGGACACACCCGTCAATACCACTCGAAAAGTATCTATTTATACCTTTTCTGGTTTTAAAGTGTACAACTTCACTGATATTTATATTACACATGAGTTTTTTACTCTGTTTAGTAAGGGGATGAAATTTATCCCAACAGCAAATTTTAATGTGGTTGACGCGATTAAGGAAATTAAGTTATACTGTCGTAGACTTCAGTTGGCATTACAGTTTAAAGATGACACACATTTTGGTTCACCTAAAAAGTTAGTTAGAAAAAGTGCATATATTCCTGCAACTAATCCTCATGTGGCAAACTATGAGAGAATGGTCTGCAAAGACCTCCATAGGTTGTATGGAAACATCCAGAGGGACCCATGGTACTCCTCGCTATTTTGTGATAACCTCACTGTTGTAGAGAGATTGTGTTTAGATCATGTGGTGGCTAATAGTGATATCAGGATCATGAAGCCTGACAAAGGGGGTGGCCTGGTTATTTTTGATACCATCAGCTATTCCAAGGTCATCCACGATATTCTCTTCAATTCTGGGAATTATGAAGAGGTTTCTTTAAACCAAATTAACATTGGGTACCATAGAATTGATTTGACAATAGAAGAATATTTACTGGACAACCGTATTACGGATGAGCTGTACACTTTTATAAGAAATGAATACCCTCGGATGTCCAACATTGTTGGCATTCCTAAAATACATAAATGTGTCGATAATCCTCCTTTTAGACCTATCATCTCCGGTTCTAAATCCAAAACCTTCAACTTAGGGGTAACTATTGATCACTGGTGTAAACATGTATACAATAATGTTCCCCACCTTACCAGAGATTCATGGGATTTTCTCAGTAAAATAACACCGGATATGTGGTCTGTAGATCTTATGTTCCTTACCATCGATGTCCAAGATTTGTTTTCTTGTATCCCTAGTACCACTGGTCTTGAATATTTTGGCAATAGCCTCAGGAAATATTCTGAACTTACCTGGGATAGAATTTGTCTTATCTTGGACATGATGGAGCTTGTACTTGACCACAATTACATACAATTTCAAGGAGAATATTTTAGACAGATTCGGGGAGTGGCTATGGGGGCATCCTGTGCCCCCATATTCGCTAATCTTGTCATGCTTGAGTGGGAAAACACATTTGTTATACCCAGTGAATATTATAAGTACATTGCCCTATACACACGTTATTTGGATGATTTATTTATTATTTGGAAAGATCTAGCTGAAGATATACCCTGATTTATTACATACTTGAATTATACAACTAATTTTCTTAGATTTACATATAAAATTGAAAAGTTGGGTATACCATACTTGGATACTTATATTAGTAACACAGGTGATGGTTTTGGTTCAAAAATTTATAGAAAATCGACATTTTCCAATGATTACATCCAATATGGCAGCTGTCATCCCCCACATATCTTTAGGCATGTGCTTAAAGGGCAATGCATCCGAGTTGCACATATGTCCTCCACGAGGGAGACTATGGAGGATCAAATGAAGATCATTACTGACATGTTTTCATGTAGAGGGTATCCGGACACAATGTTGGATCAGGTGACCAAATATGTAACCAACAATTGGGGGAAAGTGTATGTTCCACTTTTGGGAAACAAGTTGATAGATAAGAACAAGAAAAAGAATGACTCCGACAGAAGAAGAAATGTGTGCGTTATAATGTTCAACCCATACACGAATTTAGTTAAGGAAATTTTGAACAGACACTGGGACTTGATCACCTTATCCGATGGTATTGGTACGCTTTTAGGTGACCGTCCTAGTTGTGTGTATAAAACTTCGGATAATTTAAAAAGAATTATAGAAGGTGTTAAGAAAAAGGATAGATTGAAGAACAACAAGGATTACACCAATAAATGCGGTAGTTGCAGTCAATGTCAGTATGTCAATGAAAGTAAGATCACCAAACTTCACAACATGAACAGAACAGTATGTCACAGTAGAAAAGGGAATTGTAACACAAAGAGAGTGGTTTATTTAGCCAATTGATCCTCCTGTCAAGCCTTCTACATTGGCAAGACGGAGAGGAAGTTTAAAACCCGTATATATGAACATTTATATAAGATCAAAAAAGTTGACATGAAAAATGCACTTAGCAAACATGTTAGTGAAAAAGGACCACAACATTCCTTTAAATTCACTATTATTGATTCAATTGATATAGTTGCATGTGGGGGTAACTGGAAGGTAGGTTTGTCTTGCTTGGAAAGCAAATGGCAGATATTCTGTGATGCTACTACCTGGCCAGGTCTTAATGACAGTATAAGTATCAAACCATTTTTACTTTTAGACCGTGGTTAAGGTGTGGCTATATCTTGTGATTTTATTAATATATTTCTGATTCTCTTAAAAGTATATTATGTTTATATTCTTCTTGCTATTGAGCCTATGTGGTTGTAAGTATTATCATCAATTTTTTTTATGCACATTTTTCTATGTAAGTTGTTTATATATTCATTTTTCATTACTCAGTTTTTGCATACATTTTTATTTTATTAGTATAAAATACATAGTATATTCATGATTTTTAACATTTTTAACATTGTTATAAGTGTTCATTTTAATTAGGTTGTACAGGGCAGCTTTTTTGGCGCCAAGCAAGCTATTTATTGAATTAATTAATTGGTACCAGGTGGTTCTGAAGAAGTCTGCTGTAGGCGGATGAAAGCGCTATGTGTGGAGCTCTGTGTGTTTAAACTATAATAAATCAGTTTTTTTAGCCCTAACAGCTTTTCTTTTGCAGATTATTGGAATTTACAGTTTGCAATTCGGCTTCCTGCTCGAGCTACTGGGATTCTGTTGGCTGTTGGTTTTTGCTTTTAGTAAGAACATGACTTGGACAGTCTGTGGTTGTGTGTACAGTACTGTTGTCTGTGTACATAGGGCAGGAGTCCACAACCTGTAGTATCCCAGGAGTCATGTCTGTCCCCTCTCCCACCAAAGTAAAGACATCAGGAGCCGCAACAGCTATTTGACCCCTAATATGAAGATAACACTGCATATAAGGTTTCAAATATTGTTATACTATATATATGACAGAACTAAGTGTATCAGAGTAATACCTAACATCCGTCCATAACTGTGTTCCTATGTTGGCACTGGTTGATCTGTGTGTGTGTGTGTGTGTGTGTGTGTGTGTGTGTGTGTGTGTGTGTGGTGCATTACAGTGTCCATTAATCCTCAGAGGTACAGGGAGACACTACAGCAGATTGTAAGAGCTGCATGGGACTCCAGAACCACTGGTTGCAGACCCCTGAGTTAGGAATCTGATGACCATCTGTGTATTGTGCATATGTACCTTGTGTAGTGCACAGACTGTCGTAGATGCAATTGTTCTTTGTCCTGTACTATGTGAGTTTACATGCTGCTCCAGTGTATGGTACCCTATTTGCTCACATGTCTGTAGGGCAAGGCACATGTGTCCCATACCACAGACAGCCAATGGACATCACTGTGCAATGACCAGTGTATGTACGGTTACTGTGTGAATGGTACATATGAGGAAGGTGTTTATCAGATGGTCATTATAGTGTCATATTAAGCTTGTGTAATCACATACCCTGTTGTGGAATATGACTGCAGACCATCCTAATGCTGACACATGTACACCTACAACACAACTGGATAACATTATAGAGACTGCAACCAAGCAGTGTACCTAACAGCTGTAATGCATCATTGCCTGATGGCTACACTACCTGACAAATGTGCCTCACACTCTACCCCCTACAACATGTTACACTGCAGTACTGTGTTACACTGTTGTGTGCATCAGAACCATATCAGCCTGTCCCTGCATCGATGGTATGTATGACAGGAATAGGGCACAGGTATCATCATATGCACAGGGTGTGGTGTTGGTTTGCCAGAGGCCAATATGACTGCAGACCATCCTAGTGATGACACATGCACACCTACAACACAACTGACTAACATTATGGAGACCACAACCAAGCAGTGTACCTAACAGCTGTAATGCATCATTGCCTGATTGCTACACTACCTGACAAATGTGCCTCACACTCTACCCCCTACAACATGTTACACTGCAGTACTGTGCTACACTGTCGTACAATCACCGTGTGCATCAGAACCATATCAACCCTGTCCCTATATCGATGGTATGGATGACAGGGATGGGGCACAGGTATCATCATATGCACAGGGTGTGGTGTTGGTTTGCCAGAGGCCAAGGGTGGCCCTTACATTTGACACTATGTGTGTGGGTGAGGGTAAAACTCCGGGTAGCTGGCCAAGGTGATATTGCGTGTGTAGGTATGAGGTTGCCCTAGGTGTGCAGAGTGTGTCGGTATGCATGCACATAGTTTTACCATGTGGCTGCCCTACACAGGTTTTTATGGACAGCTTCAGACCATACCTGGCATCAGGCAGGGTGGGCAGTTCAATGCCTCTGGCCATGGACACGTGGACTGCACCTGCCAGGTGTTCCACGGACATGTCCAGCTACAGCCCTTGATGTGCTACTCTCACCTGCGGGTGACATTTGTCCGCTCGTACCAGTCTTCTCCTAGAACTGGCCAAGGCCATGTGCATGTGGCCTGCTGTGGTGTGGTGTGGACAGCACATCCTCTGCACTGCCAGGGGTGCTTCTACCACTATGGGAGCCCCTTGGTGTCATGCCATGTCCACGTTGACTACCAGCTGATGGTGTTGCTGGCCAACATCCAAACGGATGTCGCACCACTCCCACCATACTTTCAAGCACAGACAGACCACAGTCAATGAAGGCTGTCATCTCACCAGACCATCTATCCATGAACTCAGTTAATCCATGGATGGCACCAGCAGGTTCACAGGCATTGTCATTTGACGATGTGAGAGCAGCCCTCTGCAGCCTGAGGGCCTGTCTGTGATAACGTTCTGTACGTGTCTGCACCACCATGATAGCCAAAACATGCGTCTGGTGATAGCAACTATGCTTCCTCTGCTAGGGGCATGCTGTCCAGTGGCCCTACAACAAGCACCCTGGGACATCTGCCTATGTGGTGGCCTGCTGGACAACTGGCTATGCCTGCTGTGACTGGACACAGTAGGCATGGTCACCACACTTTCCTGTGCACTTGCACTAAACGGCACCTATCCCTCCACTATGCCCACTGGTGACGGGGTGTGTATAGGCACATAAACTGTGTGCGGGGGTGTGGTGGTTAAGAGGGGGATGTCAAATGTATGCACAGTGTTGTTCCCTGACAATTCCATCTGTGTCTCACCATTAGTATCATCATCATCATCAGCGGTGTCTGTATGGACACCTACATCAGGTCAGCTGCAGGAGGGACTATGACCCACCTCACCACCTGTGGGGGAGAACAATAAACACACTTTAAAACCTGTACAACATTGCCTAACAGTACACACACACACACACACACACACACACACACACACACACACACACACACACACACACACACACACGCACCTGCATTACACCTACAGGTCCATGGCTTTACAGTCAATCCCACATGTATGTCCATGTGTTACCCCATCCTGCATCACACTTGTTGACATACACACATTAATTCCACTCATTAATATCACAGTCCTACAAATGGCCACACAAGCGGACACAACAGAAGCCCTGTTGCTACTTTATCTGCCTGACCTGTGTGTGGTGGATTTATATGGCTTCACTGCTGTAATGCAGTAAGTACCCTCAGTATGGCTGAAAATGATGTGCATGGCCCCTATATGTGTGGGCTACTATGTTGTATCCATAATATCTCCCACCGGTCTGTCATTTGTATGTAATGCTCAGTACATGCCTGCTATGCTGCTACATCAGTCCATCATGTGACAACTATATTATTTGGATACACTCCCTGGTGTTGACTAGTACTTCCCCAATACATATGTGGTGCTGCATATGTGGGTTGTAGGTGACCTCTCTGCTGACTGCAATACTAAGTGAGTGCCTGGAGTCTATCTTCCCTCTGGGTGCCTGTTCCATGCTACAGACCATATTATACTATTTGCTGTCCTGTGAATACACACATGAGATGTATTCCTGGTGTGTAATGTGGCAATCCATATCCATGTACTGGCTGGTCCCAAAGGGAGGTACAGCCATCTAAACACCCCACAGTCACACGTGCATACATGGCCACACACACAAGCACACACATGCACACATGCATCCTACATGCATCTACCTCCCTCACATTCACCAGAGTGACCCTACAGGCAACATGAATAACCAACAAGAGAGACACATACAGATACAGGTGAGATTGCACATTGATCCTACACACAGTCACCCTATTACCCATCTGCCAACATGCAGAACATATGGTACAGAACAGCATGCAGTTCAGCTATAGTCAATCCATGCTAGCAACAGTATACATGTGTGTGATGCATGTGGTGTGTCACTAGGTGATGCTCCTTACCCTGGATACCACTGCACTCATGTACACGGCATTGCTGTGTACCTGTTCTGCACCCTGCTATGTACTGTTTGCCACAACCCACAGGTGCACAACCCATTACGGAATGTGTAGTACTGTGTCAGTTATGTCAGATTTTCTTTTCACAGCTCCTATGTTTTTCAACAGCACATACTTGTGATGATATGTAAACAGTTGTCATTGAGGAATGGCCGATGCCTGATTTACAGCTGTCAATTTAAACAAACCATGTATGACCACTGCAGTAGTCTTACACTGAGAACCATCAGTGCATAGCATGGCTCTGGGGGGTGTACACACCTTTATTTATTTTACAAACACAACCTTGATCTGCCATGGGACCACATCACTGCATATCTTAGCAGTACACGAGCCTGGTATGTCACATATATCCTGTGCTTTCACATGCAGTGCCTACAGATTGTGTTAGGTGTTCAGCTGCTGACCACAATGCATACACACCATGTGGGCATATGTGTGCACACCCCTATGTGCTGCTGCTGACCACAATGCATACACAGCATGTGGGCATATGTGTGCACACCCCTATGTGCAGCTGTTGACCACAATGCATACACACCATGTGGGCATATGTGTGCACACCACTATCATGATGGTTTATCACACCTCTTGTGTGTACTACAGCAGTCATTGCTCCTGGCAGGGGTATACCAGCATGGGCCATGTGCATTTGCCAGTGTATGTTCAGTCTGCCCTACGCATGTCCCCCTATGCTGCGTGATTGCAATGTCTACTCATGTGCACATCCCATGGTGTTCACACACTGCCATCACTATTGCTGTGTGTGTAGGGTCACATCTGCCACAGGTTCTGACCCTGACTATGTACAGAGAGAGCCATTGCTACCATTCTTAGTTTCCCGGCTGCAGTGCACTGGCATGTCATGCTGTGGCCCCCCTCCTTCTGCTCTTATGCAGATGCATGACAAGTAAGCCCTACATATGTGTGTCACTTTGTAGTGTCCATAGCTGAACACCACCTGTCGTTGCCTAGACCCAAATGATAATGTGGAGTAGTGTAATGTCTTATGGCATAGTGCAACTTTTCAGCAGTTGCCATTGTTCTGCATTGTTGGACTGCATATGGGTGTTGCTCAGAACATGTCACTGTGGTAGGCCATGTGTACCACCAGTATGTCAATTCCTGTGGACACATTCCGCAAAGACAGGATGTTAGTTATCATGCTGCTGTCTGACATACCCTTCCAATGCCCCCGTCATGCTCTCCCCTGAGAGACCGTGCATTTCACAGCAACAATACATGCACATGTACAGCATGCATTCAGGGTAGGTGTGTTAGATGTGTGCATGACATATACCATCACCTTTACATGCTTGTTGTGTTGGCAAGCATCTACATAAAACATACTCACCAGCTACAGGCTGCTGCCTTGCTGTTATCCCAGAGGGACCTACATAAGAGGGTGAGAGATGAAAGATAAGTTGCCACACCTGTGGCAATGCTACAGGCTGGGTGCAGTATTACCATACATTAATGGTACATTCCCACAATACTACCAAATCTGGACATTGATTTATCAGTACACTGCAGCAACACAATATATGTATGACATGTCAGATATGTATGATTTACCTCTACCAATGGGGATGTTTACACAACAGTGGTCTAATGATGTGCCCTGTGTCCTTACCTGCATGGTCCTTGACTGTTGAGTGGGTGACACCCACCTCAACGATGGACTGCAGTATTTGTTGACTGTCAGGACGGGCAGGTGCCACAAGGTTGGCCAACAGCTTTTCCACACATGTCAGGGGGATGGATGTCCTGGCCCCCTCATGGCAAGGTGATCCCCTCAGACTTCAGCAGCACAGCACCAGACATGGTGAAGCAGGTCACTTCAATGATGTCAGACCTGCTCATACTTGCGATTGTGATGTCCGACATCATTGACCCTGTAGACTAGGTTGTTTCACAGGGCAGACTGCTCCTGGAACTCATGTGCATGCCTGACAAACAGCACAGCATAGTGCTGGATCATGTAATTTAGCAGGATGTTGTTTTCTTCATCTGAGTATGCAGGCAACCGTACATGTGCCATTGGATCTGTAAGACATAAAGATGTAAACAGGTCTGAGCAACTCATGCAACAAGATTATCACTGTTCATAATACACATCTCTGTCACCCCCCAACCATATCAGCTTCTACAGACTGTACACACAACTCACTAGTTATGGCTACAGCTTAACTAGCAGTTGGACAGATATTGTATTGTACCACACCTTCTGCTATGTAATTGTAACCATGTCCCCTGTGTGGACAGTATAATTGCTGGCCTGTTACACACTATTCACCTGCATGCCATTGTCAGGGCCACTACAGTTACATATATGCCAGTGATATGGCTGCATTACCAGGCTATAATTCATACCACACCTTTCAGCCACCTAACCTGGACCAATACACTTACGGTGGAGGTGTGTCCATATTCATCGAGGCTAGTTGCTCTGCATAATGCACTCGAGATTATCCAAGTGCAACTAACTGTGGGCAAGACTGCAATCCCAATTGCAGCTTGCTACAAATCCACCACCATGCCCCAGGATTCACACTCCTCATTTTTTGATAGCCTGGAAAATATTAGGGTGCAACCTAGCACCCTAATAATGGGTGATTTCAAGTATGCCACCATTAACTGTGAAAAGTCATCATGTACCAACTCTTGTGTGCAACATTTTCTGGAACTCATCAACTCATCCACACCGACATCAGGGGCAGCTATTTCCTAGACCTAGTCATTACCAACATGGTCAACTGGTGATCTACACCAGAGGTCAATTTCTTGTTGGTCAGATGCAAACAAAAGCACCCAACCCCCTTTAGGAAATTCACCATACACAATTTCTCCAAAGCCAACTTCACGCTTCTTAAGACAAATGTGGGAAACTTCACAACAACCATGCTGACAGACTATAGAGTTATGACTGCTGACTCCTACACAAACACACTTTATAAGCACTTACACAAGTGCATGGATCATGCAAACCCTAAACGAACAAAGATGCTACCCTCCAAAGTAAGGGAAGGCAATCTGGTGGTCCCCTGCCATAAACAAACTATACAACAGAAGAAAGTAACTGCAGCAAAACAGAGAGTAAAATCCCATGATTGGAGAAAGTCCCTGGTCAGCCTCAGTAAGAAGCTGGGATACCTCATAAAGTCCTCCAAAGCTAGCTACATAAACACAATCCCCACTGACTCTGAAGACAACCACAAAGCATTCTATAGCTATGTCAAGACCCTAAATGGCAACACTTATATCTGCTCTGTCTTACAGCACAATTGCACTAAATATACCGAAACAACTGATAATGCTCATATCCTGGCAGATAGGTCCAGTGCTAACTTTACCCCCATCTCATCCCCTAAGGGGCCCATCTGTATACTGAAAAAATGCTACATCCCTGTACTCATGTCTGCACAGGGAAGCAACACACTCTCCAAAGGCAAACACCCAGCATCCATGGCACCTGACAACATCTCAAGCTGCATTATACTTGAACTACAGAACGAACTGGCACAACACCTAAGTACCAAGTGCAATCATTGGCCCATCTAAGACTATCTGCCCACTGAATGGTGCAAATCAATGGTTATCCCATGCCACAAAGGGGGAGCTACCACAGAACCCAGGACCTACTGCCCCCTTAGCTCGACGTGCATGGTCTGCAAGGCTATGGAATGTATCATCATGGAAATTATTAACAATGACATTGGTAATTTCCAAACTCTGGACCCCATCCAGTTTGGGTTTGTAAAAGGCAGATCAGGTCTTCTAAACCTGGTAGGCTTTTTGGAAGTGGTCAACAAAGCTGCAGATGAGGGTAAGGTGATTCATACAGCCCATCTAGATCTCGCCAAGACTTTCAACACCATTCCCCACTCTGGATTTTTAGATAAACTCACTATCCTAGGAATAAATCCCTATGTCACAAGATGGGTTCCCAACTGGCTCACTGACAGAACCCACACTGTGAAGGTAGCAGACTCCAAGTCCTACATCAGACCAGGAACAAGTGGAGTACCACAGGGTTCAGTCCTGGGTCCCCTCCTGTTTGGTATCTACTTATCTGACGTACAGGGTAACACAGAATGTCTTTGGCTGACAAAGTTTGCAGATGACTGCAAACTAGGAGCCATAAGCAACAGTCCAAATGATGTGGACATCCTACAAAAGGGACTTGCTGGGCCAGATGGGGGTTGTCAAAGCCATGGGCTGAAGATGAATGCCAGAAAGTGCATTGTCATCCCTTTTGGTGAATAATCTGTACCCATGAAATAACACATAGGTGGTGGTCAACTTAACACTGACAGTGTGATAAGAGAGCTTGGGACACAGGTGGCCAGTAGTCTCTCCTTTGATAATAACATCGGCAGAGTAGTCTGGAAATACTTCTACATGGCACACCTCATCACAAAGTGCTTCTAATCCAGGAGAAAGAGATCAATGCTCCCCTCTACTCATCACTCATTAGACCCATTATAGAGTCCAACGCTCCTATTGGTATACACCTCACACGACATGTACAAGAGCTGAAAAGGCCACAGAATTACCTCACATAGAGGATTACCAACCTATAACAGATGCCCTACACAGACCGTCTCATTAAACTGCAGATTTACTCTCTCGCATATCACCTACTCAGAGACAATTTCTGCCTAACATACAAAGCTATGTCACACCCAGAGCTTTTGGAGATGCTCCACTTAAAGTAATCACAATCCCTCTGAGCAACACACTGTATGGACCTACACCTTGTCACCACAATAAACAAAACATGCAGGAGGGATAGATTCCTGTCCCGGAGACTTACTATACTCTGGAAACAACTACCTATCTATATAATAAAATGCTCCTCAGTAGCACTCTTCAAGTAAAATCTTGATGATTGGCAGGGAGACAGGGAATTCACACCAGGAATCACTTCTGTGTTTGACAGTGGCACAGGAAATTAAAGTTATTGGGTAGCAAAAGCCAGGGTATCTTTTGGCTAGGCTTCTATAAGCCCTATGGCTACTAGCCTAGTACCTACCTATGAATCTGTGCACCTAGAATTGCCTAACGTCTAGCACTAGCTACTGGCCATGTAATATACATACTTCCAATTACACAGCACACACTATGACGGCTTACATACTATCTGTCAGTGCTGCCTTACACAGTAACGGGCTATGGCCAACTACCCACAGGGACAGACACTATTGTCCATCACAGTTGTTCAGTTGAACATCATCACAACAACACATGATGGCACATATAGCTATTTCAAAATAATCTATCCCATTATGATGGACCAGGTACTACATTTTATTACATGTATATATACTTCACATACCTCTTGTTGGAATGATGTCTTGTTGAATGGCAGTTGCCTAACTGGCTCTGACTCCAGATTTTAGTTAGCAGAGCTTTTTTTTTTTTTTTTGGTTCTGTTTCTGTTTTTCTCTCTCTCTTTCTCTCTCTCTATCTCTTCTTCTCTCTCCTTCTCTCTCCAGTAAATGGATTGAGCTGCTTTGAATAGATTGCAGCCTGGCTTTAGTAGGTGATGCACATGATCAGGTGATGGCCTCTGCACCAATCAGTGTCCTCCTATTGCTAACTGCATGCAGCATGTTGTCATGGCAACCAGCTACTATAAATCCCTACACCATGTGGGTGTGGTCCCTTTACCTTTCCTGTGTGATGGACTTCCTCCTGTGTGTGGGCATCAGTCTTACAGACAGCATGTAGAAATATCTCTTACAGGAGAACCAGCATACTCAGGCCAGCTACATAGTTTTAGGCATTTCCAGAACTGCACACAGAGTGTGAGTACGGTTGTGTTATCCTCTGTATAGTATTGGTGTTACAGGGTGTGTGTGTACATATTAGTTTACCGTGGAATGCAGTCTGTCTGCATAGCTCCAAACTATGGGCCTATCCTCTTGGTGCCCAGAGTTGTGCCTATCATGTTTTGTCTGTCAACCTCACAGGTCCTGTGTCAGATATTTTACTGGCAGTGTGTGTGTGTTGAGTGCTATCAGTACAAGGCTACATCCATTGAACTTTCTAACATAAATCCCTGACTATAAGGGTATTCTGCAAACTATCATGTAACAGCAGTGGCTTGCTGAGAGCATGGCAACAGTTTTCCAGATATGAGCCTGTGTTCCAGCCTCTGTCCTACACCTACATACCAAGCTTTGTGTGGGTATCAGGGGTGAGCTGCCTTAAGGTTTCTGGATGTACAGTACCATACACTTCATCTATATTTGCATTACGTACATTAAGAGGGTTGATGCAGGCCAACTGCCTCCTGCCATACAAAGTGTTATGTTTGTCAGTGGCCTTGTGATGGTGTTGGTTATGGCTTGTTATGTAACAGTTACATCCCAATTGGTCACTTGATGTCTTTACCACCTACTGATTCTGTACACAGTGTACATAGGGCTGCTAAACTGTACACCAGCATTACTTACTGTTCATTGTTTGGTATCCTGGGGCCCAGTCAGTCTTTACTATTGTTACATTTGCAGGGCTTGGCCTGAACCCCAACAGTTGTGGCCCTTTCCAGAATACTGTATTAGTATACCTGTTTGACATTTGCATTACCCTGTTTATATGGATGTCAGTGTCTGAACAGCTATATAACATAGCATCTAGAACTAATATAGTACAGAAATAAAGGTGTTCCATTTATAAAAACCTGTGCATGGTGTTTTTTCCTATAACCTACCTGTGGGTATATGTTGCAGGCAAAAATTGTCATTTCAGTAGGAGGCCCCTGCAGTGTCCAGTTGTTCAGGTGTTAACTGTAGACATAGTGGCTGTTCCATATTGTGTGCACCTTTTACATATGTATCTTAATGAGTGTGTATGTGTAGTCACATGTATATCTATATGTACTCTCTCTCTCTCTCTATATATATATATGTATATATATATATATATATATATATATATATATATATATATATATATATATATATATATATATATATATATACATATATATATAAATAACTATATTGTATTTGCATATATGTGTCTGTGTATATTTATCCTGGGGCTGTTGATAGCTTCCAAATTTACATATCATATGGGAGCCAGACTGTGTACTACATATGTTAGCAATACCAGCCTGACATCGTATATACATATATATATATATATATATATATATATATATATATACATACACACACATATATATATATATATATATGTATATATAAAGATATAAGTGTCAATGTAGGCATTTGCATGTATATACATACATATATATATATATATATATATATATATATATTCATATATATTTATCTATTTATATTTATATATGTATATATATGTGTGTGAGTGTGTGTGTGTGTGTGTGTGTGTGTGTGTGTGTGTGTGTGTGTGTGTCTACATATATCAATATGTTGCATGTGTTTAGATATTACATTATTTACACATATATACACATACATATACCTAATTAACTACATTTCCCATATTGTTGAATGACTGTGCTGGATGATATGTTTGTGATAACATCAGAGTTATGTATATCTGCCATGGCTTAGTGGTAAATCACATTGGTGGTGGTGTGTAGTGTACTGGGTTTGAGCCTTGCAAGACTATTTATTTTGTCGTTGGGCAGAACAAGGGCCATTAGATACAGAGTGATAAAAGCACTTTAAAGTAGTTGTGAGCAGGTTTGTGTGAGTTTGTGTGACAGTAAGCAGTGTTAACTTCCACTTAGTTTCTTACACTCAGTTACCTTCTAGATTGCTTAACCTGCGTACGTAGTGCTTACCTCCACGCAAACAGGCTGAAACTGCTGCTTAAAAGTGCTTACTCCTGCTTACCCCTGCACTAATTTCTTTAAAAGAAAAATGGGGTGATAAAAAGGTGGTGAAAAAGAGGCACAAAGAGGGAAAGACAGTAGGCAAGATAGCTAGGAATGTGCAGGAAGGTTGTAGGGAAGGTCCATAGCTGTCCATTTCTTTTACAGCAACAGCTGTGCATATGCAATTAATTTGGAGGTACATTTGGTCACTCAACCCCCTGGGAGAGGGGTGAAGACAACAATAGCATGTTGTGATGCCAATTAGAAAAGTTTACATGTGTCCAGTGGACACGAGTGCAAAATAGACAGCTATGTATGGGGCAAAATATTTTTGTGGGAAGAAATTGCCCTTTTTTATTTTTAGGTGACAGTGGGATGTTGGGGAAGGAGAGTAGGTATGCTCGGGGATGATAGGTTGGGTGGGGTGGCAGACAAGACAGACAAGACAGCATACAGGGGCAGTATATGACATATAGTTCATAGTTCATAGATGTGGGGGGAAAACACCTTGGACGGGGAGGGGTGTTTGGAAATCGCAAGCCCATGAGCCCACAAATGGATACAGTGGGATTGAGGTCCCCACCCATGGGCAGTCACCACTGCACCTTCACAGCCCAGAAGGTGGCTGTGCTGGGGGCTGTGTAGGAGGGGCAGGCTCACCCTCTAATTGTGCCACTTGGCCTTCAAGCTGGTGTGGGTGGTCTTGAATCTCCTTATCGAACTCTCTACGCACCACAGCCCTGACCGTATCATGGGTGACAAAGTCCTGTCCACCCCCACTCCCGGGGGGGGTGAGCCCCATCCCCTGCAGTGGTTCCACCTGAAAGTGGTGGGGGCAACGGATGAGGAGGTCCCAGGCTTGGCCCCAGATGAGCTGGTGCCCGGTGCCATGGCCAGCTGAGGTAGGACAGGTGGGTCCACTGGGACTGGCCTTCCCATACGCGCTATGTTGCAGCATGTTTAAGGAAGATATGGGTTAGTAATAGTCAACAGCATTCAGGATTAGTTATAAGAGCATGCATAGGTATTCCCATTTACCCAAGAGACCAGATTTAAAACAGTTGGAGAGCAAGCAGAACACATGCATATATGGTACAACAGTGGCCATTACAACAACATGCATGTTTCATTGATGGCAACAGGCCACCAATATGGAAGTATTTTAACATGGCAAAGGCATAGAAACAAATGTGGATATTTATAAACCAATAGGACATATGTCCCAACAAAAGTTAGGAGTGTACACATATTGAAAGAGTTGTGTAAATTTGTTATTTTTGCACATATGGTAGGGGTGAGAGAGAGAGTTCATTTAACAACTAATATATCCTTGTAGTTTTCACAACATTCATAGTCACTGCAGTAATCTGTCCCTTACATGTATTATTACACTACCCAGTGGCCTTATATTGTACAGTGGTATGTTTGTAGATTAGTATTTACGGGACAGGCTTGACAAGATGCAGGTGTTAATGCAACATGTTTTGAGATTTGCTCACATACACTTTGGGTGAGATCCTAGAATGACAGGTTTGTTTTCATATACATTCTCTGACTATGTACAAGTCTGACTATCAGTTATATGTCATTAACAGCTGCCTACTTTTCTTGGATCATCACACTGATTTGTCAGGGGAACAGGGTACCAGGAAGGTGATATGGGCCATTTATCTGGACATGCTGGGCAGACTGGAACAGTTGAGGGGTATGAATATGCATACAACTTTCTATTTGAGAATTCTAGCAAAATCTGTACAGTTGGTAAGTGTAAATATGCATACAGCTTTCTCTCTGAACATTCTAACAAAATCTGTACAGCTGTGGGGTATGATTATGCATACAACTTACTAGCACTCCCGGGTTTCAAACCCCTGCTGTGTGTGACAAAAACATAAAGCAAACAAAGTCTGGTCTAGCTCTCCAAATACTCCAAAAACACTTCTGTGTGCCAAAAGGAAAAATTTATTGAGAAAAGCTTTCGGGTTAACCACCCTTCATCAGTACATAACATTGAATTCATTCTAGAACAGTTTAAATAGGGAACACTGTTAAAACACATGACTCAGCCAGCCTAACAAAAACACCTTCCAATTATATACTAAAATACTACTTATTTACATAATTTATGACACTTAATACATTCTATATATAGAAGAAATATATATATATATATATATATATATATATATATATATATATATATATGTATATATAAATATTTAAAATACCCAATCTATCAAATTATAAAATACAAAGCATAAAAGAGAGACTAAATATTTTCTCTCTGCTTTTTAACTAATATTGGTTTCAAACTAACTGTTACATTTAAACCTGGTTCTGCCTCAGCATCTAGCCTAATAATCCATTCTAACTCTTTCAGCTCTAACATATTATTAATATCCCCTCCCCTCATATCAAGGTGGGGAGGGGATATTAATAATACTACATATTACTCTAAATTTAAAAATATGACCCTCATTTTCAACAATATGTTTGCTGAGTGCATTTGTTAATATTCCCCTTCTAATTTCCGATTTATGCTCAATTATACGTTCTTTTAATTTTCTTGTCATCTTTCCTACATAATATGCTGGGCAGTTTACACAGGTTGCTATATACACTATTCGAGAAGTGTTACAGTTGGCCAAACATTTAAATTCAAATTTTCACTTAGTTACAGGATAATAAATAAATAATACATATATAATAATATAATATAATAAATAGTTAATAATAAATAGTGGTATGAAACAAGTAATGTTTTAAAACTTCCCACTATGGATGTCACTCAATTGTAATAAAAAAGAAAATATTCCATATATAGCAACTGTATTTTTATGTCTGGAAACCGTGGGTTACAATATAAGTAGTTCAAAAAAAATGAGTATCTAAGAAATATGTAAAAAAGAATGTTTAAAAATATTAAAAAATATATTTAAAAAATATTTATGTGTATAATATGAGAGTAGTTTAAAAAATAGTTGGAAAATAATTTAAGAAATAATGTAAGAAATAAATTAACAATAATTAAAGTTAATTGATATTTACTTCCGTACTATGAATGTTTCTTAGGGTCCAATGCTAATATTTTTAATGCTGGTGTAATAGAGATGCAATCATTTAGTCCTTTGCCATTACAGGCATCAAGTCTTAGCTGCCATATCATTTCCCTGTATAATAGCTTTGTGGTCCAAACTCCTCCTCTATCTGAATTCTCCACAATTTCCAAGGCCCAAAATTTAAAGTTAGCATTAGAACATACCATAGAATGTCTATAAAGGGCATTATTAACATTTTTGCGGTTAATATCTCTAATATGTTCGTATATTCTTCTACGTAGGTGTCTCTCGGTCTTTCCTACGTAGAAGCACCAACAAAAAGTACAGTATGCTAGATATATCAGGCCTTTGGTATAGCAGCTACTATACTTCCTAGCTTTTAAAGTAGTATGTAAACTAGGCAAATAAATAGATTTTTCACCTGCTATAAATGGGCATTGTGGACATCTGTTGCACCTAAAAGTCCCTCTTTTATGACTCATAGTTGAAGAATTATCAGGATAATGCCTTTCTTTACCATTTTCTAAAATATTATTTAAATTATAATTCCTTCTATAACTATAAGTAAGTCTGTTTTTGAAAATATTCGTCCTAGTAGGCATGGTTTTAAACATTTCCCATACACTATTAATGCTTTTCTTCAACCATTCAATGTTGTTGTGATATGTCAAAGTCAAGTATGGGGTATTATTGGTAGAAGTGTAGTCTCTCTGTTCTGAATTAAACTGAGTCCCCTCATTTTGTGTAGGTATGTTGTTATCCAGTAATGCACTACTCAATAGAGGAGTGTATCTGGTATTCCTATATGTGATAACCCATGCCTTAGCCTCCTCAATCAATTCACTCGGATACCCTCTTTGTAAAAACATATTATTCAAAGTGGTTAGTTCTTTCAAAAATTCATCTTCTTCACTCGTCATTCTAGAGGCCCTGATCATCTGACCCCTTACAATGTTCTTTTTCAATATAAGGGGGTGATCACTATCAAAGTGCAGATATGCGTTTGAGAAATTCTCTTTTCAATATAAAGTGGATGTGTATTTCTTAGTTTTTTCATCTTTTGATAGTTTGACATCTAAATAGTGAATACTGCTCTTATGTATCTCGTGTGTGAATTTCAAAAAAGGTGTACTCTCGTTAATATATTCTATGAAGTTGTATATGTCTTTTTCCTGACCATTCCATAAAATTAAAATGTCATCCAAAAATCTGAAATAACTATATAAATATTGATTGTATTCAGATGTAAAGACATATTTTCTCTCCCAGAAGAGCATTACTATGTTTGTGTAAATGGGAGCACAAGCAGCTCCCATTGCAACTCCTTTGGTTTGATGGTAATATTCTCCTTGGAAATAAATAAAATTGTTCCTTAATACCAATTCCATATTTTCAAGTATAATGCGAAATTCTTCCGGTTTAAGTGTATCCATCTCCGTGAGTATCTCTTCGAACCATACAAGACCTGTATCATGAGGTATTATTGTGAAGAGGTCTTTAACATCAATAGTTACAAAGAAAATTTTTTCATTATAATTTAAGTTATTTATTTTTCTTAATAAATCCCATGAATCAATCAATAAATGTTCATGTTTCAAGTGGTAACCCTTCAATTTAACATCAATGTAAATGGCTAGTGGTTGTGTCTTTGATCCCTGTGCAGACACAATCGGTCTCATAGGGGGATCAGTGACACATTTATGGATTTTTGGAATGCCGAAAATCGCTGGAACTATTGGTTTATTAACCGTGAAAAATTCAAATAGTTCTTTGTCATATAGCCCTTGTAGTAAATTATCTTCGAGAATAAAATCAATTTTAGAATATGCAATGTTTATTTCGTTGCGAGATACTGTACTATAACTCTTATTATTCAATATATCAAGCATTCTCTTTGTATAATCCCATTGGTACATAATGACCATACCACCACCTTTATCTGGTTTCATTATTCTCACCTTTTTATTACCTTTTAATGATGCCAAAAGCTTATTTTCTTCCTCTGTTAAATTTGTTGACCCAGTATTATAATGTTGAGGGTAATTACTTCTAATAACATTGCATACAACATTCTCAAAGCTTTGAATATCATATTGAAGGGGTGGGTTATAAACACTACGTCTTTTTAATTTTCTCGAATCATTACCACTTGTATTGTTTCCTAAAATATCTAGCATACTGTACTTTTTGTTGGTGCTTCTACGTAGGAAAGACCGAGAGACACCTACGTAGAAGAATATACAAACATATTAGAGATATTAACCGCAAAAATGTTAATAATGCCCTTTATAGACATTCTATGGTATGTTCTAATGCTAACTTTAAATTTTGGGCCTTGGAAATTGTGGAGAATTCAGATAGAGGAGGAGATTGGCCACAAAACTATTATACAGGGAAATAATATGGCAGCTAAGACTTGATGCCTGTAATGGCAAAGGACTAAATGATTGCATCTCTATTACACCAGCATTAAAAATATTAGCATTGGACCCTAAGAAACATTCATAGTACGGAAGTAAATATCAATTAACTTTAATTATTGTTAATTTATTTCTTAAATTATTTCTTAAATTATTTTCCAACTATTTTTTAAACTACTCTCATATTATACACATAAATATTTTTTAAATATATATTTTAATATTTTTAAACATTCTTTTTTACATATTTCTTAGATACTAATTTTTTTTGAACTACTTATATTGTAACCCACGGTTTCCAGACATAAAAATACAGTTGCTATATATGGAATATTTTCTTTTTTATTACAATTGAGTGACATCCATAGCGGGAAGTTTTAAAACATTACTTGTTTCATACCACTATTTATTATTAACTATTTATTATATTATATTATTATATATTTATTATTTATTTATTACTATATGAATATACATAGTTATGGTACGGCATTTTTATATGCAACTCAATTATATACATATACTTCTTAGCAACTTTTTAACTTGCAACTTTTTATTCATATATATTTATATATACATTTTTTTCATACTACAATTCAGCAAGATATAAAAGCAATTTTGTAGTCATAAGGGTTTTATTACATACATCTTTTTCATTCCTGACATATACTTGTACTTTTGAATCAGTATTTAAGCTTTAAAATTTGACATATTTGATGAATTTCACTATTCATGTTGGTGTTGCCTTAATTTTTCGAATCTTTAGTGCTTATTAGTTTTTCACTTAATTTTAATTGAATAATGATCTATTTCAGTATATTGACATGTGTATAAATTTGTGGAGTGTGTTTGTTTTGAATTGATTCTGAAGAGGTCTCCAGGGTGGAGACGAAAGCGCTCAATCCTTACTTGTTATTTATGTGCAATAAAATCGTATTTACTGCTGAAGAGTCGGGTGCCTGAGTTTCTTCATTGGATTTCCTGTTTTCTAGTATTTTAGTATATAATTGGAAGGTGTTTTTGTTAGGCTGGCTGAATCATGTGTTTTAACAGTGTTCCCCATTTAAGCGATTCTAGAATGAATTCAATGTTATGTACTGATGAAGGGTGGTTAACCCAAAAGCTTTGCTCAATAAATTTTTCCTTTTGGCGCACAGAAGTGTTTTTGGAGTATTGTGACAAAAAACATTACAGTTAAGATCACTGTACACTATGCTATCAGGGAATTGTTGTGAAGCTTTGCAATGTTTTCTGTCTAAGTCTCCCTCAGTTGTACAATAGGACTGACTTTTTTGCACTTCCAACATTGTTATACAGAACTTTATACACATTTTATCTGCATACCACAGTGTGGGTAACACTGCTTACTGCAACAGTACTATTTAAAAATGAAACAGTACAACAACATATGAAAGCAGAGTAAACAGAATAACTGCAGGGTTTTACCTTTATTCACAGCATATTACACCTTTATGTATACTGGTACGACACTTTCTGAGGCTCTTACATTTATCTGTTATGACAGTACATACAGAATATTTACTAACCTGCCTCACGATGCAACCTTTGCAATCCAGCATCGTGGACTTGCTGGTTCACAACATGCTCCTCTGCAGCTGTCTGAGAAATAAAGTGATATTTAGCCATACCTATCCATAGTATATACAAGCTAGGCAATTATTAACTACTTAGTTGAAGGAGTACTTACTCAGTCCTGGGGCATTAGGCATCTGCCGAGATTCCTGGATCCACTGTTCCAGGACATCCCCACTCCGCCGCTTCAGGTGTGCAACGTGGTGCCTGACCTGCTCACCAGTCCGGGGGAATACCTGTGGCACTGGTTAGGTCATGGGTAAGATTGTCCCAAGCCTCCGTTTTATTCTGCGAGCCCTGGTACTGGCCCTGCAGTAGTCTCTGCTCATGGTGTTTTATCAGGAGCCATACCATGAGTTTTGACTCCTGGATGCCCCAGCGATGTGCTGTAAATCGAGTGCCTTCACCCACTCCAGCCATTCTGCCTGCAAAAGGATGCTACAACCAGTTATGAGCTATATTCCTGCCTTTTGGGTTTAAGTAGGGCCGATTTCCCACACTTTTCCATGATTGGCCAGTTTTGAAAAGGCTCAGCTAAAGGCACACCTGCTTACTTAAGTTTGGCACTGCTTAAGGAGGTATACCAGTGGGCAGATTGTATTAGCTTCCCTACACATTGCTTACACTTATTAAGTTGAGCTGTGCTGAGGTTAGCATTGCTTATTAGTTAATTAGCATTATATTTGCCTTTTGACAGTGATTTATTATTCATTACAGGTGTTTTATATATATATATATATATATATATATATATATATATATACATATATATATATATATATATATATATATATATATATATATATATATAGATATATATATATAGATATATATGTATATATATATATATATATATATATATATATATATACGTGTGTGTCTGGTATCTGTGATTTATGTGTACATACACTGTATGGGATCCTGGGGACTTCAGCACTTTATTACAATAAAACCTCACATCTGGACTTACTGCAGTACTCCAGTTCACATATTTATGTTATGTAGCAGGTTATGCAACATCACACTGTACATAGATTCATTCCACATGTTCATTTTGAATTTCCTATGGTGACGTTTTGTTTGTAGAAACTTCAGTCTTATGTAGTGCTATGATGGCTTGGTGGTTAACTACTATGACTGTAGTATACAAGGTCCTGTGTTCGAGCCTTGCAAAAGCTGTTAATTTTGTTGCTGGGCAGAACACGGGCTGTTGGGTATTGAGTGATTAAGGCATGTTAAAGTAGTTGTAAGCAGGTGTGCACAGGTTTACACTGAGCTAAGTATGCCAACCTCCAGTTACAGTTTCTTAAATTCAGTTAGCTTCTACTATCCTTAATGTGTGTAGGCAATGATTATCCCTGCGCAAACGCACTTAAACACGCATACTAATGCTTATATATGCTTACTACTGCTTATTTGTGCTTAAACCTGCTTACTATTGCTTTATTCATTATGACACTGACAATTCACATGTGCATTTAATGCAGTACTCCAGGTCACATTTAAATGTTATTTAGTAGGTTATACAGCTAAAAAATGTATAACAATGTTCATATACAGATTTCACATGAAAAATGTCAGGTGCTACAGTGGGACTTGAACCTGGAATGCCTGCTTATTAGGCGGATGCTCTGACCACTATACTATTGCTGTGTTGCTTCATTTGCATATATCTTCCTTGTTATCCTCTTCAGCCTTTTAAGCTGCTTTAACCGTAGTTAAGCGATGGGCAAACCCACACACCTATGGTTAGCTGTACTCGGAGTTTTAAAAAAAAGAAAAATGTGTTTCTTCTTTTTATATTAATGTCCTGTTGCTGTTGTACACATGGGGGACTGTTGGTGGGGATATGCAGACACCTATGAGCATTTTGACTCATTTATTCAGACTTCCTGCTGTTGTATGTTGCAGCGGCATGTTTATTCTGAGAGATCTGCTCTCAGACATACCCCCTGCACTCATTCACGCTTCATGTAGGAGTAGGAGTTCAGCCAGTGTACCTTATTAATATTGATGGTGCGCTGACATCCTACTCCTAAACTGATGCCTCCATGCAGGACTAAACTAGTCCTGCACTAAGGATTAATAAATCTGGGGGTATAAATGCACCAACTATTATCACGGTAAATAACACCTCTTACTGATAACGTTAATATTTATACAGTTTTAATAGCTTTTATTGTTCACAAAATAGTTACATTTGTTTGTTTTATGCTTTTTAAGTTTATTTTTCAGAAAATGTTCTGAAATGCAAGATGCGTGTAGGCTGTTAGAGGTATGACATTTTGCATCACGTAGGTGTTAGTGAGTTAAGAAAACAGTAAGTCCAATAACTAATTAGACAAGATAATGAGTTGGAACTCCTCCACTTCCAACTTACAGTTAACAAAACCCTTTATCATATCATAGTTAACTATAGGATCCCCTATGTGTTCCCTTCAGCCCATAACCCCTGCCTATCTAGTATGGAGCCCTGTGTACTAAGTCAAACACCATTCTCTAAAAAGACTTCAACTACCTCTCCATAAATTGGAAAACATATTCATCCTCAGACATGTATGTCCAGAAATGTCTGGACTTCATCAATACAAACTCCATGGACTAATTAGTCCACACCCCAAGCAGGGGCAATAAAATCCTGGATTTGTTTTTTACCAGTATGGGGTAGCTTTGCTCCTCACCAACTGTAACTTCTTCCCTGGACAAATCAAACCACAAGTCAGTCATGTTCACCATAAGACTGAAGCTTGAGGCATCTTCCATTACTTTGGTATTTAAAGATTATTGTGAAGGCTAATCCACCAAAATTAATTGAGGACCTGGGTAGATTAAAAAGCTCCTTCCATCTTGATGACCCCCCTGCTTATGCAAAATCTTTTACTGCCAAATTTTATGTACGAGTCAAACATTGCATAGCTGCATCTGTACTCCTCAAAAATAAATACAACTCTAAATACAAACAATATACCCCCAAATGGAATCCAAATATAAACAGGCTGTATAATAAAAGAAATGAATCTAACTCTCAAGATGCCAAGAAACCTCTTGCTAAACTTAACTTATGACTCCAGACCCTGAGCAAATCAACCAAAGCCCAATAGGAAGTAAAAGCTACCCAGGTGAAGGATAACCACAAAGCCTTGTTTAATTGTGCTAAATATGCTAGAAACAATGCCGGCCCTATGCAGAGCTAGTAGCAAATAGTATCACATACTCAGACACAGGGGACACAATCTACTAGTGGAAAAATGTAGTACAAACTTACCCCCTTTCTCTCCAATATTTTCAGATTACATACTCATATATACACTCCCCACTCAAATTTTCCAAGAACATATTCTCATTCCCAAGGCAATCTCTAAGCTGAAGAGCACTACGTCTGTGGATCCAGATAACATACCAGATTGCCAGCTGTTCATCCTGAAGAATGATCTGTCTGGTCCCCTAATAACCTATTTAATATCAGCCTCAAAAGAAGCTTCATGCTAGGTGAATGGAGAACACTAAAGGTCATTCTCTTGCACAAAGGTGGGGCTTCAACAGTCTCATGTAATTATAGACCCATAATCCTTCCCAGTCTCATCTGTAAGGCTATGAAAAGGACCATTATGGAATTAATGTAAAATGGTATATGTGACCTACAGACTCTTGAAGCAACCCATTTGGGACTGATAGGTCCTCCTTATGTAACCTGATTGACTTCTTTGAAAAAGTTATTGAAGCAAAGGATGATGGGGCAATAGTGCAGACCACATATCTAGACCTTGCAAATATGCTCAACACCAACCCATACTCAGGTATCATAGATAAACTCTCAAGTCTAAAAATAAATCTCTGTGTAGCTTGTTAAATATGAAATTGGCTCACAATACATAACCATGGAAGTCCAGATATACCTCCTGCAAAAGATTTGTCCCCAGCATTGTACTCCCAGATTCAGTCCTTTGGCCACTCCTCTTTGGCATTAACTTCTTAGTAGTCAAAGCTAACGTTATGTGTTTGTGGCTGACCAAGCAGATGGGTGTAAACTTGGTGCCATCATAAACTCCCCAGGGGACAGTAAGATCCTTCAAGAGGTCCTGTCCCAAACATATAGCTGATGTCAAAACCACAGACTAAAACTAAATGACGAGAAGTGTATAATTGTATCCTTTGTCAAGCATGACTCCCCTTGTAGTTATCATATTGACAACACCATACTAATTATTAATCCAGTAGGTAAGGATTTACATTTCTTATGTACTTACAATAGTTGTTCTTTAGTACTGTGTTCTGATATTTTCGACACAACACTTTAGAAACTGGTTCAGTGCATGTGCAGGAAAACAGTAGGGGATTTATTGAATAATATTTGAGAGAGGTAAGAAGAAAACAAGGGTAAACAAGGATGTCCAGGAAAGTGATAGATGGCTTGTATGAGAGAAGGCAGGCAACAGTCAGGCATGACTCTCAAAAAAGGTAGGGGAATGGCACTGAGTCCCTAAAATGAGAGAGGTAGCAACAGCTGACACAACACTTGATACCTTGTAGAAAAGGAGGATAGGGGGACTGATGATGATGATGATAACGACTTCAAAAACTATTACCAGAGAGAAATGTTCTGTTTCTGACTTATATGAGGGATCATGAGGTGGCAGTGGACTGATTATAACATTTCAATACCAAGCAGTGTTTCTCAAAAGTCTAAGGATAGGGAGGAGAATAACGAGGCTGAAGCTAGTGCAGTATTTTCCCGAATGTTATATGTGGAAGAGTTCAAGCATTAATTTCTTCTATTTTCTTTATTCATTTATAATGAGAATCATTTCTTCTTTTGACACCCAAGGCTGCTACCACAAAGCTCACAGAATGAGAAAACTAATGGCAAAAAAGTCAGATGATGACAGGGGAGTGAGACACAGAATTGGGAACTAAACTATTTTAGGTATCATTAGCTGATAAGAGAATGCAGTGTCAGAATAAAATAATTTGTCATATATATATATATATATATATATATATATATATATATATATATATATATATATATATATATATATATATATATATATATATACTCAATCACAAATAATACTTGGCTTTAATAAGCAGGAGGTAGTCTAGGACAATGCTGAACATTCTAGGATGTTACTGTTCAGCTTTCACTAAATTCACTAGTTTAATTTGTTTTATTTGTAGGATACCTCTTTTTAAGACCATTGCTCAGTTCCCAGTACTGGGCTGCATATGGATATCTGGTATGTTACCAATTCCAGAAGTGACATTTGTTATTGTCTACCTCTTCGCAATACTGCACAGCTTCCAAGGGGTTTTCGTATTTCTGATTTATTGTGTTGCTAACAAGCAGGTAAGAGTCACATTCTTTACTCGTACATTAAACATTGTTATCAGGTTTGTCCTTCCACTGCTTTTCTCCATTTAGTTACAACTGCTAACAAACAGGTAAGAGTCATATTCTTTACTCGTACATTAAACATCGTTATCAGGTCTGTCCTTACGCTGCTTTTCTCCATTTAGTTACAACTGCTAACAAACAGGTAAGAGTCACATTCTTTACTCGTACATTAAACATCATTATTAGGTCTGTCCATCTGCTGCTTTTCTCCATTTAGTTACAACTGCTAACAAACAGGTAAGAGTCACATTCTTTACTCGTACATTAAACATCATTATTAGGTCTGTCCATCTGCTGCTTTTCTCCATTTAGTTACAACTGCTAACAAACAGGTAAGAGTCACATTCTTTACTCGTACATTAAACATTATCAGGTCTGTCCTTCCGCTGCTTTTCTCCATTTAGTTACAACTGCTAACAAACAGGTAGAGTCACATTCTTTACTCGTACATTAAACATCGTTATCAGGTCTGTCCATCTGCTGCTTTTCTCCATTTAGTTACAACTGCTAACAAACAGGTAAGAGTCACATTCTTTACTCGTACATTAAACATCGTTATCAGGTCTGTCCTTCTGCTGCTTTTCTCCATTTAGTTACAACTGCTAACAAACAGGTAAGAGTCACATTCTTTACTCGTACATTAAACATCGTTATCAGGTCTGTCCTTCCGCTGCTTTTCTCCATTTAGTTACAACTGCTAACAAACAGGTAAGAGTCACATTCTTTACTCGTACATTAAACATCGTTATCAGGTCTGTCCTTCTGCTGCTTTTCTCCATTTAGTTACAACTGCTAACAAACAGGTAAGAGTCACATTCTTTACTCGTACATTAAACATCATTATCAGGTCTGTCCTTCCACTGCTTTTCTCCATTTAGTTACAACTGCTAACAAACAGGTAAGAGTCACATTCTTTACTCGTACATTAAACATCATTATCAGGTCTGTCCTTCCTCTGCTTTTCTCCATTTAGTTACAACTGCTAACAAACAGGTAAGAGTCACATTCTTTACTCGTACATTAAACATCATTATCAGGTCTGTCCTTCCGCTGCTTTTCTCCATTTAGTTACAACTGCTAACAAACAGGTAAGAGTCACATTCTTTACTCGTACATTAAACATGGTTATCAGGTTTGTCCTTCCGCTGCTTTTCTCCATTTAGTTACAACTGCTAACAAACAGGTAAGAGTGATATTCTTTACTCATACATTAAACATCATTATCAGGTCTGTCCTTCCGCTGCTTTTCTCCATTTAGTTACAACTGCTAACAAACAGGTAAGAGTCACATTCTTTACTCGTACATTAAACATCGTTATCAGGTCTGTCCATCTGCTGCTTTTCTCCATTTAGTTACAACTGCTAACAAACAGGTAAGAGTCACATTCTTTACTCGTACATTAAACATCGTTATCAGGTCTGTCCTTCCGCTGCTTTTCTCCATTTAGTTACAACTGCAGAATGACACATTTTATAAAGAATGCAGATGCTTAAAATGATTACACACTTATAATGGCATTACAAGTTTTATACGTTAAATCCTATAGCACCTGAAGTATAATGTATTGCTGAATGTAAGATATGATAATGGTCACAAGTAGTCAGCAGCT
Organism: Protopterus annectens; assembly: GCF_019279795.1. Taxonomy (NCBI): domain Eukaryota; kingdom Metazoa; phylum Chordata; order Ceratodontiformes; family Protopteridae; genus Protopterus; species Protopterus annectens. Next base: position 1,886,197,551 of record NC_056743.1, read on the forward strand.
ATAAAATCTTACAAATGTAGCACTGAAATTTGCATCTTACAGCTATGTAATCTTAAACAATGGTCCATGCTAAGTCCTGTAAGTATGTTTCTGTACTGCAGATATATGCTACTATGACATTAATTATAGCCACTGGCAGAGGATTTTGCAGCAGAAGTACTGAATATAGTAATTAATGTTCTCATTTTTTTTTACTTTTTAGAGTACGTATTTATTGTTTTTTACAAGCAGACTGGGCTGGATTCAATAAAGTCTAGGTAGTCCGCTAAATCCATGTGCACGTCATGCCATGATGTGCACATGATAGCACACCATTTTGTATTCAGTAAGCGGCTGTACATGCAAGTGAAGAGTCAGAGGGAACCAGCAGTTGCTGTGGGTGTAGCCAGACAAAAGCATGCACAACATGCCCTTGCACTGGCCAAGAGGCAATGGGATAGCACACATGCTCACAGCCTAAGGAGCTATAATCTTCACCTTATGCATATACATACAGTAAGATTGATGGCAGGCAATGCTCATGGCCTTTACTTACCCATGTGATGGCTGTGTACTACTATAATCAGACAGAGGTCGTCCCTAACTAAAACACTTGCAACTGCTGAATTCCTAAGGTAAGTTTTGAACCTGGAATAGACAAACAAATGTCTAAGAATACAAATGAATGGCATATCCTTGCATGCTGTTACTTGCTGAAGTAAGTAAGTATAAGGGAGGTAAGTTTGATAGCAATGACATCAAGATGCGACAACGGAGACTTATGTGAATACATGTGTCCTCTATCAACTACTAGGCCTAATACATCAAAAATTCACAAAAACTGGTAAATTTAGAAACAGCCATCCAACCATAAACACAATAGCAACCAAAGGAACAGTCTACTCAAGTGAACACAGCAATCCCCTAAAATATTTTATTAACTGATTTTCATCATGCAGTTTGCTAGAACTTCTTCTAATAAAGCCATTCATACAATTTCTTCATTTAAAAACGTTTTTACATAAGTCATGTGTCCATTCTAAACCAATAAAATCCTTCTTTCCTAAAACTAAAGTTAAATGAACCCTTTAATACTTGGTACTTCCTTATTATTTTGTATATTTTAAACAATCTATTAAATATCTCTCTTTCTTAAATGCAAAAAATTCATACATGCATACCTGTCAAAAGTACAGGTTCACAAAATGTCTACAGTTTGGCCTCATACTTTTGTAACTGAAAATCATTAAAGAGTGAACTTAGAAAATGACACACATTTCAGATTCAGACTTGATATCCCTCAGAAAACTCATATAGTAATGCAAAACCTGTTATTATATCAACTGGCTAAGGTTGTAAGACAAAACTTGTTTAAAAGGTTTTCCAATTGTCGGGCCTTTGTACCACTTTTATTTATGACTTAGTCCAGGTTTGTTGGTCTAACAGGTTGTGATCAAAGTACACATTACAAATACGTGCAAGAAAGAAGTACAATTTGCAAACCAGCAGCACTAACACAGATATACTAAGCACTAAGTCAGCTATGCACCCTGTGCATCAGACAATAGACTTATTTATCCCTGAATCCAAAAGATAAAAAACAAAGATATGGTACAGTCATCATCATTTGCATGGGGTGTTGGGGGTAGGAGGCCTAGGCTAACACAAAAGGTAGTGAGTGTGTGTGATTAAGAAAGAGAAACAGGCAGACATTTATATAATGTATCAAATGGTTACAGAGACAGAATGGACTTTAAGCCTCATGACTTTCCCATTTAACTGTTATGAGTCTGTATGACCAGTCTCGGTGCAATTGGTGTATGAGTGTCTGATAGAACACAGCTAAGCTCTGTGCTAGCTCTACATCCTGATATGTCAGACAGGTGTGAGCCATATATTGTAGAGGTGACAGTTCATTGTTCACTGGCATTTCCATGCCCATGGTCAGATGCACTGCTGCTACCTGAACATGACTGATGTCTGTGGAAGAGTTCTCCTCATGAGTGCACCTAGGATGACGACTCCATGGCCTACCACATCTCTGTATGGACACCTGAACCACTGATGGAGCAGTGGAAGAAGTGCCACTATAGGAGTATGATCAGACATGGCCATGGTGGCTAACAGAAGATGATGTGACTGACCTATGTTCACATGGATGCTGTCCCCCTCCCAGCAGATGTTCCATCAAAAACACTGCACTTTCCAATGTGTCATTCATCTGATCCATTGAATTGGCAACATGGTGGAGGCAGTCAAGCAACCTGTGCCACATCTACAACCCTAAGCATTTCCTTGGAGGCCCTATTGGAACATGCTTGTGCCTCCATGATGGCCTTAAACACATGTCAAATGGCATGGAAAGACACACCAGGATCAGGTGGAGGATTGACATCAGACCTCCTTTGAGCACCTCTAACAATCATCCTGTGTGGCATCTCACCCACACTTTGGCTATGTCCAGAGTCAACAGACACTGAAGCCAAAGTAACCACACTATCCTGATCACGTGTCTCACCCTCCACCTGTCCAATATGAGAGGGCTAAGTGAAATAGGTTTGCATCAATCTAGTGGCTGTGTCCGATGGAAATACAGGGGATGACTGAATGTCAACCAGACTGTGTCTGCGTTTGGCCACCATCATCATCATCAGAGTCTGCCAGTACTCTGACATCAAGTGGTAAGAGTCCTACACTTCCATTGTCAGGATCACCTGTGATAATAGGCAACAAACACAGGAAGGAAATGAATACCTACACTACTACAATTTAGTATATGCTAACGAACTAACAATGGTGCCACTATCACAGATGGTACAGCAATACACACACAGTCCTGACACCCACCTCACACATACAGATAAATGCATATTTTCTGGCAAATGCTAATCAATACTGAAATAAAAATGTTTGGCTTACCATGTGCAAATGACTCCACACTTCCTAGGGAGGAAGGTCCTGGAAGAAGTTAAGCAGAAGGTAAGAACACCATCATCATGATAACAAAAACACAGGGAGAATAATTTTTTGCCTTATGTCTGTTAACAATACTTTTAACTAAATCTTGGCTGGCACATCAACCCCAACCCCATGTGTAATTAACAAGAATGTGTTGTTAACTGTATCAATCTATAGATAAGCCCCCTCAAAAAAAAATTAAACCAACTTAACTATTGCTTTTATTATTGTACTATACATGAAATTGTTAAAAACTGACATATGTAATCTTACCTGGAAGCTTCTCCTGTGACATACTTGTCCTCCCTGTAACAGTAGCACCAACATCAATCACATGCTGTTGCATACTTTCCAATGAGTCTTCTGGATCCCTGACAGTGGACAGAAACTCTTCATTTGGTGTCAGTGATGGTTCTATAGCAGCCCCCCCCCAGTAGTCAGCTGTCCATGGGCCACTGCAGCTGCTCTTCTCCAAGCTGATGAAATCATATCAGAGACCCTGTGATGCATCTGATCACATAATCTGCTGCTCCCCCAATGACATTAGTGTCATTCACTATCTGGTTCCAAATGTGCATTCTGCTAGACATATCCCCACATCCTTTCTCAAGCAGAAAGACATCTTGTCACCAAAAGGCCTGAACAATTACTTCATTCTGAGAATCAGTGAAGGTGGATTTGCAGGGATTGGGATGCTTGGATGCCATAGTCCTAGGTGACATAAAATACAAAAGATAGCGCAGTGGTGTAGTGGTAAGCATTGCTGCCTCACAGGAAGAGATTATCTAGTTCAGTTTTTGGCTGATGTGCCGTCTGTGTGGAGTCTGCATGTCCTGCCTGCATTCATGTGGGTTTCCTCCAGGTGCTCCAGTTTCCTCTCACATTAGTAAGACATGCAACTGGAGCTTTTCTCCCCAGGTCTCTGCTGAAAATTGGCTCTTTCCAAGTTAGACTTTCTTGGTAAACAAATGTTAACTAACTAAATAAATAAAAAGAAGGATACTACACATGAATATCACATAAATAAAAGTCCTGCTTAGATATAACACATATTATTATTTTGTCAATATTACCCACGGAAAAAACTGAGCATCACTTATTAAAATTTAAAAAAGGTTATGCGGTTGGAAAATATCACATTTACACACAAAACAAGGTTTGATTCAAAGCCAGGACTAACAAAAGCAAACATCTGTAAAAAAAATCTTTGGTTGTGGAAACACATAAATGGAACTTTGGTCTCCTGCCCCCCCCCCCCCAAAAAAAAAAACAAAAAAAAATGACAGTTTGTGCCAAAGAAGAACTAAGACATCAGTCAATTGTTATAAGAGCTGTTCAACAAATTCTCTCTAAAATGTGTACACATTTACAACAGAAAAGTCATTTTTTGCACTTCCCTGCTAGGTTTTTTCACCCTCCCTCCCATTTGTCAATCTGCTTTTTTAAGCCTGGTGATTTTAAGCTTCCCACCCATACTGTAAATTCAGCTTAATAAACTCCTCCCTTTCTACACTGCTGCTGATATCTTGAATTATGGTCTATATTATATATTCGAACTTTCAAAACTTTGAATCCCATATGTTTGACAACATATGATCGAAGTTTGAAAGTTCAAATACACAATAAAACAAAAAACAAAAAAAAAATAACCTTAATGGTGCAGGCAGGGGGACAAGCCCTCCTGCATCCCCTCAACTTAAATATACCAACTCCGAGATCGCAGTTCAGTGCAGAAAAGGGAAATTCTCCCATTCTGCACCATATGGCACCGTTACGTTTAACCTTTGAACTTTTGAAAGTTCGATCAAATGGTATCGACCGTATGACATTCGGAACTTCAAAAGTTCGACCCTTGAATTATTTATTTGCCTTTCCTTGTGCTTATATTGAAAAAGTGCATTTTGCCTCTTATTGTCTGCTGCACTGATTTACTTCATCTGAATTCATTATCTAACTAGCTGTTGGATAAAGTAGTATATTTTTACATTCTCCCAAGCACTTGTTTTACATAAAGAGGTCAGTGGATTTTCCATCTTGTGCACTAGGGGGTAGCCTGGTCTGTTAGGTTGTGGAAACACTTGAGATTTCTGCATGTAATTTTATTGGCTAGATGACTAATTAAACAGCTTATCTTGTTTTTACTGCCTTTATAAATTCTGTACAATTGAGTGGATCTTGGCTCATTTACACAAAGCAAAGTACTTTTACTGAATAATCACACTGATATACGCTGTTTAAAGTACACTGCTATATCCATATTGTTAAGTTTTGTTTGCGGTAGCATTTCATATATTTAAGTTTATTTGTGGTAGCACACTCCTTTACTGTGACTTTACATTAGGAAGACCAGATTATTCATCTAATGGCTGTAGGTGTTTACCTGGTCTATCTGAATTGGGAAACACACAAAAGGGCTCTAAGTATATCTTTGCACTTCTCTTATATACTGTGACTGTACTTCAGCAGTTAAAAAAAAACAGTACTATCTGCTGCTGCTTTGCACTGTACTACATTGTATCTGTTAGTTGCAGGGCTGTTGTAGGTAGTTTTTGTGGTTTTGCTACACTTGAACCCTAAACCAGCTATTCTACATTAAAAATGTGTTTTTCTGCATCCTTGTTGCAGAAGTGTGCTGATCTAACCTGTCTGAGTTGGAGATTGCTGGTAAAAGGCTTATTGTGTACTATCCAAATTGGCTGTTAGCTTAAAACATGTTTCTCTTTGCTCATGTTTAAGCCTCGTGTTTGCATAGTACTGCTCTTCACTCAGAGGTGCTTAATAGTGCCCTGTATAAATGCAAAAGCCTAGAAGCTCAGTTTTTCCATAAACAGCTGTCAGTGAAAGCCTTCCAAGCTTCTCTGCTGCTCTAGGAGCAACTCAGTTGACACTGCGAAGAGTTGCTTTATCATTTAATCTTAGTCTACACAACGAATAGGTCCCTCTTGTAGTCTTGGCACTACCAGTACAGTCTTGTCAAATTAACCCATTCCCTTCCCTAATAAAACATACAGTAAGAACCTACTATCATTGATGGGCAGTTTATTATTATCTCTCTGGCGAGCCTGATAGACATGGACACATGAGGCAATGTAGCAATTGTCTCATGTATACTGGTAACCACTTACGCCTAAAACAAGCAAATACTTTATATGAGAGATGTAGTTATGCTATGAAATTGAAGGCAAGACTCTCACATAAGGACAAATCAAATGACAAACAGGTTGTCAGCACAGACATGCAAACACTTCCAACTCTAAATAAGTACATAACACATAAACGCACATATACAAGGTACTCACTAGTAACTTAGCAAAAGATCAGAGGCCTCCCAAAAGGAAACCACTTACACACATAGCAATGCAAAAAATAACCACAACATATAACACACACTTCCAAGTGTCTCAACAAACAAGCCCATAAGGTATCACACCACAAAACCTAATATATTGTTCATTGGTGATGCCATTATGAGACACATGGATGGCCCTCTCTCCAGGCTGGATAAGTAATGGGTTACAATTAGCTGCCTGTCAGGTGCCAGGATCCATCAAGTCACTCAAGCACTCAAGTCACTCAACCACAAGTACCAGTATGGCTTCATCATAGTCCATGTAAGGGTGAATGACTTGAGACATACCTCACTGGACTATATGAAGAGATGTGTGACTGAGATCTCAGATTATGTGTCACAGGCAAGTATAAGCCTAGCCTTAAGCAGCATTCTGTCTTCTCCAAGGATGATGCCACAATACAAACAAAAACTGTTTGACTTTAACAATTGGTTTAGTTTCTGGTGTCAGTCCAAGGGGATCCAATATCTTTCAGCCTGGGAAGACATGGTTGACAGACTATGCTGCTTTGCCAGAGATGGTTTTCACCTGTCTCTTCTTATACTTTTGGATACTGGCAAAAGAGCTTGCCTCCCGCATAGTGCCTTTTTAGGCAATGTCAAAACATCAAAAGTTCCAACATAAAACATCTACTTGAGACAAACACAGGATTATGCTGCTTAATGCTAGGAGTCTAAACAGGAAGCTACACTCGCTGGAAACACTTCTCACCATGGAAGATGCTGGCATTTGTTCAGTCACTGAGTCATGGTTCATGGCCACAGACAACACCCAGGCCATGTGAGGCTACAATGCTTCCACAAGTTCAGACTTTAAAACAAGCATGAAAGAACCAAAGGAGGAAGTGTATCCATCTTCATTAAAGCCAAATGCACATCGAGACTGGTTAACCAGTATGACATTCTTGAGCTACTCCAGGTTCATCTAACCATAGGTAAAACACCTTACCATATCATTGATAGCTATAGACACCTCACCATGAACAAAAAGTAGCACACTGCCAACCTGGACTTGCTAGTTTCACTCTCTATACAGCCAGACACTTTGGTCATAGGAGATTTCAACTATCCTTCCATCGACTGGGTGGCACACACGAGCACAGATATGTTCACCCTGGGGTTCCTCCAATGTGTCCATACAAATGCACTGGAATAGCTAGACTGCACCCCACAAGGGGCCTAAATGTCCTACACTTAGTACTTAACTAACATGGGAGGTCGTGTTGCCCTCCCTGGTGAGGTCAGAACATAAATCTGTCTCATTTGAAGTAACTATCAGACCTGATACCCCCACAGGAGCAAAAAATCTGAAAAATTTCTCAGAAGCAAACTACAGCCTATTAAGTGATACTACAAAAAATTTCAACCCCCCTGCTAACACAGCCAACAATGACTGCTATGCAGAAGTGTACACAAATGCTCTGCGTAATCACTTATGCAACTGTATGGACTCAGCTGTACCTTACTGGATCAAAACCAGATCCCCCCCCAAAAAAAACTATCCTGGTGGACCTCAAGTATAAATAGGTTATATAACAAAAGGAAGAAATTGATGTCTAAGAATAAGAGGAAACTTACTCAGCAGAGGAAGAATAGCCTCCAGAGCTGAACAAGTAAATCTGATATCTTGTAAAGTCCACTAAAGCTAAGTATAAAGCTAAATTAGCATCCCTAGCTAAGGATAATCATAAGGCATTCTTTAGCTACATCTAAAATCTAAGAAGGAATGCCCAGCTATGTGCTGAACTTGTAGAGGACAGTACAACTCATACTGATCCTGAGAAAACTGCCAATCTGCTAGCTGACAGATTTGGCATTAACTTCACTTCACTGTTCTCACCAGGCATACCTGACACTAGTCATCTGCCTGGTATCTCCAAAGAGCAGGTCATATCCATGCACTTCAAGACCAAAAACACAGCCTCTATGGGACCAAATAACATCCCAGGTTGCTTACTAAACAATCTAAAACAAGACCTAGCAGAACCACTTGGCACTCTTTTTAACCAGCCTGAGCACTGGCATTATTCTAACATAGTGGAAAACAGCAACATTATCCCCCTTGCATAAAGGGGACCCATCAACTGACTCTTGGAACTATAGAACCATAAGTCTAACCAGCCTTATGTGCAAGGTTATGGAAAGAATCATCATGGACGTTATCAACAAGGATATAGACAACCTTCAAACTCTTGACCTGACACAGTTTGGCTTCATTAAGGGTAGATCATGCTTAATAAACCTGGTGAACTTCTTTGAGAATGACAACGGGGGGGGGGGGGGCATGCCCATGATGCTGACTGACTAGCAACAAATTTCTCTTGCTCTGACACTTTATTTCCATTTTTTGGCAGGAATTTATATTTCTAAGATATCTTAACTGCTTGTCTGAGTGGATATATTTTCTTAACATCATCTTGAAGGAAATTATCTGTAAACATTGTATACATTTCATTTTTTTTCCTGTCAGTTCTAAATCTGGAAGGTTTCTTCTCTTGTACACTTGAAATGAGTCATTCAAAGACAAATACACAGGACTTATCATTGAATAAAGAACTTTAGTCTGTTCTTACTAATATACAACAACTTTCTTCAAAAATGGACAAACTGGACAATAAATTAGGCAACTTTAAACAAAAATGTTCTAAACAAGTGGAACAAATACATGAGACTTTAAAACAACAGAAATCTCAAATATCCAGTATAGAAGATCCTCTGAGTGACATAGAAGGAAGTGTATTTGAAGATGAAAACAATACTGAATTTTTACTGAGGCAAAACACCTTATTATTAAATAAAATTAATTACCTGGAATACAGATCTTGGAGGAATAATATCTGTATTTTTGCTTTGCCTGAAAAAAAGAAGGCGAAAGCATGGTAAAATTCCTAACATCTTGTCTTTCTAGGATTTTTAATTTACCTGAAGCTATGTTGTATGGTATTGAAAGGGCACACAGATCTTTGGTTGCTTCTTCTTAGAAAAATAATTCTTCACCGAGATCTACTATTGTCAGATTCTTTTCATCTCATGACAAAGAACTAATTCTTAAAACAGCTTGGTCTAAATTTCCTATCAAAATAGAAGACAAAATAATAAGATTTGACAATGACTATTCCTCTGCTGTGATGGCTAAAAGAAAGATAAAAGAACTAAAGAAAAGATAGACTATAGTCCACTTGCTATTTCCTGCCATACTTAAAATATTTCTTCCTGATGAAACAAAATCCTTTGAATAACTACTATCTCATTCCTGAAAACAAATAAAATACTACAGCAATTAGAAGAAATGGATCGGAACAACATTTACTTGAAAAGACAAGCTGTAAAAAGTGGATGGAAAACTAATGAGAAGAAGAAGAAAGTAAAAGAAAAATAACTTTTAACTTAATATGGTTTAATATTATTCAACAACAGTATGTCAGCATATTTCTAAGCTTTCATGATAGAGCTTACTTAGTTCTATTAATATTAGTCTTGAATGGAAAAGAAAGAAACTTGGATAAATTCGTCCATAAGGTAATTAAGTCTATTTCCACTTGTTCTTAACTATTTACCATAGATAATATGTAATGATAATATGTAACTTCAGATACTTAATGTATATTTTGAAAGTTAAATAGACATATAATTATTACATTTTCTATACGGATACTTTATTATTATTTTTATAAATCCAGGTTTCCTTTTATTTTATTTTCCATTTATAAATTAGTTGCACAAATATAAAATTAATAAATTATCACAGAGTTACTGAAGTATTATTTTTTTGTTTATATATATATATATATATATATATATATATATATATATATATATATATGGATCTAGGACATTTGCTCGAATAAGCAAACATCTGAATCCATAACCACCGAACACACTTTAACGAAAGCGCTTTTATCAAAAAAGCACTTTCATTAAAGCACATTCGTAAAAAAAAAAAAAAAACACTAAATTAACATTTAACCCCCCCCCCACTTTAATATTCTCCCTCCGAGACCGTGCTACAGTGGGGAAAAGGTAATTTTCCTTTATTCGCACTGTTGTACAGCCTCGGCAACAGGCATACTTATGCAAAAGTGCTTCTTCGTTGAAAAGCACTTTTGCATAAGTATGCCCGGCCGTTTGTGTTTCAGACATTTGGTGATTTGAGCAAATGTCCTAGACCCATATATATATATATATATATATATATATATATATATATATATACATATATATATATATATATATATATATATATATATATATATACACATATATACATATATATATATATATATATATATATATATATATATATATATGTTGTATGGGTGTTTAAGAATGAGTTCTGAGATACATGTTAGTTTTTATGGATTTGCTGGTGATTTGACTGAGACTAGGATGTGTTAAATACAAGGGTTGTGTATTCATTGATTAATCTTATTGATTTTGACTTTAATATAAAAGTTAACTGGATTAATTGGTGTTGATGTGTTTGCTGTTAGGGAAATAGTGTTGTTTACATTAACTGATATTTCAGTCTGCCCTTTAAATTTATGTTTATATTTATGTATATCTTTATATTTATCTTTATAGTTATGTATATGAATGTCCTTCTCTTATGGTTGGGAGATTTGGTGGTGGATTTATTAATGTGTAGAGCTTATTTCCTATTATTATTATTATTATTATTATTATTATTATTATTATTTTGTTTCTGTAATATAATGTCGGCACTGTAGTGTTGGAGATAAAGAAACAAATTGCAGTGTTGACTGTTTTTGTTATCATGCTCAAAGGTGAAATTGCAGTTCAAGTGCTTGCTTATAGCCATGAACAACAGCTGTGGTAATTTTGTATTATATCAGTTTGTGCACTTATAGTGGTAGCTCAGTGTTAATCCATTTTCTTTTTTTAACAGTTAAGACTTGATGAAGTTTCCCTCTGTAGTCACCTGGCTTGTTTTACATGTGTTAAGGGAAGACACAGTGCAAGAAATACAAGTTATTATTTAAATGTGAACCACGTAGTTGTGACATTTAGAGTATTAGGTCAAAGGGCAAAAAAGCAGGCATATTTAAATTATCCTTTTTAGCTGCACTATACTTTTAAATTAGAATGCATGTGTTTAAATAAAAAAATGACTGGTTTATTTATACAAGGCATTGTGACACTCTTAACAGATTACGACTATACAACAGCAAATATTAGTATTATGAATACCACCCACTAACTCATAAACTAACATGTACCTACTGTTTAACCAAGTCTGCATTTTCTTTGCATTAATTTAGGAAGTTTAGTTGGCTAAGTTCTCTTAGAAGCAGTGGAGTTAATATTTTTTGCATTACAACATTATGCAAAGTTAACTAAGCTACTTCAAGACAGTTAATATAATTAAACCTAATATACTGTATCTCCTTGTACTTGGCACAAAAATTATTACAGTTAAATAAAAATCTCTTACCAGCACATAATTCAATTTATGTAACTTAATGCTAGCACTCAAAACTTTTCCCTGTATAACAAGGTATCTCTATTAGCAACACTCTACATTTTACTCCAAATTTAATTTCTTCCAGAGTATTTATATACAACTAGTTTCAGTATGAGTGACAACTAGAGATATATTTTTCTGACTCATGATATGTTCTTAAAGACTGAAATTTCATTCATGTGACATGCCTTTGTTATTAAGTTAAAATTAGAGGGTTTATATCACTTCAACAAAACAGCTCAACATTGAATACCATGATATATAACTACTAACGTTGAACTGCAAATGAAACGAAAGCAAATAATGACGAATATAATTTTATCGAACAAAAATAGTTGGCCAATTTTCACGCAAATAAATCTATGTCATTCGTTCTCTCATGAATATTTAAAACATACACTAATTATTTAACAGTCTCACCTTCCTGTTTTCTACATTTGCATATGTACATTATTTCAATTATATAAACTAATTGACTGTTAATTATAACTAATAGCAGTGATTGCTATAAAAGTACATTTACGTTTTGTTTTGTACTGTTAACTGCAACCGGATAGCAGCATGGCTACCTCTGTTGAACTTAATACCCCTGGAATTGTAGGTGAAGTTTATCAATGCGTAGTTTCCCAAAGATGGATAGAAATGTTACATGTAGATGGTTATCTTTAGCATTTAGAGAAAACAGTCAATAAGAAGTGGTACTGGTGTTGCAAATACAAAATATTACAAAAATGTCATGGTAGGGCTATAACAGAGTTGGTAAAAGGAGGTGATAGGTTAGTAAAGTCTATTTCTCACTTTTATCCACCTGATATAGCAGAAGTAGAGAAATACCGAGCCTGCCATAGTTTGAAAGAAACTGCAAGATGTAATACCTCAACACGTGCATTAGTTGTAGGGTCTATATCACTTCGAAGAAACAGCAGAAGTTCAAACACCATATGTTCAAACTTCTAACCTCGAAGTGCAAAACCGTTGAAGGCTTAGAACAGCAATTTTTTTCCCAGGGAAAAAAAATCACTGTTCCAAGAAACACACACACAACACAAACACACCAAAAATCTTATAAACCTACACTAAACCTTACATACACCACTATCTATGCACTAACCTTAACCCAAACCTTAACCCTAAGGTCTGTCACTATCGCACACTTACCTTACCCGCACCCTAACCCTAAAGTCCGTCTCTATCACACACTTACCTTACCTGCACCCTAACCTAAAGTCTGTCACTATTGCACACTTAGCTTATCTGCACCCTAACCCCAACGTCTGTCACAATCACACATTTACCTTAACCTGTTCCGTAACTTTTGCACCACAGTGGAGAAAATGTTAAAGCCGCAGAAACGGCCAACTGAATTCTTTCCCTGGAAAAGAATTAGGGGTTCTGCGGCTTTGCAATAATCAGTTTTCAAAATTCACAGTTCAAACATATAGTGTTCGAACTGCTGCAGTTTCGATGACCTGATAGGAACCCTTAGTTGTAGATGATGTACTAGCAAGTACATCACATGAAACATTCATGTCACTTCCATCTAGACGTTCTATGCTCCAGCAAGTAAATAGAGTAAGAAGAAAGAAAATGTTGACATATAAGTCTGTTGCTTGTAATATTACTGACGTTGACACTAGTAAATGTTCACTGAAAGAGGGTACATTTATGCACACTAGGAAGACTGATATTCACAGTAATATGCACGTGTTAATGTTTACTACAGAAGAAAATTTGCATGATTTGTGTAATGCGATTATATGGTTTATGGGCGGTATATTTCTTACGAGAGGGAGTTTATGTCGACAACTGTATACAATCCATGTGTTAGTAGCATTTGCAGAGAAAACTAAGCCTTTGCCATTAGTCTTTGCATTGATGATTAAAAAGTTGTATAAAGCTTATAACTTTTTGTGGGAGTGTGTGCACGAGCTACTGTCTACTGCTGATTTGCAGTATACTGTAAGGTTCATATTAACAGACTTTGAACTAGCTGCAATTAAGAGTGTAAAACACAACTTTTCATCTGTCACTGGTAAAGGCTGTTTCTTTCAATTCACGCAAGCACTATGGAGAAAAATACAGACTTTAGGACTTGCTAGTCTGTATGGTAGTAGTAGTATTATGAGATTTCAGCTAGATGTGAAACGTTTGATAGGTTTAGCATTCCTAAATCCCGATGATGTCCTTGAAGCATTTAAAATGTGTTAGTGCAAACTTTTCTCCTGATGGTAAAGCGCTACTAATGTACTTTACAGAGATTTATATCTCTGGACATCCATGGAAGCAACAAACACGAATATCAAATGTCAGTCACTTTCCTGCAACGTTTCCAGTAGAATTCTGGAACGTTCATGCATTAAACCAGTTATCTCTGCCCGGGACACAAAATTACATAGAAGGCTGGCACAGGTGACTATGTTGTTTGTTAGGCAGATGAATAGCTGATATTCCTTCTATTGCAAATGTGCTGGTAATGGAGCAGAATAGAGTCAATGAAACCCATCTATTAATGAAATCTGGTTGTTCTATGTCACCCAAAAAGAACAAGTACATTGAAAGGGAATGCAGATTGCAAAGTATTATTAAAAACAGGTCAGAATACATAGCTGTTCAGTTTATAAATGCAATTATGATGCTTTTGAGATTGTAATGAATGTATAGTGGTGTACAAGTGTACCAATCAAATTGTACATATTTAAGTTAAAGTTATTTGGGTAAAGCACGTCATGTTCACTTAAATTTACACAGTTGGGATTTTATATAGCAAAGGTTTCTAGTGTTAATTAGTTAATTGGATATATTATGCTGTGCACTTTTGTGTTACGTCACTAGAGTGTTCACATCCTTGTTTGCATAGACATGGCCATATGTTACTATTCGGATTTTGTTTTTTTTTTGATATTGTAAGCTTTCGTGTTTTTTACAGTTCGAAGTATGCAGTTCAATGTTATAACTTTCAATGTTGAGCGGTTTTGTTGAAGTGATATAGAACCAAAATTAGATAGGGTATCTATCATTAGTTTCTAAGAACCGGAATATATTATGTAACTGTAGTAATAAGATCAGTAATATTGCTCAGACTTCACAGGACTGATGTCTCATGAACATGAATTCAATCATAACCAGTGTTATGATAAGATATAAACACTGTTGCTTCTACATGAACTGAATTTAAAATTCTATTGATTATTTCTGAGATGGACGAAAAGATAAGGACTACATGCCGGATTTTATGAATGTCATGTTAAGATTTTTTTATGAAATGAATTGTAAACATGTTTTTAAGTATTTGCTTAATGAAATTTTAATACTTTGAAATGGGCTACTTAAATATTTCAAATGGTAAACAAACATGACATTTTAAAACACTCCTTTTTTGTGGTAATATAAATATTACTATAGAGTTAAATAAGCAGCAAAAAGTGACTGTTAGTTCATTTCCAGTAGTTAAAAAGTATTTACAAAATGATTTTTTTTATTTAAACATACATATGCAGTTCCCTGAGATATTTTTTATCTAAAATATGCATGTGTTAACTATGTTGATTTAGCACATAGGTGATATACACAAATTTGTTTTATATGGGGAAACTTTGATTCCTTTGCTATTAAGATTGAGTTTAAGAGGTACATAACTATAATATTACCATAAACCAATTTTGGACCAACGAGGAATTAATATGATACTGTTTCTTATTTTATTAGGCATAGTTATTACATGAACAAGTAATTTTTAGAACTGAATTTAATACTTTAAACCTATTTGGCATTTGCCATTGACAGTGTATTGTAATAAGCACTTCCAAATTTTTTATAGAAAGTAAAATGTTTCATTTCTATAGTTATAGATTAATTATATTTAAGGGGTGATAAACTGTTTCAGTTATAAATTAGATGATCAAGCTTTCTTTTTTCAACTACAAATTATATAATTTGGAAAGTTGGTATATATTTACTATAAGACTCTAACATGAATAGTCTTATAATTAGGATATATTTTATATTGTCAATTATTCTCTTACATTATTAAGAAAATATAGTTTCAAATTAGAATCATATGATGTTATGCAGTAATAATGTTGTTTGCATTACCAGTTACTTTTTTATACACATTCATTTTTCTAAATGAAGAATGATGATTTAAAAAACTATATTACCAATTATAACAGACTAATTGTTTATATTGTTTATAGTGTATGTTATATTTTAATTATTTATCGGATTTTTCAAAAAGTAGTAGAAGGGTGTTTGATTTAAACTTGTTGATGAATGGGAGTGTTTGGGTAGGTTTGCTATTCAAACTAGAAGTATTAAACTCCATGAGGGGTAAGAGGGAAATTAAAAATGTATGTTTAATTTTTTTATAGCACACTTCATTTTTATTGGTGTCTACTATTAGATATATATATATTAATAAGCAGTTTAATATGTATGGACGTGGTTCATTGGCAATATCATATTTATAAATTTATGAAGATATTATTTTTTATTTTTTCACTTAATAATTGACCTACTTAAAGTATATATCCATTAATATAAATGGATTAAATAACAGATGCAAGAGGGGTAGCTTAAACAAATTCCTAAAGATATTTAATACCCAGATTATTTTCTTACAGGAAACTTGTTTGATACAAGAAGATATAGACACACTCAATACAAAATATCTCTCTGTTTTATCTTGCTCACAATATAAACAGAAAAAAGAGGGGTAGCTATATTATGGAAGAATTCTATACCAGCACCTAAAATCCTAAGTACATATCATGATGAGAATGGACTGTTTTCTTCAGTAATGCTAGAAATTAAAAGAAAATTATATACTTTTATTAATGTTTATTAGATCCCTAGAATAGGAGTAAAAGCATCCATTAGAACAGATCACTCAAATTTCAAAAGGAATTGTTATTCTAGGAGGAGATTTTAATTATATATTAAATGATTAAGATTCAAATAGTATTAATAAAATGAGGAAATCGGCTTCAGCAAAAACATTAAACAAATTAATAGATTTATTTAATATTAAAGATATTAATTAATTTTCAGTGTTAGACTCACTATTTTATACCCTTTTCTCATATAGACATGGAAAACAATCCAGAATAGCTACAGTATATGTTTTGAATGATATAACTACTAGATTAGAAAAGGTTAAAGCAGTCTCCTACCAATTATCAAACCATAATATGATAACATTTGAAATTATAGTAAATGTCAATAACAATATATCCAATAAAAGGATACCAGCTTATATAACTAATATGAATTAATTTAAAGAATTCTTTAATACAAAAAAATCAGACCTTTATTGAAATTAAACATATAAATAATACCTCAGAGATATACATATGGGATGCTTTACAAGTTCAAAACAACAAACTCTACACTATTAATATAGCTAAAACATATATATACATATATATATATATATATATATATATATATATATGTATATATATATATATATATATATATATATATATATATATATATATATATATATACAATATATAAGATATTTAAAATGTTTAAAATATATTCCCAACAGCAGGAAGAAATGAAACTAACGTACCAAACTTCTAAGTTTAAGTATACAAGCAATGTTACATAAATCGTTCAACCCAGGATGGGCAAAAGCATTTAACCGAATTTGCCATGAGAGTTTGTTCTCCTCCAGGAGTAGGCTTGTAGGATCACCTCTCATGTTCAGTTGAGTTTGATCTATAGCTTTGAACATAAAACTATGGCCAACATTCTGTGAAACATGTTTAGCCAATGAGTTGTCCAGTTTATTTGTGGAAATAGCGTAGTTATGCTCATATATTCTGTCCCGCAATCTACGCTCGGTTTTACCCACGTAGAAAGTGGGACAGCATACACACTTTGCTACATATACCACAAATCTGGAATTACAGTTAAATTTAAACCTGATGTTAAATTTATAACCGTTGATTGTGAATGTATTACTAACATCTATAAATCTACACATCTTACACCCCCCGCAAGTAGTAATACCTGCCCGTCTAGGTATATTACGATGGTTTCCACTTTCAAGTAGATTCTTCAGATTATTGCCTCTACGAAATACTGTCAGTGGCAAATTCAGACTGGAGTTGTGAACTAAATAAGGTGGGACTGCTCGGGTTACTGCTAACACCAGAAGCCATACTCAAAACAAACTGGAGAAAAACAAAAATTACAAATAACCACTAGTCAGCAGTAGAACAAAAGAGCAGGTCCACAAGTAATAAATGGTGAAATTTATTTGAAGTGCTTTTCGTTGCCACAATGAAGCAACTTCCTCAGAAAGAATACACAATGAAAGAAGAGTAGTATTTAAATAGTTAGAAACAACTGCTTAATAAGCCACACCTCTTACCTTTCACAAAGTTAAAGAGACATTACACAATACAATCTATGTCTAATCATGCCTGTATATCCTATATGTAAAGTGTATTCTTCATACATTATAGAACTGTTGTGTTATGTTAGCATAAACCACTCTACACTACTAATATACCTAAAACATATATATGCAATATATAAGATATTTAAAATGTTTAAAATATATTCCCAATTCAATTAAGTGGACCTGAGGCTAACTTATCAACCCCATATACTGATGGTAACCTTATCACAACACAAGGGACATCATCACCTTTAGATTCAAATTTTAAAGACAGGTTCATTACCACCTTCTATACTGACAGTGGTAGAGTGAAACTGATTCTATATAAAAATTGGCAGTTTATTTTGAACGATAGTTCATTATTAGACAAACTGGGTCCTTTGCAACTAACAGTATTTTGTAGAGGCAATAATCTGAAGAACCTACTTGTAAATGGAAACCATCGTAACATACCTAGATGGGCAGGTATGATTACTTGTGGGGGGTGTAAGATGTGTAGATTTATAGATGTTGGTAATACATTCGCAATCAACGGTTATAAATTTAACATCAGATTTAAATGTAACTGTAATTCCAGATGTGTGGTATATGTAGCAAGGTGTGTATGCTGTCCTGCTTTCTACGTGGGTAAAACCGAGTGTAGATTGCGGGACAGAATATATGAGCATAATTACGCTATTTCCACAAATAAACTGGATGACTCATTGGCTAAACATGTTTCACAGAATGTTGGCCATAGTTTTATGTTCAAAGCTATAGATCAAACTCAATTGAACATGAGAGGTGGTCCTACAAGCTTACTCCTGGAGGAGAACAAACTCTCATGGCAAATTCGGTTAAATACTTATGCCCATCCTGGGTTGAACGATTTATGTAATATTGCTTGTATACTTAAACTTAGAAGTTTGGTAAGTTAGTTACATTTCTTGTTGTTGTTGCGAATATATTTTAAACATTTTAAATATCTTATATATTGTATATATATATATATATATATATATATATATGTTTTAGCTATATTAGTAGTGTAGAGTGGTTTACGTTTAGATACCACAACAGTTTTATAATATATGGAGAATGCACTTTACATATAGGATATACAGACATGATTAGACATAGGTTGTATTGTGTAATGTCTCTTTAACTTTGTGATAGGTAAGAGATGTGGCTTATTAAGCAGTTGTTTCTAACTACTTAAATACTACTCTTCTTTCATTGTGTATTCTTTATGAGGACGATGCTTTACAAGTTGCATGCTCTGAAGAAAAGGCAATGGGACAAAGAATTGGTTGGTCTGCTAGAAAAAAATGATTATTTAAAATTAGATAGTCAAAAAGAGAATAGTAACTTGCTAGGAGAAATTAATAGATTAAACAGTAAGTATCTAAAAATTCTAAATCACAAAACTATTATTAATTTAGAAAATATTAAAATAAATAATTATTCTAGAAATCCTAAGTCCATGTATAAGTTAGCTACTAGAACAAAAGTGATTATTAAATCTAATCATATGAAAGAGTTATATTTTCTAAAAATAAAAAAAAGTTTACAGAAATGAAAGATATTCTAGGTGTATTTAGGACTCACTTTAATAAAATTAATCAACATAATTCAATAATGGAGCCACAAGAAATAATTCAAAGATTTATAAAAAATCATACTAAAAATAAATTATCAGAAAACCAGATGAAATTAATTGACAGGCACTTTTTAATATTTGAGCTCAAAACTCATATTAATAAATTAAAAACAAAGTTCCTGGTAATGATGGCATAATATCATAATTATATAATCTAATATCTAACTTTAACTATTTTGCTCAAAGTATTTTGCTCAAAGTATTTTCTGTAGTTAAAGGTTTAACAGAAGTCCCTCCATCCTGAAAATGCACTCTTATATCTCTAATTTTAAAAGCTGACAAAGATCCAACAAACTGCTCTTCATATAGGCCAATCACACTATTAAATATAGATTATAAAATATTTATGGCTATTTATGCTTGGAAGTTCTCCCAATGCTGTTAAATAATGGCCAGACTGGTTTTATAATAAATACAAATTCCTATGATAATATTGAAATAGTATTAACAATAATAGATTATGTTAATAAAATAAAAGACAAGCTAACTTTAGTAAGTTTAGATATTAATAGTGCATTTGGCTCAGTTATTTGGGAGTATCTTTTTATAAGTATTGAATAATGTAATTTTTTGAATAATTTATTACAGCTTATTAAACTTCTTTATAATTTTTGTCCTTATATCAAAATAGGTTCATATACTTCTGAATAAGTTACAATCTCCGAAGGTATTAAACAGGGTTGTCCTCTGTTGCCATTGCTTTTTACTTTAGTTATAGAAAAATTTGCAAAATATATAATATCAAATTTAGACATCAAAGGCATACAAATAAACAGTAAATTAAATACCAAAATTAAGTTGCTTGCAGATTATATTCTTCTGACTCTAAATGATGTTAATCATTCCCTTGTTGCTGCATTTAATAAGATAGACATTTTCCAGCAGAAATAAGGACTTAGTTTTAATGAAAATAAAACACAGATTTCCCTATAAATTGTAATACTTGTAAAATACATAAAATAATTTCTAAATGCATTGTAGAAGATAAAAAATAACTATTTATGAATAACATTAGCAGATAATATTAAAACATAATAACTTTTAATTGCAATGATACTTTAAATTCTAGAAAGTATCTTAAATGGAATACATTTTTTTTACTATAGATGAGAGACTTTCCTTAATTAAAATAATTATTCTTCCAAAAAAAAAAAAAAAATATATATATATATAATACAATTTTTATGTCTTCCTCCCTCTAAAGATAACATACAAGAGTTTAATTCTTTAATTGCACCAACCATGAATGATTTACCCTTCCTCTCCTAGCTCCATTTCACCCTCTTTCTCTCACATTAGCCCTTATCAATTTCTTTAATAGCTTTTCACCCTCTCTCTCCTTTTTTCTATCCCACCCACTCTACCTTCTTAGGCCCCCCTCCGCTCTTTCCATCTCTATTACAAACAAGCTTCCACAGTTTACTACACCCACTTTACAGTACTATTTGTAGTCTATTACTAGACTCCACTGCAGTATTACTCTAAAGCACATATTGCGTACACTTAGACAAACCCTGCCAGTTTTTCCCTCCCCTATCATTTCATATTGCGTATCTCCTCTATTCTGTACTACTACTGTTTACTAGCAAATACCTTGCTGCCTACTTGCTAGACCCAAATGGATGTAAAATGGTTCATTCCCTGTCTAGTTGAACTTTTTTAACTACTCATCAACATTCTAACTATGGTTACTAAACTGTAACCCTGCCAGATAGTTTACATATTTTTTTTGTTATTGACATGCTACCTATGCTGTATCTACTTGAGACATTTTGATTGCAAGTTTTGTGCAGCATGAGTCCAGAAGTTGAAAATATACTTGACACTGTTACTAGAAGTTCTATGTTTATCGACATGTGTACCTAAGCTGTATTTAACTGTGACACTTTATTGTTTGGTCTTGTTAATGTGGAGCTTTTCTCCCCAGGCCTCCACTGAAAAGGGGCTCTTTTTCAGCACAGTGGACCCTCCTGTTAAACAAATATAAAATAAATAAAAAATAAAAATAATTCTGAGATTTCTTTGGTTTCCCAATAAACCTAGATTGGCTTTAAATCATCACATTAGAGATTAATCTATGGGTGATATTCATTAAGCAGACTTTATTCTTTATAATGCGTCATTAAGACAATTTCATTATGGATAAATAATAATTATAATTCCAAGTGGAAAGAGATACAAGAAAATAGTTTGTTAAAATCTAATCATCCGATAAATTCACACTATTATAAAATACTAACTAGTAATCTTCACTGGCCATTAGAAGAATATTTCTCAGAAAGTAAAAATAAATTAACCCCTCTTATATTTCCATGATATTGATTACATTTAAACTTTTTCATTTATAAGAATCCAGAATATCAAACATGGATCTTTTTGCTGTTTCCTATAGCTTACACTCAAAAAATTCAACTTATCAACAATGATTACACTTAAAGAAAAAATTACAAACTATATAATATATTATAAATAAGTTTAATTTAAGCAAAGAAATATGGATAGACATACAACTCTGTAGACAATCAGTTGAACATAAGATTCATTTAATGCATCCAACGGTGAGAACTTCTGTTCCTAAATTTATTGACCGTTTAACTATTTTGATACATCAGGATATAATAGAGAAAGAACTTCTATCTAAAATATATAAAGTGGCTAAAAGTGCAACAAAATATTATAGAGAAAATAACTGGGATTATTTCAGAGTTATTAACAATAGTTATCCAAGTGAAGATGATAAAAAATGAATGCTATTATCATCAAAACAAACTTCTTCCTCACCAAATTGGGAATTAGTCTCTTCGAAATTCATCCATAGAACTTTCATTACACCACATAAAGTTGAATTAATGTAAAAAACAAATTGGAATGTTTGAGATGTAAATTAATTGTTAAAGCTTATTGGCAATATATGTTTTTTGATTGTGTAGTGCTCAAACCATTTTGGAATAATTTAAATTTTCTATTACAAGCTGCATTCAATGATAAATTTATTTTAACTAAATGTCTAATTTTGTTTAATGTACCAATTCCTGCATATATCACAATAATAAAATATCACCTTTTATGGAGCATCATAACTATAGCAAGACAATTTATTACCAAGAACAAAAGAATGAGTCTATTCCAACTATGAAAGAATTTGTAAACATTACAACTGAAGTATGTCAGTTTGAACTTATTACAATCAATACAATAACAACCAGGGCCTTGTCTTTCTACAACACTTAGCTGAAATTTAAAGAACCGCTAGATAAATAGTTTTCAATACCAAATAGTTTGTCATTATTAGAATTTTCTCAAGAATTCTTGTCATACAGTACACAGCTTCATAAATTGTTGTTTTTAATATTTATTTTTTATTTATTATTTTTTAGTCATGCATTTTTTATTTCTAATGTTATACATTGCTGTTTGAAAGTTAAAACCTTTAATAAAAATAATTAAGAAAAAAAAAATATCATCAAAGCCTTGGATGAAGGCAAAACAGTACAAACTGCCAATCTTGACATAGCCAAGGCTTTTGATACAATCCCCCACTCAGGTATCATTGAGAAACTTTCCCAGCTGGGGATTAACCCTTACATCACTAGATGGGTAGCCAACTGGCTCACTGACAGACCGCATATATAATTTGAGGATTCTAACTCTATCACTAGACCAGTTGCCAGTGGCATACCACAAGGATCTATCTGTGCTGGGCCCTCTACTGTTTGTAATATATTTCTCAGAAGTCCAGGTGAATGTAGATGACCTGTGACTCACCAAGTTTAGTAATGATTGCAAACTGGGTGCAGTCATTGAGTAACCCAATGATGTTAACATGTTACAAAAGGGGCTAACACACCCAGATGATTGGTGCTAAAGCCATGGACCAAAAACTAAACACAAAAAATAAATTATTATCCCATTTGACAAAGAGGAATTCCCACAAATTACAATATTGACAGCATCCTCCTAAGCTCAAAACAGTGATGTGAGATTTGGAAACACAGGCTGATAGCAATATAAACTTCAATCCCCATGTGTCCACAGTGGTAAAGAAAGCTTTCTACATTATGCATCTCATAACTAAGGGCATCACATCCAAGACTAAAGCTGTTATAACTCCTCTGGACTCAACCTCATCAGAACACTAATACAGTGCAATTCTCTCTTTTGCATGTACCTCACTAGACACCTGCAGCAGCTGGAGAGACCAAAGATGATTCTTACTAGGAAAATTCAGGGCATCCAAAACATGACCTACATGGAAAGATGGAAAGACCTGTCACTGTCTTCTGTACCTTATAGGTTGCTGAGAGGTAACTTGTGCCTGGCCTACAGAACAGTCTCTGACCCTGCCTTAATGGAAATGCTGCACATCCACAAATCAAATGGGACAAGGGTAACTGACTACAGGGTTCTCAACCAAGCCTGTGACATTAACAGAGCATGCTGGAGAGACAGATATAGCTCCCCAAGAGATTGTTGCTCCCCAAGAGATTGCCTTTGGTTTAAGCACTTGGGCTTCAGACCAGTTGTATTACATTAAGAAGGTTTGTGATCTACAGTGTTGTGGCAGGACAGGTAGCTTACATCCTTCTAAGTTGGGAGTTGCTGATTGAAGGCTTAGTGTTTGTTATTCTAAAAATCCATTAGTTCTGGTTTAAGCACTTGGGCTTTGGGCCAGTTATTTTATATTAAGAAGGTGTGGTCTGCACTCTTGTGAGAGGAGAGGGTAGATTCTGCCCTTCTGAACTGGGAGTTTCTGGTTAAAGGCTTATTGTGGCTGCTTATTTGAACTATTTCTTTCTGAAATTGGTACACCTTGTTTGCTGTAGCATAGACTATAATTCAGACCTGCTGAATCTAGCTTCATTTGTATAACTTGAGCAATAATCCGGGCCATCTTTTTTTTGGAGAAGGTTCGTCTGCACCCTAGTGGCAGGAGTGTGCAGTTAGAATTTATCTGATCGAAGACTGCTGGAACAGGGCTCAGTTTTTAGCATTTTATTGGTTAATTGGTTAATTTGTTTAAATCAGTTTGCTCATTTGCTACTGTCATATTAATCAGTAGAAACAAAATGAAAACTCTAGCAAAGCTAGAACTTCCACTGAGTGACCACCCAAACATCTTGTATCAGAGGCACATGGGATATATGCAAATGATCCTTATAAACATCGGGCGTTTCAGCTAATTGGCGACTCTGAATGCCCATGACTTCTTTCATCATTTTACTGGACAATTTCAGGCCAATAAAGCCAAACCCCTTAGCTTTACTGGCTTGAAATTGTCCAGTAAAATGACAAAAACAAGTCATGGGCAATCAGAATCACCAATTTACACACTCAAGTGCGCTAGCCTGTGTTACATATTTATTGCATTCTCCTGCTGTTTATTGAAAAAAAGAAAAAAAAACAAACAAAAAAAAATTATCCTTGTTTCCCGCCTTTCCTGACCTAGAGTAGTCCAAGTACAGGTTTTGCTGTATTTTGGACATTTGGAAAGTTCCTGTGTTGCACATTTCCTTTCTTGGATAAAGGGAGGCTTCTTTGTTCACCAGTGGCAGTGGGGAGTTTAGAGCAGCCTATCTATCCCTGGAGGAGTGTTCCCAGCACAGGAATCTGGTAGCTCTTTCAAGTCCCCCTGTATAAAACCCGCTTTTGGCATGTTTTTTGCACTTGTTACTACTCAGCCAAGCTCCTCGTGGTCCTGCAGAGTGGTGCTAGCAGCAGAGAGGCTAAAAGAGTGGCTGCTTACCTGATAAAAGTGTTTTTGTTCCTGCTAGTACCTGGGCGACTGTCTGATCTAGCTAAATAGCAAGTATTTCTGCTTCTTTACCTGTTTTAAACTGTTTAAAGTTGTTTTTGCACCTGCACGTTCAAAGTTTGTCCTGTTTGTTGCATTTACCTGTTGAGGCTACACACTCAAGTGTGCTAGCCTGTGTTGCATATTTATTGCATTCTCCTGCTGTTTATTGAAAAAAAGAAAAAAAAATATCCTTGTTTCCCACTTTTCCTGACCTAGAGTAGTCCAAATACAGGTTTTGCTGTATTCTGGACTTTTGGAAAGTTCCTGTGTTGTCCATTTCCTTTCTTGGATAAAAGGAGGCTTCTTTGTTCACCAGTGGCAGTGGGGAACTTAGAGAAACCTATCTATCCCTGGAGGAGTGTTCCCAGCACAAGAATCTGGTAGTCTATTGGCCGTTTTGGGCCAATTTCTAGCTCTTTCAAGTCCCCTGTATAAAACCAACTTTGGCGCGGCTTTGCACGATTTTGCGCATAGTGCAACATCGGGCAGTGCTGCTTAGCTGGGTTTAAACCATTCTTGTCTCCACAAAGTCTGCATTTCACTTTTTCCCTTAGAACTGCTCTAGTTCTCATAATAAACATCCTATTCCTACTCTAAAGCCTGGCACTTGCTCACTAAAGCAATTATATAAGTCAACTAAAAAATTAAAAGCACTACACCCTCACAAACTCACCTTGAGTACCTTACTCCCCATTGGCCCTTTTTTTCAATTTTAAAAGGAGTTCCCTGTACTTTTCTGGCATGTCCAAAGGTCAGTTGGCAGTCTCCTCTCCGGTCCAGCTGGTGAATCTGGGAATCCTGAGGCAATGTTACAACTGCCTCATGTACACAGACAACCCCCTCCTCCTCCCAACAAGTTCCAACATATGTGAGAGATGCAACAATATAGCCAAACTGTAGGCAAAGCTCTCTCAACCCAGTACTGGCGTAACCAGTCAGGAGGAGAAGGTATCCACACTCACCACAATTCCAGTCTCACATAGACCTACCACGCCACAGCAAACCAAACACATAAACACACAAAAACATACTTGGATGCTCTAAATAAAAATCTGCCTAAGCAGCAGAGACCTCCAGAGCAGACACCCAAGCATCCGCTACCCCAAAACAAAACACGTGCAACACATAGCTCACAAAGCCAGTGTGCCGAACAGTCACAGCCCTTAAGGCTAAACAACACACCTGGTACACTTGTAATAGGTGATTCTATCATCAGGCACACTGATGTCCCGCTCACCAGGCTGAACAAGGAGAAGGTCATGGTGAGCTGCCTGTCGGGCGCTAGGATCCGCCACATAACACAAGCACTCAGGTCACTCCAAGACAAGTACAAATATGACTCAGTCATTGTCCATGCTGGTGTGAATGACCTGAGACGTACCTCCCTGGACTACATGAAAAGAGACATAGAGGAGCTCTCTGAGCATGTAGCCCAAGCTGGTATGACTCTGACCTTGAGTAGCATCTTACCCTCACCAAGAATGATGCCACAATATGAAGACAAAATGATCAATTTCAACAATTGGCTTAAGTATTGGTGTCATTCAAAGGGGATCCAATGCCTGTCAGCCTGGGATGGCATGATTGACAAACCACGCTGCTTCACTAGGGACGGCTTGCACCTGTCACCCCTGGGCTTTCTGATATTGGCAAAGGTTCTTGCCATCCCCATAGTGCCTTTTTTAGGCAAGGATCAAAAGACAAACCCACCTCCATAGGTACTACAAGGGATAAGAAACTAAGAGTAATGCTACTCAACGCCAGAAGTCTAAACCTCAGATGCACGCACTCAAAACTCTCCTTAGCATGGAGAACATCGATGTCTGCGCAGTAACAGAAACCTGGTTCAAGGCTCCCGAGAGCACCCCAGCACTACCAGGTTATACCTCATACCATGCTTTTTGGCCTCAAAACTTGGACCGAACAACAAAAGGAGGGGGAGTATCAATATCCATCAAAGACACCCACACCTCCAGGTTGGTGGCACAGCGCAAAGCATCTGAGACTATCCATGTGCAACTAACAGTGGGTAAAACTGCCCTCCAGTTTATAGCCAGCTACAGACCACCCTCCCAAACCCAGGAAACCCACTCAGCCTTCCCGAGAACACTGGAAAATATGAAGGTCTCTCCAAACACCCTTATATTGGGTGACTTCAACTACCCAAACATAGACTGGAAGCATTACTCTAGCGCCAACACCCTAACCCAAAGGTTCCTAGAATTTATAAACTCAAATGCTATGGAACAACTTGTGACCACTCCCACAAGAGGGGAAAACATACTGGACCTGATCATCACCAACATGGGGACTCTATGCTCCAGACCAGAACTGTATCCCTCACTGGTAAGGTCAGACCATAAATTAATCTCACTGGATATCCACATCCTGACCCCACCCCCTGCCCAGAAAACCACAGTAAAAAACTTCTCTAAAGCAAACTTCACACTACTCAAAACTGAGACGGAATCCTTCAAAACCCCTGGGCCTGTGGAAAATATGGCCCAGACCGCAGAACCCTTTATAAATGCATTCTATGAACACCTTCAGGAAGGCATGGATCATGCAATCCCAAATAAAACTAAGACCCAATCCCACAAAGGCAGGTGTCCTGTCTGGTGGACCCCAGCCATAAACAAATTATACAATAGAAGAAGGAAGCTACTACATGATAGAGCTAAATCCCAAAACGGGAAGGCATCTCTTATTAGTGTTAGCAAAAAACTAAGGGCACTCATAAAATCATCTAAGGCCAACTTTGAGCAAAAAATTGCACAGGACACTAAAGATAATCACAAAGCTTTCTTTAGTTATGTTAGGAACCTGGGTGGGAATTCCCAGATATACTCAGAATTAGTACTAAATGACAAAAAATACACTGAACCTACAGACATTGCCAGCATCCTGACCGACAGGTTCATTGCAAACTTTTCCACCCCCTCCCCACCAAAAGAGCAAATATCTATTCCGGCAGAGTGTTGCCCCCCTGACATCACAGATGGTCAGGTAAGAACCGCCCTCTCCAAAGCAAAAAACACAGCATCAATGGGACCAGACGGTGCCCCGGGCTATGTCCTACATGAACTCCAAGATGAGCTGAACCCAAACATAAAGCTACTGTTCAATCTCAGCCTTACTACAGGATATGTACCCAAAGAGTGGCGTACAGCAACAATGGTCCCTCTCCACAAAGGTGGTGCCTCAACGGATCCTGGAAACTATCATCCCATAAGCCTGAATAGCTTGGTCTGCAAAGCTATGGAAAGGATCATCATGGAACTCATAAATAAAGATATTGGGGACCTACATACACTGGATCCTACCCAGTTCAGCTTTGTTAAGGGCAGATCCTGCCTCTTAAATCTGGTTGACTTCTTTGAGACAGTCACCAAGGCCGCTGATGAGGGGAAGGTGGTCCACACTCCCTACCTGGACTTCGCAAAAGCCTTCGATACAATACCCCACTTGGGCATCATAGATAAACTAACCAGCTTAAATATAAACCCACTATGTCACTAGATGGGTCGCAAACTGGCTCAAGGACAGAACCCACATGGTTAGAATAGCTGGTGCCATGTCAGACTCCAAACCATTTACAAGTGGCATCCCACAGGGCTCAGTCTTGGGACCTCTGTTGTTCGGTATATATTTCTCGGAGGTACAGGCCAACACAGAAGGACTGTGGCTGACCAAGTTCGCAGATGACTGTAAACTGGGTGCCATAATCAACTCTCCAGCTGACACTAGCATCCTCCATAAGGGTTTCATAAAAACAGACAACTGGTGCCAGAGCCATGGCCTCAAGCTAAACGCCAAAAAGTGTATAGTTATCCCCTTTGGCAAAAACAAAGTGCCCACAAACTACCACATAGGTGGTAATCCATTAAGTACGGAAGAAGTAATTAGGGTCCTGGGGTCCCAAGTTGATAGCAATCTCTCATTTGACAACCACGTGGCCATAGTGGTTAGGAAAACCTTCTATATAGCCCACCTAATCATGAAGGGAATCACATCTAGATCAGGGGAGGTCATTCTTTACTCATCCCTCATCAGGCCCATAATCGAGTACAATGCCCCCTTTGGGATGTACCTTACCAGACACCTGCAGTAACTAGAAAGATCCCAAAAGTACCTCACCAAGAGGATCAAAGGGCTCAAACAGATGCCATATGCTGCTCAGTTAAAAAAACTCCACCTCTACTCGGTTGCATACCGCTTACTTAGAGGCAATCTGTGCCTGACATATAAAGCCATGTCCAACCCTGAATTAATGGACATGCTGCACCTCAGAAAATCCAAATCCCATAGAGCTACGTGCTCGAGGGACTTGAACCTCAGCACAGAAATAAATAGGACATGCTGGAGAGACAGATTCATAACCCAGAGGCCTCCCTCACTCTGGAATAAAATCCCAGTCCAGGTTAGGCAGAGTCCCTCACTGACTCTCTTCAAGAGGAATCTTGATGAGTGGATGGGAGATCGTAGGTTTGCCCCGAGTATCACTTCTGTGTCGCTGTTAAACAGAGGCACAGTAAACTAAACCTCGAAAAAGGGCATTAAAATTCTCTTAAATGGGTGGCGAAAGCCAAACACACTTTGGCTAGACTTGCAATTGCCCTAGGGCAGATAGCCTAGTATGAACCTATGGACCTATGAACCTGTGAGAGATGCACTTATATAGCCAAACTGGAAGCAAAGCTCTCTTGAGCCAAGACTGGACTAGACAGTCAAGAGGAGAAGGCAAACACTTGTGCCACACCACACTCATCACATAGTCCCTTAAAACCTACACCACCAAAACTCACACATAGAAACACAAAACACATACCTACATTCATGGTGTCTCTCAATAAAAATCTCCCCAAGCAACAGAGTCCTCCAAAGTAGAAATGCAAGCAACCTCCACCCCCAATGCAACCCAAATGACACATTGCCCACAAACCCAGTGTTCCACTCAACCACAGACAATACGGCATAACAACGTACCCAATACTCTAGTCATAGGTGACTCTATAGTCAGGCACACTGATGTTCCACTCACCAGGCTAAGCAAGGAGAAAGTTACTGTCAGCTGCCTGTCAGGTGCCAGGATCTGCCACATAATGCACACATTCAGGTCACTCCACAACAAGTACAAATATGACTGTGTCATTGTCCATGTTGGTGTGAATGACCTGAGATGTACCTCCCTGGACTACATGAAAAGAGACATGGAGGAGCTCTCTGATCTTGTAGCCCAGGCAGGTATGACCCTAGCTCTGAGCAGCATCTTGCCATCACACGGAATGATACCACAGTACAAGGACAAAATGATTGACTTCAACAATTGGCTAAGCTTCTGGTGTCATTCTAAGGGGATCCAGTATCTGTCTGCCTGGGATGACATGATCAACAGTCCATGATGATTTGCCAGAGATGGCCTGCACCTGTCGCCCTTGGGATTCCAGATTTTGGCTAAGGGTATAGCCACCCCTATAGTGACTCTTTTAGGCAAGGTTCAAATGACGAATTCACCACCATAACAGATACAAGCAACAAAATTTGAGGGTAATGCTACTCAATGCTAGAAGTCTAAACCTCAAAATGCACTCACTTGAGGCACTCAAAATGGAGAACATCAACATCTGCGCAGTGACAGAGACCTGGTTCAAGGCTCCAGAGAGAACCCCTGCATTGCCAGGCTATAATTCATACCACAACTTTTGGCCACCTAACCTGGACCGAAACACTAAAGGTGGAGGCATGTCCATATTCATTAAGGATATCCACACCTCCAGGCTAGTTGCTCAGCATAATGCATCCACGATTATCCAAGTGCAACTAACTCTGGGCAAGACCATAATCCAAATTGTAACTTGCTACAGATCTCCCAGCATGCCCCATGATTCCCAGTCCTCATTTCTTGATACACTGAAAAATATTAGGGTACAATCCAACACTCTAATAATGGGTGATTTCAAGAACCCCATCATTTACTGGGAAAACTACTCATGTACCAACTCTTTTGCTGAACATTTTCTGGAATTCATAAATTCCAACATCTTGGATCGACTTATCCACACCCCCACCAGGGGCAGCAATATCCTAGACCTGGTCATCACCAACACTTGTGTAGCTTGAGGCCAGTGTCCTTTTGTAAGCTTACTTATGCTCATATTTTATTTCTTTTTATTTTATTTCTAGTGACTATACCTTTAGAAACTTTATATCCTTGTCTCTCAAGCTAGTATTTCACTATCTTTTCTTATTGTTTCTATGACTTCATCTTGACCAGGGTGCTAGCCCAGCTCCGTTCGCCCTTGCTATGCTCGGGTTCACTTTGCTCCCCTACCCTACACCCATTCCCACCCACCCCATTACAATTACCTTTATACCTAACTATCTCTCCCCTTCCTGTCCCACTAGCCACTACAATTCCACTTCCTGCCTATTGCCGCAACCACCTTACTAATCTGTCAATCTTGTCAACACCACTTCATCTATACCACTGTCTCTCTACCTACTCTATCTAACCATATTTTATTCCAACATGTATTATTTTCTAATATCTTCTACACTACTCCTTATTCTCTCTATCTCCACCTCTTACCACTCCAGTCTCTCTGACCCACTCCTATGTTCACCAACTTCTCACTCATACAACATATATCCAACTACTTCATCTTTTACTATCTCCCCTAATCTCTTTACTACTTCTATCTCACATCTATATAAACTATCTATAATACAGGTTTTTAAACCTTCCCACAAAGCTAAGTCAAAACTATACAAACTCCATCTAGCATCTACTCGACACTCTCTCCTCACTAAAAACCTACTTTGTTCTGGAGATATCCATCCCAACCCTGGTCCCTCTTCTGTCCCCAAAACTACCTCTACACTGCCCCCATCTTACTCCTCTAACAGTCACCAACCTCAGTCACAACAATCATCTCCATCCAAATACTTAACTATTTACTCATTAAATATTCAGAGTCTAACAAATAAAGTCACTGAGCTGCACTCATGAATAGCTCTCAATACCCCTCACATCCTCTCCCAATCTGAAACCTGGCTCAAGCCACACATCTCAAATAGTGAAATACTCCCACCTGGTTATAACATCTTCTGATCTGATAGACCTGTAAAAAAAGGTAGTGGCATGGCCATCCTCTACTCAAACATTCTTAACCTCTCACCATACCCTTCCCCAATACCTGACTTCCTCCCAGCTGAAATCATCATCCTTAACTGCCATCTGAATCCCCACAAAAATCTTGCAATTGCCTCTATCTACCTTCCTCCTTGTAACAATCTGCCCATTCTTGAAAACATCCTATCCTGGTTCTCCCACAACATACCATATGAGACACTTATCCTTGGTGATGTCAACCTTGATTGTTCCAAACCTCACAACTGACTCTCCCCAACTCAGTATCCACCTACACGGCTTCCACCAACTTATAACCTCTTCCAGTCACTTCCATAAAAAATTCCACTTCCAGCTCCATCATAGACTGGATCCTTACCAATTCCCCCCACCAATACCACAATCCCACCACCTTACCTGACTCCCTCAGTGATCATCTCCCTACCACCATCTTAAGACACTACTCCCATATTCCTAAACCCCACCTTATCAAAGACTGTCAAAAACTATCGACTTTCAATTCATCCCAATTTAGGTCCATTCTCCACAACATAGATTGGTCCAGTCTAAAACACCTCCCACTAAACGATGCTGTAAGCACTTTCAATAACATCTTCATGAATACTCTAAACTCCTTAGCTCCCTCTAGGAAGATCAGAGTAAAATCAAACCATGCTCCCAGGCTCTCCAAAGAGACTAGGTCCCTTATGAAACAAAGAGATCATGCTTGGAAAACCTGGACTAAAACTAAACAACCACCTTTTCCTCAAAAATACAGGCAACTGAGGAACCTTGCAAAAAAACATACAACTAATGACAAAAAGTTATACTATAGCTCTGCTCAGCTTAACAACAAATCCAATCCTCGAAACATTTGGTCAACTCTCAACAACATCCTCTAGCTTGGAAAGTCCTCTAATCCCTCCCCATACCCTAACTCTTCCTCTCAGGAAACAGCTACCCTCCTGAATAAACACTTTATCTCTTCCATCCAAAATTGGGTAACCTCTAAGCCAAACTCTACTTCGACACCCACCTCTCCAAGTCCCACTAACACAACTTTGTTTTCTTTTGAGCCAATTCCCATTACTTACATCAAATCTCTACTACTCAAGCTAAAACCTTGCTCTCCTTCCACTGACAATCTATCTCATACATTCCTCAAACTTGCTGCTGACTCAATTGCCTATCCTGTATCTATACTAATTAATCGATCTATTCTGGAATAAACTGTCCCCACCCTTTGGAAATCTTTCTTCACTATCCCTCTTCATAAAGGTGGAAACTTCACTGACCCCTCAAACTACCGACTCATTGCCATTCTGTCCCCCCTCTCCAAGATATTAGAAAAATGTATTCAATCACAGCTTCTCAATCACCTCCTCACACACCACTTACTTACCCCCCTACCCAACATGGATTTCGTCCTCACCACAGCACCACCACTGCCCGCCTCTCCTTCACTCATATCATTGCAGAGGCTCTAGACAACAATAAACTCATTTCCTGTCTCTTCCTAGATCTCTCCAAAGCCTTTGATACTGTCTCTCATCCACTACTACTATCCAAACTCGCAAATCTCAACCTATCCCCCTCTGCACTTGCCTGGTTTAATAGTAACCTATTTGGCAGGGAACAATCTGTCAAATGGCTCTCATCCTCCTTACCTTTCCTTCCCATCTCCACTGGTGTTCCCCAAGGCTCCATCTTGGGACCCTTTTTGTTTAACATCTTCAGCAATGATCTTTACACCTCATGCAAAGAATCCTCCCTTATTCAGTATGCCGATGACTATACACTTATATTCATCTCAAATAACATTCCTGAACTACACTCCCTGACCCAACAGGCCCTACTATCCACTGAACAATGGCTCTCTCACAACCTATTGATCCTAAATCCCAAAAAGACCAAACTCCTACTTTTCCTTCCCCATTCTCTTTCTCATCACCAAACCTCCTTTTTTATTACATCTTCTAACAATACAAATATCCAACCTGACACCCACACAAAACTCCTAGGGGTCATTATCGATGACAAACTCAAGTTCAACCTACACATACTCCAATGTATAAAAAAAAACAAACCAGAAGCTAGGTCTGCTATATCGGAACAAAAAATTCCTAACCCCTGAATCTAGACTTACCCTGGGCCAGGCACTCCTCCTCCGCTCCCTCTTATATGCCACCCCAGTTCTTACCAATATCCAGGCCTCCACTCTTAACAAACTGCAACAGACTTAACATAAAATAGCCAGATTCATTACTAACTCTCCATACAACTCACACCACTGCATTTCTTTAAACTCTCTTCAATGGCTTGAACTTCCCCAGTTTCTGCTATCTTAATAATTTCATATGCTACACTCTATTCATTATAAACCCTCCTTCTGTCCATCTCTGTCTTCCTTAGTCTCGATCTACATCCCATCCCGGACCCTCCATACTTCTAACCAACAATTACTTGATATCTACCACCCAAAAAGATCAGTAGGCAAACTACTCTACAAACACTCCCTTGCCCATGCTTGGAACAAACTTCCCCTTGACTTACGTTCATTCTCCCACACCTCACACTTTAAAAATGAACTAAAAGCTTATTTTCTCAATTCCAGAACCTGCCCTTGCCATGACCCTACCTAGTCTTCCTTCCCTTTATGTACCCTCAAAAGGACCATACTTAGTACCTCATTACACCTCTCTCTCCAATGTGTCTACTATGCATTTGCACGATTTTATACAAACAAAAAATGTTCATTGTTGACCTAATGAACTATATCAATGTAAAATTGTTACTTAGCTTCTTTTTAATGCAACTTTAACTTTATGCATATATCCCAACATATGTGAATAATTTTGCTATAACTGCTATTATATCAATATTGTTTAAAATTGTACTTGTTTTAAAATGTATTACTGAAGCTTTTCTCCTCGGGTCTCCACTGAAAATGGGCCACAAGCCCAGTTGGACAAACCCGGTTAACAAATGTCAATAAATAAATAAATAAATAAATATCCAACCCCCCTGCTTTCGTCGAAAACTATATATTATTGCCATTTAATCTTCTCACACTTTGTAAGGAGCATGATAGAAAATCCCTTACAGCCTATATGTCTCAGGTTACTTCTCAGAAAAGAGAAGAAATGAACACCACACACAGATAAGACAGAGCTGCATTTCTGCAAACAGTAGACACATATGTTTGCATGATCACTCACTCATTGGACTATATCTGAAATGAATGCATGTACAAACAAGTCATAAGTGTACAAGTGCCATATGTCTTGTTAATACTGTGGATGATTTTTGACTTGCTTCTATGCACAAAGAGTTTCATTGTGTGCTGCACAACTGTTTCTGTGGCAAAGAGTGATACGATACCCTTATTGTGTTTTGAAGGTTCATTGGTAAGAGTTCAAATTCAGGCTTTTGGAAAATCATTCATGTGTACCGTTTATTTTGTTATGTTGTTTATGATGTATATATATATGTGTGTGTGTGTGTGTGTGTGTGTGTGTGTGTGTGTGTGTGTGTGTGTATGTATATATATATATATATATATATATATATTTTTTTTATATACCAGTGATTGTGTGATATACAGCTTAGCACAAACAGGGAGTGGGGTACAGAGAAATACAATAAATATCTATTTTTATGATAACCAATACATCAGCTATATTTTTGAATCACCTGTGTGTATCACACATCTGCTAAACATGTATGTACTTCACAGTTCAAGTTCCACCTTTCTCTTTTAAGGATGAAACCTAGGAAACACTGCTCACAAGGCTAAAACAAGCTTAGCTTTGCTTCTCACATTTGTCATATGCTTACCATCATGCAAATCTGGACTAATGGCCTACACACAAAGCAGACACAATGCCTACAGACAGGATGCAGATTTTCTCAGTTTTAAAAAGGATACTTTGTTGTATTTTTTGCTTTCCATCATGCAAATGTGCTAACTGGCATTGTTAGGTAATTAGCAACCTTCCCCAACATCTGCAGGTCCAGAACACCTGCAGACAAGAAGCAGACATTCAACAATTTCAAAACAGATATATTCTATCAATTCTGTTGGGCATCACGCAAACACGCTAAGGGAAGGTATATGGTTATTAACTCACAGAAACTAATAATGCCTCAGGGAAATATCTAACTAACTATTCCTGTGGCAAAAGGTGTAAGTATAGAGCTACAATATAGATGTTCCTGGCTTTTAATACAGGAAATATCAAATATTTTTGCTGTTATTCAATTTTGCTTAAATTAAATATCATAAAAAAGTTAAACATAATTATAAATAATAATAATAACAAGAAGTATGTATAGCAGTGGACCTCATATGAATTATATGTATAACTGAAGGTATACTGACTACTATGTTTTTGTTGAACCTCGTATGAATTATATGTTTAACTGAGTGTATACTGACTATTATGTTTTTGTAATTATAATTGTGCTACCTGGCCTTGGATGCCCTTCAGACTTCAGTAAGAGTCATACACACATGAATGTACAAACCAGGGCTCTATTAGGTCACATATATACATGGTTAATCCCTCAATCTGTCATGTGTATTTATATATAATTCATGAATATGCCTGAGAAGCACTTTTTCATGATAAGGATGAAAAATCTATATTGTGGATGAAAATATTTTGTCTCTTATGCATAGGTTTGAATCCCACAGAGTAAAAATTGATTTTATCAGTGTGTAAAGCCATGCAGTAAATGTGTCACATCATAAAATTTATGTCCCCAGTACATGTATGCAAAGTTAAATCACCTAACACTTATAGCAGCAAACAACTCTCAAACTATTGCCAAGTGTCAGACTAACCTTCCAAATTCAAAAACTAGTTGCCTCTCTTTTTGACAGTGTTGTTCTCCACTTAACATCATGTACATGTGGTTGGCATCATTGTTTGGGTTTGTGTTCTACCAGTAAATGTGATAACATGCATTGGAATGAAATCATTCTTAGCTATTGCTGTTCTCTCTGGTTAGACATGTCTAGTGGTAGAATGGAAGGTACCCAGTTTAGGGTGCAGAGGTGGGGTGTTGAAGAGTCCGGGATATTTATTGGACTCCTTGTAAAGCACCACAGATGAAGGTTTTTGTAGATGGACTGTACTGGCTCCCAGTGCAAGTCTGAAGATTGGAATATCTGGCCAAGGCTGCCTCTAGTGTAACTGGTATTCCACTCACTGTAGAACAGGGTAGGCATCACTTTAACGATCTAAAAAGGTATAGGAAAGATATACTCAACCAGTGACTGGATGAGTTCAGGACTGGGAATATCCCACAGTTGTGTAAGCATACTAATAAAGAGAATTTATAGTAGATAGAAAGCTACATATAGGTCAGACAGGTATGCGTTATGCTCTTCTGTTGTTCTCTTCTCTTTCTTCCATAGCTAATGAAGAGCTCACAATGAATAGAGATGCCCATGCTGAGCATATGGAGAAACTTAGAGAAGCAAGTGGCATGGATGCAGCACAAGAAATGTATTGTAGCTTTTCAATTAAAATTTGTTTTCTATACAGTTGTAGCAAAGTAACTGTAAAAGCAAGCATGCATGCTTCAGTCTGGAGCACAATCCAACTGTATGAGTCAAGTCTAAGACTGTAGTCAGATATTATGGGTTCAAATACCACAAGTAGCGAATATAAAATAATACAATCCTTTAAAAATTTAATTGCATAAATTAATTTATACACAAGAGGCATAAATTCCCTGCTGTTAATGTAATATGTGTAATTGCACCAAGCATATGTGCATTAGCTGCACATTGCAAGGATTACTTTGAGCAATCCTTAATTATGTTAGTACTTGTTAAGAAGTATGGTTATATTTAAAAGTTCAGATAAAATACTTTTCTTATTGCCATAATGCATTGTATGTCCCATATAATGGTATAAATGTTACCTCTTTTTTCTCTCACCACAACCCTTATCTCTTTTTTTTTCTATCTGTTGTCAAAATGTTTCCATGTCATCCATACCTGACAAATTACAAAACGCTTTACAGCACAGGGAGGTGGCCAACCCCAGTGGCAAAGCCTGTTTCTGCTAAATCAGCTCCAGCACCAACACCTAGAACATCTAGGACCCAACCTGGCAGTACTGCCTCAGCTGCCCTTGCACTACCCTCAGGTAGCACTAAACTGGCAGCTGGCGCTGTGGTACCCTCTTTGAGTACTGGTGGATGTGGACATTTTATCACCTGCCAGGAGATGCCACTTTTGGTGCATAGGGGCATGCAAAGCACCATTGGGCCACACCTACATGAGATGGAGAAGCTGTTCTCCCTCATAGTCTGTAAGAGGAGACATCATGTTCTGCAACAGCCAGAATAGTAAGAATACGGTGTTAATAGTCCTGCAGGTGAGGACAAGAGTCTCACTGTCCCCATGTTTGATGGGTGTGGGCATCTGATTTTGCCTCCCTAACCTCAATCATGGTGTCACACAGTCTTTTCTGTCTCTCACCGTCAGTGTGTCATGTCTTGTTTGTCCTTTTTATTTCCATCTACTTACTCACTTAACCTACTTACCTGATGCAGAAATATCTATGTCCCTTACTCAACATTCCTCTGTTACCGAATTAAAAAAAAACATGTGCACCTGTCCCACAAAATAAATAAATAAATAAATAAATAAAAATATATAAAAAATATCATCCCATACATAGCTCTCCACTTCACAAATGTGTCTTCTTGATATACTTCATTAGGTCCAGTTGCCTATACAACATGACTGCACCTTTGTTATCCCTCTTTGTTGAGGTGACAGACCAAATTCAGCTAATATTCTGTACATAGTTTCATTTCACACTGTTGAAGATGTGGATAGCTGTGGTTCTTTCCTACTCTCCTGCACATTCCTGCATTGCACTCACATTGTTTTTCCCCTTGATTGTCCCCGATTTCATTACATTCCTACCCCCAATATTTATTAATAATTCCAATAAGAATTTATGAACACGTACAGTATTTTAAGGAAAGATGATAATAATGCTCTTTATAAACATATTGTTAATTATCCAGACCACTACTTTCGGTTTGGGATTTTGGAGGTGGTGGCCAAGAATATCAAGGGAGGTGACTGGGCTAATCAATTGCTTTGAGCAGAAGTAAGGTGGCAACTTAGATTAAATGCTACTGTAGCTCCAGGGATTAATGAACACATTAGTTTAAAGCCTGAACTGAGGTATCGGGCAACTAAGTTTTGAAATACCCTTGAGGCCTTTATTATTGAACATTTAGGTTCATAGGTTCATAGGTTCATAGGTTTATACTAGGCTATCTGCCCTAAGGCATTTATAAGCCTAGCCCAAATGATTGTGGCTTACGCCACCCCTTATATGAAAAAATACTGTGCCCATTAGTTTGTTGTGCCTCTGTCCAGCAGTGACCCAGAGATGATTCCCGGGGTAAACCTACGATCTCCCATCCACAGGTCTAGATTTCTCTTGAACAGAGTCAGCGAGGTGCTCTGCCTCACATGGACCGGGATTTTATTCCACAGCATAGGGAGTCTCTGAGTGATAAATCTATCCCTCCAGCACGTCCTATTTATATCCGTGCTAAGGTTTAAGTCGCTTGCTCTAGTGGTTTTGGTGGATTTGGATTTTTTGAGGTAGAGCATGTCCATTAATTCCGGGTTGGACATGGCCTTGTATGTCAGGCACATGTCACCTCTGAGCAGACGGTATGCGACTGAATAGAGCTGGAGTTTCTTCAATCTGGCAGCATATGACAGATTTTGGAGTCCCTTTATCCTTTTGGTGAGGAACTTTTGGGGTCTCTCCAATTGCTGCAGATGTCGGGTGAGATACATCCCGAATGGGGCATTGTACTCGATCATTGGTCTGATAAGTGAAGAGTACAGGGGAACAATGACCTCACTAGATCTGGATGTGAATCCCTTCATGATCAGGTGGGCAATGTAGAAGGTCTTTCTAACCACTTTAGCAATGTGAGTGTCAAAAGAAAGGCCACTGTCAACCTGGGTCCCCAGGTCCCTGATAACCTCTTCTGTGCTTAGTGAATTGCCACCTATATGGTAGCTTGGGGTTACCTTGTTTTTCCCGAAGGGTATGACTATACATTTTTTGGCGTTTAACTTCAGGCCATGGCTCTGGCACCAGCTATCTGTTTCCGTGAGTCCCTTCTGAAGGATATCAGTGTGCGATGCACTTTCCACTATGGCGCCCAGTTTGCAGTCATCTGCAAACTTTGTCAGCCAAAGTCCTCCCATGTTGGCCTGTACTTCTGAGAAGTAGATGCCAAACAATAGGGGGCCAAGGACCGAGCCCTGTGGGACACCACTTGTGACCGGCTTGGAGTCTGACACAGCGCCAGCAACTCTAACCCTGTGGGTTCTGTCCTTAAGCCAGTTTGCAACCCATCTTGTGACATATGGGTTTACATTTAAGCTGGTAAGTTTTTCTACAATACCCGAGTGGGGTATTGTGTCGAAAGCCTTTGCAAGGTCAAGGTAGGCTGTATGGACTGCCTTTCCCTCATCAATGGCCTTGGTGACTATTTCGAAGAAGTCGACCAAGTTCAAAAGGCATGATCTTCCCTTGACAAAGCCAAACTGGGTCGGGTCCAATGTCTGCAAGTCCCCTATATCTTTGTTTATGAGCTCCATTATGATCCTCTCCATAGCTTTGCAGACTAGACTTGTTAAGCTTCTGGGACGGTAATTACCAGGGTCCGTAGAGGCGCCACCTTTGTGGAGTGGGACCACAGTTGCCGTACGCCACTCCTTGGGCACGTATCCTGTGGTAAGGCTGAGATTAAACAGCTGCCTTATGTGCGGGTTTAATTCCTCATTTAGCTCGTGTAGCACACAGCCGGGGACACCATCCGGTCCCATTGATGCTGTGTTTTTAGCTTTAGAGAGAGCAGCTTTCACCTGCGCATTTGAGATGTCCGGGAGGCTACACTCGGCTGGGATAGTTATCTCTCCTTTAGGGGAGAGGGGTGAAGTTTGCACTGAACCTGTCTGCCAGTATGTTGGCAATGTCTGTGGGTTCAGTGATTTTTGTATCATTTTGGACTAATTCTGAGCATATCTGTGAGTTTCCACCCAGGTTCCTAACATAGCTGAAAAAGGCCTTATGATTGTCCTTTGAATCCATGGCAATTTTTCTCTCAAAATTGGCCTTAGTTGATTTTATGAGTGCTCGTATATTTTTACTAATAATGATCAGGGGTGACTTCCCTTTTATGGATTTTGTTCTATCATGTAATAGCTTTCTCCTCTTATTGTAAAGTTTGTTAATGGCTGGGGTCCACCAGACTGGACGTTTGCCCTTTGTGGAAAGAGTCTTGGTTTTATTTGGGATTGCCTGATCCATGCAGTCCTGGAGGTGTTCATAGAAGGCATTTGTAAGGGCTTCCATAGCTTGGGTTGTGGTTTCCTCTGACTCAGGGGCCTTGAAGGATACCACACCAGTCTTGAGTAGTGTGAAGTTTGCTTTAGAGAAGTTCTTCACTATGGTCTTTTTGTTTGGGGGGGGGGCGGGATGTGGGTTTCCAGTGAGATTAGTTTATGATCAGATCTCACCAATGAGGGATATACTTCTGGTGTGGAGCATTTTGTCCCCATGTTTGTGACAATGAGATCTAGTATATTTTCTCCTCTCGTGGGAACAGTGACTAGCTGTTCCATGGCATTTGAATTTATGAACTCCAGGAACCGTTGGGCTAGAAAGTTAGGGCTTGAGTAATGTTCCCAGTCTATATTCGGGTAGTTGAAGTCACCCAATATGATGGTGTTTGGAGATACATTTATACCCTCCAGTGTCTTCAGGAAGGCTGTGTGGGGTTCCTGAGTTTGAGAGGGTGGCCTGTAGCATGCTACAATTTGTAGAGCAGTTTTGCCTATTGTTAGTTGCACCTGGATGGTTTCCGAAGCTTCATGCGTTGCCACCAACCTGGAGGTGTGAGTATATATATATATATATATATATATATATATATATATATATATATATATATATATTATTTATTAGTTCATCCTGGCAACAATGTAAATAACATTTTCTATCATTTCAACACAATTAAACAGTTCATTTTATATATATATATATATGTATATTTTTTTTTTTTACATAGATGTGTATATATTGTTTATACTATGTTTTGAGGGTCTTGTAGACTTTGTAATTTTTAGAATAACACTGTCACTTTAATTTAGGATTGTTTAATTTAATTGATGGCAGTTTTTTAATATAAAAGGGTTGATTGCACAAGTTTTGAGTTGTTCTGATGAAGTCTACTGACGAAAGCGCTTGACCTGTTGTGTTTTACACAGTGATTTTGTGGATTATACTTGTGAATTGTGGATTAATAAACTTGGTTCTTCAACTGCAGTCGTAGGTTATTGGCTCTAGGAGTGGAATTCTGTTACCTCCAATATTTGGATACCTTTAATCTGGTCAAAAAATTGAATCACACATGACACACATAAGCAAAAAAATAATGGAGCCCTTCAATTTTTGACCTCTGTTTAAACAAAGTTTGGCATCAAGCACCAATACAAGCAATGGTAAATGGCTCATCCTAGGTATGGCTAACTCCATGTTATGCTGTGCACTAAGGTAACACACAGTGAATATAAAATAAATAATGATTTTATTACAATATCAATAAATGTTTAAAGCTATTAGATACACCTGGGATTCAAACTCTGTATCATCTGGGTTCCAAAATAAATGCATCAATGCATTTATATGTGTTGCCACAGAATCTAAACAGCCAGTGTGTTATATACA
Source organism: Protopterus annectens (assembly GCF_019279795.1). Taxonomy (NCBI): domain Eukaryota; kingdom Metazoa; phylum Chordata; order Ceratodontiformes; family Protopteridae; genus Protopterus; species Protopterus annectens. Next base: position 1,886,241,083 of record NC_056743.1, read on the forward strand.
CTCAGTACTCAGACCTCACATAATTTTAGCAATGAGGCTTATGTTTGCTCATTGTTTAACTACACACAAACAGGAAAAGCAGTAGATATGTGCATCTCACATGTGCAAATACTTTGCCATCAATCGAGCAAACCCACTGCTCTGTGGTGTGTTATTAAAAATTTACATTAGCATGCTTTACTTTTGTTTATTGTCCATGTAGTACTCCTGCCATTAAAGTACATGTAAAAACACAAACAAGGGAAAGGTACTTTTTAAGAAAAGAACACATATTTACATTGCAGCCATCTCTTACCTTTCCTCATGCACTGCAAGTTAAGTACATGTTTACAAATATATTAACTGCATTGCAGAAATACATAATAAATGCTTTCTTATATACCACGCGCATCTTTATAATGACAATATGCAATCAGATTTTTCAGTAGTTGTAGTAATGTGGATAGCTGTTCATTATAGTTTGTAAAGCTACCTCATAAAATAGTCATGCACACTGGAAACACAGCAGATGTTCCACACCCATCAATCTGGTAAAATGCAGAACTTTAATATCTTGGCAATTGGACATGGCTTGCTATCCATTTCAGATAAGCTTCCAACATCTTCTGTCCAACATCTAATGATGTCATCCACTATAAATTGTCCTGCAGCCATCTAAAAGTCACATTTGTGCTGTGGTACTAGCATTAACTACTGAGTTCTCTAGTCTGTGCACTTAGGTAGGGGCTCTAATCTCACTGCAGTCAACTGCTGTGTGTCTGTCTAGTTATTAGAGCATAACTGTGTATCCTTTCTGTCATCACTACAATACCATGGAATACCAATATTTTGGCAGTTGGACATGGTTAGCTATCCATTTCAGACAGGCCTCCCAACATCTTCTCTCCAGCATTCAGTGATGATATCATCCTCTATAAACTGTCCTGCAGTATTGCAAAAGTTACACTTGTGCTGAGTTGCTTGCACTAATTACTGAGTTCTCTAGTCAGGCTATTTAGATAGTTAGAGGTTCTGTTCTCACTGCAGTCAACTGTTGCATGTGTGCATTTCCTTGACATTACAGAGAGCATTTTACACCAGCATGTGGGATACTGCTATTACCATCTTCCTCTCAGAAGACAATGCTGATGTCATCAGCTATCAAGTGTTGACATTCTCTAAGTCAGAGTTATGCTGTGGCACTTGTGTTAAATTTGGAGGTCTCTAGTCAGTCTACCTTAAATAGGTAGGGGTTCTGTTCTCACAGCAGCCATTTGGTGTGTGACTTACTTGACATTCGTTAAAGCATTTTACACCAGCATGTGGGATAAAGCTATTCCCATCTTCCTCTCCTCAAGGTCTGCAGATTTCATTAACTATAAAGTATTCTCTGACACTATAAAAGCTGGAATCATGCTCTGACATGTGTTAAGTACTATGCTCTGTAAATAGGTAGTTTTAGAATGATATGTGAGTCTACAGCTTTTTCCAAAACTCATCAAAACATCACGTTGTAGCATGCAATAACTATGTCATCCTGTGTAACATGCACTTTGACAGTATTCAAGACAAGCCTGTGCTGTGACAGTAACATTAATTACTGTGTTGCAATGTACTTTAATTACACATATAGATGTTCTACTCTGACAGCGAGCTACTTGCATGCTTATTTATACAGATATCAGTTATGAGACAATTTTACACAGGGATGTGACTCTGCATCCATGCCCTACAGTGCTCACATGTTATCCTCAGCATAAAATGATGTTATCATACTCCATATACTACAATGTGACAGTGTTACAGTCAGACATATGTGGTGTTGCTACTGTGACATTTCATGGCATTCATATTCTATGCCTACTCAAGCGTAATGTTGATATCAGGCCCGGTATACTGCTGTCTGCTTTGTTGCTGGTACATGTATAGTCATTGCATGATCTTTTGAATAGCTATTCATTTCATTAACACTTGGGGTACCATTCATGTAGCCCCACAAATCTTCCTTTGTTGCCTGGTCACATGGCATCCTTCCAGAAGAGGAGTGAAGCATGTCCTCATGTCAGATATGCATACACACATCATGAAGAAGAGTCTTTCCACGAGTCTATGCAAGACATCCTCAGACCACTGCATGTGTGATTGCTATGTCTGTCATAGTGTGATGCACATCTCCCATCTGGGCAATGGCAAAATATAATGCAATCCAACAAATATATATATATGCACAACACTCTTACTATCTTCCATTATATACATATAGGCATTGTTACTTTCATTTTAGAAAAATGGCTACTATTACATGTGATGTTGGCCATCAGACTAATAGAGTCCTATGATCACTTGACATGTCAATGTTGCTGTCATTGACATATGCTATATTGAGGATTGGATGTACAGTATGGCTATAAAAGGGTATTGCTATCTGTGATGTGAGTTAATTTATTGATGGCCATTGCTGCCATTACATTACATTACATTGCATTACATTACATGCTCCATCTATAACAGCTGTAGTAATATGCCCCCTGAGAAATGTTGACATAGATTCATAGTTTAATAGAGGTTACTAGGCTATCAGTCCTACAGCCCTTACAAGCCTAGGCATGTTCATCACAAGTGCATCAATTGTCTTATTAGGTGGATGTAATTTGCAGAGTGAGTGCATGGTCAACACAAACTATCCTGTCTATGAGGAAAATGGGGGTCACCCCCAGGGTGAATTTACAGTCTTCCATCAATTTGCCTAGGTTGTGCTTGAATAAGGTCAGTGAAGAATTCTCTTCATGTGATTTGGAATTTTAGACTGCCATTAGATTTTCAGATGCGCAACATTTTTCTCAGTACATGATCAGAGCCTGCCCTGTAGTCCAGGTGCAAGTCACCTCTCAGAAACCAATATGATACACAGTAGAGTGAGAGGGCTTTCAGTCTATCCACATATATCATGGCATGATTTGGAGACCCTGTATTTTCTTGAGAAACCCCAGTAGTCTCTCCAGCTGCTGCAGGTGTCTGGTGAGGTACATGGAAAAGGGAGCATTGTACTCTATTAATGTTCTGCTGAGAGTTGAGTATATTGCTGTTATAACATCTGCAGATCTGGATAAGATGTCCTTACTGATGAGGTGCATGATGTAGAAGGCTTTTCTTTATCACTGTGGAAACTTGTTGGTTGAAGTTCAGATTGGTATCTATCTATGTTACCAGGCCTTGCAACAATGTGTTGGAGTTAAGAAGGATGTTGTCAATAATTGCTTAGCAAACAACCTGGGATGTTATCTAGTACCACTGAGACCTTGTTTTTAGCCTTGAGAGTATAGATATGATCTCAACTCTAGGGATACTTGGCAGAGGACTACTGTCAGGTATGCTTTGGGGTATGGCCTGTGGGTCCAGGAGGGAGTGAAGTTTTTGCCAGATCTGTCATCTAGCAGGTTGTCAATTTCCTCCAGTGCAGTTTCATGTTTAGTCTCCTAGCATTAAGCAGCAGAAACTTGAGTTGGCCTGCAGTAGATTATATTAAATCAGAATTATTTTTGCTTTGACATTGCCTAAAAAAGACATTATGGGGGATGCAAGTGCCTTTGCCAGGTTCTGACAGACTACAGGACACAGACACAGACCATCTCTGGAAAAGCAGCTGGCCTGTTAACCATCTCATTCCAAGGTGAGATATACTAGATTTCCCTGGATTGACACCAGAAGGTAATCCAATTGTTGATGTCGATCATTACTTTATATTGTGGCATCATCCTGGGTGCCAGTACATTCTACATATACATTCACTATGCAGTCTGTGCTGTATCAAGCTTAATGTGATTAGTGTTCATGCTACAACTGCATTCATTGACCTGCCTTCGTCTGCTGTTCATTAGCATGTGTCACTTATTCTTTTTCCATGTGTTCATTCCTACAATTCATCAGTGTGGCCCTATTCAATAAACAGATTTCCCCTAACTGTTTATTTATAATGCTGTCTGTGTACCCTTACTGATCATTTATACAACTTTTGTCCATTATACCTGACACAGGTTTTGATAATACATAGCATCACAAACATACATATATATATATATATATATATATATATATATATATATATATATATATATATACACACACACACACACACACACTCACACTAAGCACTCAGTCAACTGTGCACCCTGAGTATCAGACAAATGACTTATGTATCCGTGAATCCGAAATATAGAATCAAGGATATGGCACAGTTATCATCATTTGCACAGGGTGTTGTTTTATGGGGGAAGGAGACCAAGGCTGACACAAAAGGTAGTGAGTGCATGTGAGTAAGGCAGACAGGCATGCAGAAATGTAGATAAATTATCAAATGGCCACTGAGACAGAATGAGCTATAAGCCTCACAGATGACCCATGTATCTGTTTTGCGTGTGTGTGTGTGTGTGTGTGTGTGTGTGTGTGTGTGTGTGTGTGTGTGTGTGTGTGTGTGTGTGTCTGTATGAACAGTCAAGATGAAACGTGTGTGAGTGTCTGTAAGAACACAGCCAAGCTCTGTGTTAGCTCTAAGTCCTGGCATGTCAGACAGGTGTAATCCCTGTATGGTACAGGTAACATTTCATTATCATTGTCCCTGACCATGACTATTGACTCTACCAGAAATTTCACTGGCACTTCTATGTCCATGCACTGATGTGCTGCTGCTACCTGAATGTGATTGATGTCTACTGGATGAGTTCCCCTCACTAGTATGCCCAGAACCACGACCCCATGGCCTATCATGCCTGAGTGTGGATACCTCAATCACTGACAGAGAAGTGGACATAGTGTCACTATGGGAATGTGATTGGGTAAGGCCACATTGGCTAACATCAGACGATGATGTTGACCTATGTCCACGTGGATGTCATCCCCCTCCTAGCAGATGTTCCATCACAGACACTGTCCATTGCATCGTGTCATTCACCCAGTCTATTGAATTTGCTACACAGCAGAGAGAGTCACACATCAGCCTGTGTCACAACTACAACCCTAAGCATGTTCTCAGGGGTCTTAGTGGAACATGCCCTCACCCATGATGGCCCTGAACATAAGTTGAGTGGCACATAATGACACACCAGATTTAGGTGGATGGTGGATAGCAAGGCTCCTCTGAGTACCAGTAACAAACTTCCTATTTGGCACCTCACCCATACATTGGCTATGGCCAGAGTCAAACAGCACTATAGACACAGTGACTAAACTACCTTGATCAAGTGTGTCACTCTCCATCTGTCCAGTATCTGATGTGTAGGCCAACTGATTGTGCCTGAGGAAAATCCATGGAATGGCTGAATGGCATCCACAGTATCAGATTCAATCTCTGCACCCCATGACTATGACTCTGTTTGACCATCATCATTATCATCATCAGAGTCTACCAATACTATGACATTAGGTAGTAAGAGTCATACACTTTCACTGTCAGGGTCACCTGTGATAATAAGCAACATACACAGAGGAACAGAATTAATACAACACTAAATATTTAAAACAATTTGAAGATGGTACAGCAATACACATACTCATTACACCCACCTCACACATACAGATAAATGCATATATCTGAAAAATGGTCATCACTAATCAAAGAAAAAAAAATGGCTTACCATGTGCATGTGCAGATGACTCCACACTTGGTAGGGAGGAGGGTCGTTGAAGAAATGTAGCAAGGTAAGGATGCAAATGAAACATCACAATTGCAATAACACAGGGGAACAGGGAATACCCAGTTTTGCCTATATGTCTGTTAAGAATAGTTTTAACTGAAACTTGGGTGACATATCCACCCACAGCCTATGTTTAATGAACAAGTGTGTTGTTAAGTGTGTTCATTTATCAATAGGGTCATAAAAAATGTACAGGAAGAATTACTTAAATATTTCTATATTTTACTATACAAGCAAATCTTAAAACTTTCCATATGTAAGCTTCTTCTCGCACATACTTGTCCTCCCAGAAACATCACCACCAACATGAATCACATGTTGGTGTGCAGCTTGCACTGAGCTCTCTGGATCTCTGACAGTGGACAGGAACTCTTCATTTGGTGCCAGTGGTGGCTGAGTAGCAGGTCCCCCTTGTAGCCAGCTGTTCACGGGCAACTACAGTTGCTTTCCTCAAGGTTGATGAAATCATATCAGTAGCCACATGAAGCACCTGATCATAAGTCCTGGTGTGACCCCATACTGCAATAACATCATTCTGTCTACCATATCCCATGTCCTCTCTGAAGCAGAAAGGCACCATGGCACTTGAATGCCTGCACTATGACATCATTTTCAGAGTCACTGAAAAGGCTGTTATGTTGATTTGTACACTTGGGTAACATATTCCTTTGTGACATAAAACAGAGAAGGATACAACACATAAATATCACCTAAGTAAATTCCTACCTATATACCCATATTTTTCAACATTAAGCACTTGAGACATACATTCCAGTTATTAAAATTGAAGGTTATGTGGTTGCACCTCATCACACACATAAACCAATGTTCGGTCCAAAACAATGAATACCACTTTAGTAATAGGTTCATAGGTTCATACTAGGCTATATGCCCTAGGGCATTTATAAGCCTAGCCAGAGTGTGTTTGGCTTTCGCCACCCATTTTAAATTAATTTTGCTATGCCCTTTTTCGAGGTTAGTATACTGTGCCTCTGTCTAACAGTGACACAGAAGTGATACCCGGGGTAAACCTATGATCTCCCATCCACTCATCAAGATTCCTCTTGAAGAGAGTCAATGAGGGACTCTGCCTAACCTGGACTGGGATTTTATTCCAGAGTGAAGGGAGCCTCTGGGTTATTAATCTGTCCCTCCAGCATTCAGTGCTGAGGTTCAAGACTCTCGAGCACGTAGCTCGATGGGATTTGGACTTTCTGAGGTGCAGCATGTCCATTAATTCTGGGTTGGACATGGCTTTGTACATCAGGCACAGATCGCCTCTGAGCAGGCGGTATGCCACTGAGTAGAGCTGGAGTTTCTTTAACCGGGCAGCATATGACATCTGTTTGAGCCCTTTGATCCTCTTGGTGAGGTACTTTTGGGGTCTTTCCAGTTGCTGCAGGTGTCTGGTAAGGTACATCCCAAAAGGGGCATTGTACTCAATTATGGGCCTGATGAGGGATGAGTAAAGAGGCACGATGACCTCCTCTGATCTAGATGTGAATCCCTTCCATGATTAGGTGGGCTATATAAAATGCTTTTCTAACCACTTTGGCCACGTGGTTGTCAAATGAGAGATTGCTATCAACTTGGGTCCCCAGGTCCCTAATTACTTCTTCCAGATTAATGGATTACCACCTTTGTGGTAATTTGTGGGCACTTTGTTTTTGCCAAAGGGGATGACTATACACTTTTTGGCATTTAGCTTGAGGCCATGGCTCTGGCACCAGTTGTCTGTTTCTATGAGGCCCTTTTGGAGGATGCTTTTGTCGGCTGGAGAGTCGATTATGGCGCCCAGTTTGCAGTCATCTGCGAACTTGGTCAGCCACAGGCCTTCTGTGTTGGCCTGTACCTCCGAGAAATATATACTGAACAAGAGAGGTCCCAGGACTGAGCCTTGTGGGACGCCACTTGTAACTGGTTTGGAGTCTGACATGGCTCCAGCAATTTTAACCATGTGGGTTCTGTCCTTGAGCCAGTTTGCAACCCATCTAGTGACATAGGGGTTTATATTTAAGCTGGGAAGTTTATCTATAATGTCCGAGTGGGGTATTGTATCGAAGGCTTTTGCGAGGTTCAGGTAGGCTGTGTGGACCACCTTCCCCTCGTCAATGGCCTTGGTGACTGTTTCAAAGAAATCAACCAGGTTTAAGAGGCAGGATCTGCCCTTAACAAAGCCGAACTGGGTAGGATCCAGTGTCTGTAGGTCCCCAATATCTTTATTTATGAAGTCCATGATGATCCTTTCCATAGCTTTGCAGACCAAGCTAGTCAGGCTTATGGGGCGATAGTTTCCAGGATCTGTTGAGGTACCACCTTTGTGGAGAGGGACCACTGTTGCTGTATGCCAATCATTGGGTGCATATCCTGTAGTAAGGCTAAGATTGAACAGTAGTTTTATGTTTAGGTTTAGCTCTTCTTGGAGTTCATGTAGGACGCAGCCTGGGACACCGTCTGGTCCCATTGATGCTGTGTTTTTTGCTTTGGAGAGGGCGGCTCTTACCTGAGCATCTGAGATATCAGGGGGGCAGCACACTGCTGGGATAGATATTTGCCCTTTTGGTGGGGGGGGGTTGCGCTGAACCTGTCAGCTAGGATGTTCACAATGTCTGTGGGTTTGGTGTATTTTTTGTCATTTTGGACTAATTCTGAGCATATCTGGGAATTCCCACCCAGGTTCCTGGCATAACTAAAGAAAGCCTTGTGATTATCCTTAGTGTCCTGTGCAATTTTTCTCTCTAAGCTGGCCTTAGACGATTTTATGAGTGCCAATAGTTTTTTGCTAATACTGATCAGAGATGCCTTCCCTTTTTGGGATTTTGCTCTATCATGTAGGTTCATAGGTTCATAGGTTCATAGGTAGATACTAGGCTATCTGCCCTAAGGCATTTATAAGCCTTGCCAGAGTGTATTTGGCTTCCGCCTCCCTATTAGATTAGCCTATTGTGCCTCTGTAAAGTAGGTCACTGAAGATACCCTTTTAAGATTAGTTTACTGTGCCTCTGTCTAGCAGGGACACAGAAGAGATCCCAGGGGTGAATTTGCAATTTCCCATCCACTCGTCAAGATTTCGCTTGAAGAGGGTGAGCGAGGGGCTATGTCTAACATGAATTGGGATTCTATTCCAGAGTGAGGGGAGCCTCTGGGAAATGAATCTGTCCCTCCAGCATGTCCTATTTATTTTTGTGCTGATGTTTAGGTCCCTGGAGCATGTAGCTCTAAGGGACTTGGATTTTTTGAGGTGGAGCATGTCCATTAATTCTGGATTTGACATGGCTTTGTACATCAGACATAGATTGCCTCTGAGTAGGTGGTAAGCAACTGAGTAGAGCTGGAGTTTCTTTAGTCGAGCTGCATAGGACATCTGTTTGTAGCCCGTGATCCTCTTGGTGAGGTTCTTTTGGGGTCTCTCCAGTTGCTGCAGGTGTCGGGTAAGGTACATCCCAAAAGGGGCATTGTATTCAGTTATGGGCCTGATGAGTGACGAGTAGAGGGGCACAATGACCTTTTTTGATCTAGATGCGAACCCTTTCGTGATAAGGTGGGCTATATAGAAGGTCTTTCTAACCACTTTGGCAATGTGATTATCAAAGGAGAGATTACTATCTACATTGGTCCCCAAATCTCTAATTAATTCTTCCGTACTTAATGGATTACCACCTATGTGGTAATTTGTGGGCACCTTGTTTTTCCCAAAGGGGATGACTATGTTCTTTTTAGCATTTAGCTTGAGGCCGTGGCTCTGGCACCAAGCATCCGTCTCTGTGAGACCCTTTTGGAGGTGCTTGTGTCACCTGGAAATTCGATTATGGCCCCCAGTTTGCAGTCATCTGTGAACTTTGTCAGCCATAATCCCCCCGTGTTAGCCTCAACCTCAGAGAAGTATATACCGAACAAGAGAGGTCCCAGAACTGAGCCCTGTGGGACGCCACTTGTAACTGGTTTGGATTCAGACATGGCACCTGCGATTCTGACCATGTGGGTTCTCTCTCTGAGCCAGTTTGCAACCCATCTTGTGATATATGGGTTGATATTTAAGCTGGTATGCTTATTTATGAGCTTCACACTGAAATAACAGGATGACTACAACTTTTCAAGTGAAAACCTCTTGAAACACAACTTTTTTTGTGGCAACACACAAATGATAGTTGGGTCCTCCACCCCCAAAACAACAATTTTATTTATTTATTTATTTTACATTTGTTTACTGGGAAAGTCCAGCTGGATATATGTCCTCTTTCAGTAGAGGCCCAGGGAGAAAAGCTCCAAGTCATAAAGTTAAATAGTAACAAGAAGGTAGTAATAAAGTGCATCATAATAAAATGGTAGTTAACATAGCAACATTGTAAATATAACACAGTCAGAATATTTTTAGTTACATTCAAAGTCGATGTATGCAGAGACATCTAGTTTGGCAGTTGTAGTGATAATCATAACTGATTACAAGGTGTTATGTGCAGTCAGCTGAATGCTTATCAATGTGTGCCTATACAGTTAAGCAAGGAGGGTTGGAAGAGAGGTTAATGAACAGAGTAGCGCAGGGGAGTGGCCTATCCTGGGGAGATGCAGGAACAGAGTCAGGAGTTTGCAAGGTGGGTTTTTAGGAGCTTTTTAAATTGTGCTGTTGAGGAAATGGTCACTATTGAGTTTGATAGGCTGTTCCAAAGCTTGGAAGTATATATTCACCTGCTGAGTTTTTTTATTTACTGACTTGTAGAAGAAGTTTATTGTTAGAGTGGAGGGATCTTGAAGCAGAGTAGGGTTGAATGATGTCTTTAAGGGCTGGTGTGTTTTCAGGGTGGTGGAGGATTTTATGAGCTAAGGTTAGTTGATTAAAGTGTAGGAGCTGAGGGAGTTCAAGCCAGTCGAGCTGTTTGACAGATAAATAATGATGTGACTTGTAAGATCTATTCGTGGCAAATTTGGAGATTATATTATAACAAGCTTCAAGTTTGGCAAGGTCTGTTTTACAGAGGTTGGTTAAGATGGGGGATGCATACAGGAGTGTTGATCAAAGGTGCATCCTGGCAATTTTAACTTTTGTACTACTTGTTAGAAATTGTTTATTTCTATATAGGAGGCCAAGTTTCTTGTGAGCTTTTCTAATGGTTTGGTCAATATGGAGATCAAATTTCAGCTTATTGTCAATTACAACCCCTAGCAGTTTGGTATGAGCAGTTAGAGTGATCATTGTTTTGTTTTTGGAGAAGATGTGGAAAGTTACAGCAGGATATGTATTCCTAGAGGGGCAGAAGAGCAGAAGTTTTCTTTTATTGCGATTTAGTATAAGGTGGGAGTTGGTTAACCAGGTTTCTACAGATAAGAGGGAGTCTTGGTTGATGGTTTGAGGGTCATTGAGGGAAGCGGCTGAGCAGATCAAAGTGGAGTCATCAACATACTGAATCAGAGTAGCGTGGAAACTGGTGGAGTGAAGCTGATTGGTAAAGAGAGAGAATAGAAGGAGTCAAAGTATGGAGCCTTGTGGGACCCCTAAGGTAACTGGAAGGAGGTGTGAGCATGATTGTTGCCAATGGACAGCTTGTTGACATTCTGCTAAGTAGCTCTGAAACCAGGTAATAGCAGTATAGCTGAGGTTAAGGGAGGACAGGCCACTAATGAGTTTGCTGTGGTTGCCCATGTCAAAGGCCTTTGACAGGTGAAGGAATATGGCTGATACAAATTGGGAATTGTTTCTGTGTTGGATAACTACGTTTGTAAAGGACAGTAGGGCTGTTGTGGTACTATGTGCAGGAAGAAAACCATGCTGGATATGGGATAGGAGATTGTGTGTGAGAGGAGGTATTCCATGAATTGGGTGTGTACTACTCTTTCAAGGATTTTATAAAGGGGTGAAAGAATGGCAATGAGATAATAGTTAGTTAGTTTACAGGAGCTACCATCTTTGTGTAGTGGCAGAGTGTGAGAGATCTTCCAGATACTGGGTACATAAGCTTCTGTTATTGATCTATTGGGTCTATATTAGAACAAGTTTCAGAACTTTGATTGTTCTAATATCGACTCCTATTTAGTGAAAGCTGAAATCATCGAACATGCAGAACATGCAACACAAGCACACCAAACAAACAGCAATCCATACACATACACCAAAATCTTTCATCTAACCCTGTACTAAACTGTACATACACCACTAACTATCCACTTACCTTAACCCAAACCCTAACCCTATGGTCCGTCACTATCACGCACTCACCTCACCTGTGCCCTAACCTAACTCAACTACCCTGCCCTAACCCTCACATCCACACAATCGCACACTTACCTAACCCATGCCCTAACCCTAACTCACCTAACCCACCCTAACCCTCACGTCCACACAATCGCACACTTACCTGAACCCGAACAGTAACTTTCCACCACAGTGCTGAAAATAGCGAAGTGACAGAAACGGACAACCAAATTCTTTCTCTAGGAAAACATTTGGTTTTCTGTAGCTTTGCTATTTTCAGCATTCACTGAACAGGGGTCGATATTAGAACATTCGAAGCTCTGAAACTTCGATGTTCTAATATAGACCTGATCTATTTATGAGTATGGTGAAAGATAAAACTCACACTTGTAATTTGTTTTTGTTAGCGCTTTTGTCTACTTTATTAAGTAAACTTCTTCAGACACAATTCCCACTGAATCATACATTTTTTAAAAAGGATGTATCCATGACATAGATATCCAGTGATGGACATGATCTCCATTGGGTCAACCACCTCACAGACAGCTCTAAACCTAGGATTGTAACCAACGTTGTGGGGGATTTTAAAATATACAATTATCCAACCTTTGATGTACCATTGGACTTGATCGAGACTTTAGCAAAAGGCTTGTCTTTTCTACATACGAGATGAGCAGGTTTATCAGGGAACCTGTTGGACTTTAGAATATTTCTACGTAAGTTGAACTTGAGTGTTTTGCTTGGTGATAACACTTTTAGAAATAATAATTGTTGTATTAGTAGTGTGTTCAACCCTCCATTACACTCTACCTTGCTTATCTTTGAAAGAATTTGTGAGATGGACATCAGGGCAGCATTAGGGAAATCAAGGCATCCCTTTGCTAAGTCTAACATCACTGATAAATGAAGTTTGGAACAGACCAATTTGTCCAGGGACATCCTCGGGGGGGGGGGTTAGATAAATAGAGTATCAGGAATTGGGAGGATGGGGAGGATAGGGTTAAATGGGAATGGATGAGGTTTGGAGGAAGTGATGTAGGGGTAGGCAGGGGCTTAAAGGATGTTAGGCAAGTGTAACTGAAGTAGGAGTCACATTTTTGTGTGAACTTGCTCCTGGCAGGTTTACGTCCTAAACGACCGTAGGTACCTTGGAGGGCAGGTAGGCTTTGGGCTAATAACAGTGAGCAAGGAAAAAAGGGGAATGGTAGCTAGAGATGACTAGGGTGGTGTAGTACTGGTTACTCTTCATGTAACAGCAGTGTTTACACTTTACCTGCTGCTGCAGAAGTGGTGCTTTGAATTGTTAATAGGCGGGTGTGGTATTTCTGTTAATCAATTAGTGGCATTGGATGGTTAGCTTTAACTTGCAGTGTTAATTACCCTGTTTGGTTTATTTGAATAGCCATTTTTTTTCTAGATAGAGGCATTGGTGGCATGTGGTTGAGAGGATATTGCTGGGGGTAGGGTTTTGGGTAGGTAGTTATCAGAATGCTCATTGGTGGTGGGTGTGTAGTGATTCGCAATTTTCTTTTGTCAGGCTGTGAGGAGCTTTTCGCAGGTTTTGGGTAGGGGAGAGTGGCGGCTGCCTTGCACATGCATGGTACAACATGTTTTGTCAGTGGAGTGGAGCCCTGCCTTAATGGTACAGCTTTTAGCATGAAAGGAAGTTAGGTTGGAGGGAGCAGGTTCTCGGCGGCTCAGAGTTTCAGTTGATGGCAACAGTTTCTCTCAACGTTATAATTTTTCTGAGGTGCATGGCTTGCTTCTTTGCACTTGCTCGAGATGGCAGGTATATGTGTTGAATACATCTGCAGAGAAAAGGGAAATGTTTTATTGCTGATTGGGGGCAGTATTGACATTTTATTTTAGGAGTACTGCAATGTCTGAGTTGTGGAGTTCAGAAGAGAATGTCGTGGAAGTGATGATATACAGAACAGTAGAACGAAGGAAATGTGGACCACTTCTGTTTCTCTGTTTCTTTCCCTGTCAATGCTTCCTTTGTGTGTGTGTGTATTTCTGTTTTGAAGGTTGAATGGGGTTTCGGGGTTTTTTTTTTTGAGTATGGAGAATGCCCAGGGTCCCATGGCAGCTGGGTGACTCATGGGATGTGAAGTGTTTCAAAGATCTCGGAAGTGAATACTTGCATTTGCTGGTGCATTTGTGCTGTGCAACTTCATTAAATTTTGTTTTGTGATTATTTGACCAGTTTGCAGGGGGGGGGAGCTGAGTGGAGGCAGGTGGCCCTTTTCTGTCATTGATCTTCCACTGTGCCTGTGAGAGGCAGCGTTGGGGTGCTGCATGCTTGCACAGCAACAGTTTTGTTTGTGGAATTTTCCTCGCAATGTTTGCTATAAAAAAAAAAAAAAAGAGAGATAGAAATGTTTTGCACGTGGTGGTGTTTCAGTTGGTTGGCGAGGTTGTCCTGGTTTGCACACATGACTTTTTCAGTTTTCTTGCCGATGGTGGGGAGCTGGCTGTGGAGGTTGTGGGGAGGCCTTGTCTTTTGATCTCTGCCGACATGATGGCTGAGTCAGGGGTTAGGGTGGGTTTTGTTCATGCTCAAGCTTGGTGACTTTGTTTTCTTTTGGTCAGCTGAGCAGCAGTCTCGGTTGCAGGTTTTTCTGCGATGGGTGGAGGTGGGTGGGTCAGAATGAGGGAAGGCTCTCGGATGTCCAGGTATTCCTCGCAGGCTCTGTGCCACTGTCCATGCAGTGCTGTGTGGGGCTTGTGCTTTGAGACAGTGTCCAAGATGGCCGCTGTTGTTGAGAGTCACAGTGGTAAATGGGGACACGTTTTTGTTTTGCAGGATTTCTGGCAGTAGTAGATGGAAGTGCAAATCCTTTGGTGCTGCTATGTTTGAGGTTGGTTAAAGCTAAGGGAGCAGAGGTGCAGGCCAGTTGGTGAGGCAGTGGTTCTGGTAGCCTTTAGGTTGCTCTGTTTTTGCTTGCATGCCTTTGTCCAGATTTCCTGCAGTCAGCGGAGTACTGGCAGTTTGAGAGGGTCATTGCTTGTTTGGATCCTGCTGCAGACAGTCTTGTTCCTGTGGAGTGATTGGAGAGAGTGCTGGATGGGTTCTGTGTTTCTTGTGAAGCTGCAAGGAATTCATGCCTGTCAGCGGTACAGATTTTCCCAGAGCATACAGATTGGTGTTTCATATTTGGTCAGTTTTTTTTTTTTTTTTAATGGAGTTATGGAGTTGTGGATGTTGGGCAATTAGTAACAAATCATTGAAGACTAAAGTCAAATATTAGGTGCTGTTGTGCGAATGCATGTCATACTTGCTCAGCTTTCTAGCTTTGTAAGAATATTGGCATGCTAGTGAGGGAGATGTTTTGTATTGAATGAGTTGTTTCATTGGTGGTTTCAGCTTCGCAGGCTTTAATAGATGTTGTTGGCATGTACCATTGATTCAGCTCAAGCATAATTGCATCATCATTGGCAGACTACCTCTCAACTGACGTGACTCAAAGTTTAACTCTGTCCCTCTTAATCCCTCCTAACACTGGTGCCTTTTGGACAAAATTGGTGAATTATACTCAGTAAATAATGGCAATAATAAGGTTACAGATTTGTTTTACTGCAGGAAATGTATATTCATTTTCTTTTTTAATGCTGCAAGTTAAGTGTGTGACTTTACAGATTTTCACAATGTCCATATTTTTGCCTCCTATTTTAGGGGTGTTTGTCATGAGATTAGGGTTTTCTGACAAATTAGTGACAAACTAGGGTAGACTGAAGTATGCAAATGTAACATTCAAAGTTCAGACTTCATATATTGCAGAAAATGCAGTTAGTAAAACCTGTTACTAACTTCGTAGTAGCAGTGCTTAAAAAGTGTTTTTCTACCTTTCGATGTCTGGTAGATGGTATGTTAACAAGTATTTGTTTGGATGGGGAGGGGGGCATATATAAAAATAAATAAATAATTTAGGGGCAATCAGGAACACTTTTAACTTGCAGCAAAGGAAGGTGGATTTATTGAGGGCACTCAGAGTGAGCAGGTAGTCTTTAAAGGCTGTTTATGTATATCAGATGATATACCTTTTTCTTGCAGATGGTGGTGCTACGCTGGGTGTACCAGTTGTGGAGTGTTTCACAATGGGGTCACAGATGTCATATTAGCCGATGGGTGGAAAGAAGTAGTCTCACCAGGTGATGGATGTTGCAGCAACAGGGGGTTTTGATTGCGGAAGCAGCATGAGGTCACAGGTATTTTTACAATTTAACCTAGCCAGTTTGAGGTGAGAGTTTGTGTGGTATGGGAGTACTATGGGGACTAATATGGATGAGATAAATCAGGGGTTCAGGGAATCTGGTAGGGCAGTGTCTGGTTGAGGAAGGGGAGACTGGGAAATCTAGCAGAGGTAGTTCAGGAGTGGGGTGCACTTTGACATTGTGTAATGTCATTATAAAAAAAAAATTGATTGGTGTATGCAGAGCATTTACGGCGTTCTTTCTTTTCCAGGTTGAAGCAGTTGGGTGCATGAAGGAAGTAGAATTGGAAGGTGAAAAAGTTGACAGGGTGGTTCCTGCTGGTCTGACTATACCAGTCACAGAAGACGTCATGGTCACCAGAGTGGTGTGTAACAAAGTTACAGAGGGCAATTAATGGTGAGCAATGGTTAGTGGCTTGAAGGAAGCAGAGTGAATCAGAAGGCATTCTGTTGGAGTTGATGTTCTGGTGTGATAAAGTGGGGTCACAGGTGATCCTACTTTATTTAGCTTTATTAAGGTATGTCTTAGTACTTGTATCACAGGGCTTTTGGGGTTGATGACAGGGATCTAATTTGGTTTACAGATGATGGGTACACCAAAGGATGTTTGGCTTCCACCCTCCTTTTATGGGTGAAAAAGTGGTTGAAAATTTTGGTTGCTTGGGAGTAGCTTATTTAAGAGGGACGTGGGTTACTGTTGGGATGTGATTATGTGTAGTTTTTAGGAAGCATGGTAGGTGGGTAGCTGTGTTGGGGTAGCCAAGGGAGGATGTGGTGGGATGGATGTGCAGTGATTAAAGGCATAAGAAGTCACTAGGTTACTGGTGCTAGGGCCCTTAAAAGTCAGTTTATCTATATTTGTTTTATTTATGGTTATTATGCACTTGTATTTGGAAGTAAGGTATTATGCTGGGGGAGGCTGGGTTGATGTCTGGTAGATGGTATGTTAACAAGTGTTTGTTTTGTATTCATTAAGGCATTTCAAGGTGGGTAGTGTAAGGCCAAGGGAGCATGTTGAGGGCAAACAAGTTATAGGAGGGTTTGATATTTGCTTGGGGTAGTTTTGGGTTCTTGCTGATGGGAGGAGCGGCACCAATTTCAGGAGTGGGGGTAGTTACTAGGTTAATTGCTCTAATGTTTTGATGAATTAGCCAGCTTCAGGTAAGTAAGATTCCTTAATCCAGTGTGTACTGCATGTTAATCTTATTTAAGAGGGACATGGGTGATTGTTGCCTGTGTCCAAAGGGATATAGGTAGAGTTGTGGGGAGGGGGATTTACACTTCTGGTTTGGTTACTGGCTATAATAGCATGACTATGGATGATTTTTTTCTTTGCCTTAATTATGGTTAATGTTGTGGGCACGACTTGGTTGGGAAAAGAGTGATTTATTTATAGAATAGGCCTTTTAATGCATTCATTTGTTTTATTTCACATGGGTAGCAGTTGTATCATGATTCTGTGAGGTGTGGAGGAAATCTTACAGGTATTTTTGTTAACACATTTTAAGTTTAAATTTTTTTGTATGTGATAATAGATGCATTTTATACAGTTGATGGAGATATGCCAGTGGTGGTGCATACTTTCATTAAGAATCTGTGATTGTGTGAATGAAGTATTTACAGTTTTTTTTCTTTTACAGATCCCTTGGAGGTTGCAAATGGAGAAGGGCTGATTGGGCATTACTTGGTAGGTTGAAGGAAGGTGGCTTCGACAGGCAAGAGAGGGGGTCGAGGATGATGTCGGTTGATAGAGGGGTGTGAAAAGAGTTCATGGTATTCTAGCAAGGCAGCCACTTATGGGATTGTTGTTATATTTTCTTCCCAGTAGTTACAACGTAATGGTTTGTTTGCTTGTTTTGGGTGGGGGGCGTCAGGAGTGAATTTATACTGTATTATTGGTAACTGGGTATTTTTCTTGGATGGGCTTGGGTAGGGTTGCAGCCTTCAGGGGTAGGGGATTAGTGGGTTGCATTGAGTAAGTGGATTCAGGTGGTGAGCTAGATGGGAAGTGTGGCTTTGATTTACCGTACTTGAAGGAGAGAATGGGTATGGTTTATTTTCTACATTCTAAACAGAGTTGGCATGTCACTAATCTTGTTTCGCAGGTGGCATAGGGCATTTTCAAGTTTGGTACATTACTGGTGGCATTCAAGGGTACTGATAGAGCTAAGAGGGGTCAGATTTCTTAAGCTATCATAGGGTTTAGGTGCCTTACTGTTTATAATGGGTAGTTGGTTTTGGCAAGGTGGCTGTTAAATGGCATTTGAAAGTTTTCAGGTACTACATGTTATTGGGCAAGTACAAGGGGGTGCTATGGGAAGGGTGGTTTCAGTGGTTGGGGGTTGAGTATTCCTGGTCCAGTGGCAGGTCATGCACTGGTAATCATTAGTTAATTTCCAGGGGCTGGTAATATCCTGGTAATTATTGTACACTGAATGATGTTTGGCCTTATCCCCTAATGGTGTCTAGATGATGGAAGTTTGGTGGGGAGAGGGGGAACAGCCTGGTCAGGCTGGTGGGCAGAGAAGAGGGGCAGGCTTGCCCTCTTCTGTTCCCCCTCTGGTGTTGGATGGTCAATTCAATAAGTTGGGAAAGGAAAGTGAGCAGTTACGCTGCTTGATAAGTACATAAGTAAGGGAAGGAAGCTGCTTATTTGGTTAAAGGTATAAATCAATAAATTGTAATGAAAGTGAGTAGTTACACTACTTGATAAGTACATAAGCAAGCAGAGGAAGCTGCTTATTGTTTGATGGTCTAATGCACTAAATGGTAATGGAAGTGAATGGGTACGCTGCTTCATAAGTAAGTGAGTGAAGGTATGGACGCTGCTTACTGATCAGGATGAGCAGGTTTGAGCTGTCCTGTCCTATGATAATGGGTGTTATTTCACCTGTATCATCTTTGGTTGAGATGAATGAATATTGGTTAACATTTATGTTTATGGAAATTTAATAAAGGTCGTCAAATGTCATTCTGTGTGACGTGCTTCTTGAAGAGGACTGGGACAATGGTAGACAAGCCTTAAATCCCTTGAAATATGAAAATGTCAGAGCAGTGGCGGCTGGTGACTTCAAATCAAAGGGGGGCTGCAGGAGACAGCTGAATGGGTGGGGTCAATGGGAAGGGGTGTGGCCAACTAGAAAGGGGAGGAGTTATGTTCAAAACCACAAAAACTAACTAAATACACTGCCCTGGGTGCCAAACCGTCATTATGAGAGTCCAATCAAGACAAAATTAAGTGTAGAAGAATAAAAATATTTCAATGCATTGGCTGCATGACAGCTTACTTAATATCTAGATGGAAACAAAAAGGTTGTGAGGCATGAAAAAATAAATTATTTTTTAAATACATTAATGGAATGCCAGTCAAAATCAAGTATAAGAAAAACAAGCGGCACTCAACTCAAACTACTTCTTGCACTGCAGTTCTAATTATAATTTATATTCAGCTTTATTAAAGTACCAAGTAACATGCTGAAAGTAGAAATCTCTAATGCCCCCACTTGTAAAAATGTTTCTTATCCAAAAAAAGACCTGCTGCCTGACAACTATCTACTTGTTTCATGGGGAAACATGATCAAAGTAAAAAATGAAAAGCAAACAAGAAATAAGCTCAAGATACATTGCTTAAAACTATTACTGTAGAGGTTTTGGACCACACGATTGGCATTCTGTTTAGTTTACGGGTAAAGCCTGCAGAGATGACTGGAATTCTCCACGTGTAATGAGCTTCTTAAAATAATGTAATCCTGTCCTTTATAACAAATACTGTCATATGCATTTCAATACCCAAGGTTTATACATTATCTAGTTAAGTATTCTCTACATGACAACAACAGAAAGGCTTTCAATGTTGGCAATTATTTAACAGTATGCTTATTAAAGCTTACTTGCATCTTACGATCTCAGCCAAGCTTACCTGATGGTCATTAAAGTATTGCTACTTAAACACAGAGCAACAGGCACTTTGAGTAATAAGCGTAAATCAAGAGTAAAAAATATGACAGAAACCAGACCATTCTGCACAAATCGAGGACAGATGAAAAGCCACTCTAGTACTTGTGTCTACATTGAATGGAGGGAATACTCACACATTTAAACTGCATAACTCCTCCTTGCCTTGCTTCGACACATCCAGAGTCACTACATGGAGGAATGGGGTGCAACAAGTATGTCACAGTTTGAAATGTCTCTGGTTGACTGTGATGGCCCTGACACATTTTTAAATATTGCTCTTATAAACTTAGAAAGATAATAGAATAGGTCTTGCATTAGTATGGATTTTCTGAATGGTATGAAATCTGAAACTTAAATGTCTGTCATTATTTTCTAACTTCAGTCTTTAATGATTTGTCACTAATTTGCCAAAAAAAAAAAACAATTTTATGAAAAATGGACCAAAAATGTGATGTAAAAATATAAAATAGCCACACAATACAGCTGGGAACCTGTCAAAGAAGGGACACTTTAATATTAGTACTGCTAACTTGAGCAGCTGACAAAATAAAAGAACTGACATGCATTTCTGAAATAGAAGTAATCTAACAAATTATTACAGTTATTTCTTAATTATAAACCCTCCATGTTTTCTTCTAAAATTGCTATTTTGAGGAGGGATTATTAGGGGGAAGAGCAACATTTTGATCCAAAATCAGGGACAGTTGAGAGGTTTGGCTATGCCTAATTCTATAAAGCAATTTATTTGCATGTACCTCTCAACCTGTTAATGCAATAAATCTGGACAAGGCCAAATATATTGGGGGAACATATAAACAGTACTAAAAATTGCTCTTGTATAAACTGAGACAGTTGATAGAACAACAGGTCTTACTTTAGCATGCATTTTTCTGAAGGTTATGAAGTCTGAAACTCAGTGTGTCATAATTTAGTGACTTAATTCCTAAATGATTTGCCAGAAAAAACTCAAATTTTATGAGGAACAAACCAGAAATAAGAAGCAAGAATCTATTCATTCTTTGAAAATCTGGACAGTTGAGAGGTATAGTTCAGCTGGGGCTGTCTTTAAGTCTGCCGCCCTTCCCCCTCACAAAATCATGGTTGAATGGAGCCTCCCCCTGCAGCCATTCCAATGATCCATTACTTGGCTATTTCACTCCATTTACCATAAACTCTAATGTGTATACTGATTTACTTCTATGATGATTTGCACTTCATTTGAAAGTTTTATTTTGCATTTTACAGCACAAACACTAAGACATCTGCTAAACAAATTTAGCATTAAAACTTCTCTGCCCTTGAAACTCACATTTATTGAAACAGCATTGAAACCCACATTCAAAGAAAATACATTTTACCAGTGGTAGATAAAGTTCTGGGCTGTTTTCAAATCACAGGCCCCTTGCATATGAAACATACATGTGCTCTTTGATACACCTTCCTATTGTTTTGAACATTTTTCCAGTAAACAATGAAACAAAACGCATGCACCAGTAATGACAAAACTGCCCAATTCAGAACATCTTTCCAGTAAACAATGAAACAAAATGCATGCGCCCATAATGGCAAAACTGCCCAGTTCAGAACATTTCCATTATAAAAGTCTACTCAAACTTCAACAGTCCACCATTATCAGTAAATATGCACAATTCTACAGTCCACCATTATCAGTAAATATGCACAATCTCTGAAGAAATATGATAAGCTAGTAATATTGCAACAGAAAATGGATGGCAAACTGGTAACAGGCTCATAGTTAGTATCTTAACTTTTTCAGTACGGCAACATCCAACCCTTGTGGGAGTAGAACCAACAAACTTCTGAATCAAAAACAAGTACACAACCTGTTGTGCTATTAACAATGCGAGCTGACTTAGCATAAGCAGCACTAAACTTCTCTTGCCCTGCAGCTCTCAGCTCCTTGTAAACTCTATTCAATACTCAACTGCATCTCAACTTCACAGCACAAGAAATCTGGAAAAAGCCAAATTAATTTGGGGCGGGGGGGGTTTCAAAAGCCCAAAAACCAGGGACACATTAAACATTGCTTGTATAATCTTGGAAAGTTGCTAGAATAAAATGCTGTGTTACCACCATACATTTTACTGCCAAGGTCCCTGTGCAAAAGAGTCAGAGCAACATACCACTATGCGAAATCAGCCGCTTTGTGAAAGAAAAATGCTGTTACCACCATACATTTTACTGCCAAGGTCCCTGTGCAAAAGAGTCAAAGCAACATACCACTATGCTAAATCAGCTGCTTTGTGAAAGAGAGGAAGACTGAAATTTAAATGGCTATCATTTAATGAATTCAGTTCTCACCATAGCTGTCAACCTCTTAGCACAAAACACCTGGACAAACCCAGTAATGAGGGAATACAGCCGTCAAACATATTCAGTGAATTCAGTTCTTGCCATAGCTGTCAACTTTGGCACAAAAAAACTGGACAAAGCCAATAATGGGGTGATACAGTCCCAAAAGTAAGGACAAATTTCAAATATTCATCTTATAAACTTAGAACATTACTAGAATAAAAGGTTGTGTTACTATGTATTTTTTGAAGAACATGAAGTCTGAAATTCAAATGCCTGTCAATTTTACTTATAATGGAACAAAAACAATTTTCAGCAGAGGCCCAGGGAGAAATACTGCAGACACATGGCTTTGTAAAATGGCAGGACACCAGAGCAAATCCACACAAACACAGGGATGAGATGCAGACTCCACAAAGAAGGCACCCCAGCCAAGAATCAAACCAGAAAAAACCTATAGCTGTGAGGCAACAATGCTACCACTGCACCATCAAATATGTAAGGAATTAAACATACAGAAACCTGAAGTCTGAAATTCAAATGCCTGTCAATTTTATTTAACATTTGTTAATCAGGACAGTCTGACTTGGAACAAAAAAACAATTTTCAGCAGAAGCCCAGGAAGAAATAATGCAGACATGTCTTTGAACATGGGAGGACACAAAAGCAAACCCACACAAACACAGGGAGAAGATGCAGACCCCACACAGAAGGCACCCCAGCCAAGAATCAAATCTGAGAACCTGCAGCTGTGAGACAAGAATGCTACCACTGCACCATCAAATATCAAGCATTGCAACATTTAGAAACCACAGATATTATGAGGAACAGATTAGATCAAATATGAGGCAAAAATCTGCAATTTTTTTACAAATGGTGGTGGGTAGGTAATTCAGGTCTTTAACACCTGCATACAAGGTACAGGGTTCAAGCCTGAGGTATTCCCTACCACACCACCATGAGTTAGTTCTAGCCACCAGTATATCATAACTGGGGTATTACACACACACACACACACACACACACACACACACACACACACACACACACACACACACACACACACACACACGCACACACACAAATACCTCTCTTACCTGGACCGATCCCCTTCATGCCATTAAATCCATACCTGCCTGTGCATCTCCGTCCATTGGAGAATCAAATCCACCACGCGAGATGTTCTTCCCCCAACGAGACTCCAGCCTGCCGACGTTGCAGTCTGACTTCAATCCATTTCCTGCAACAGTCTATGCAGTTACAACTGCATAGACTTCTGGGATGTCTTGTTCTGAAGTGTTTCCTAATCTAGACTGCTGCTGAAAAAGTCTGTGCATGCTACATGTTATCCATTTGTACTCAGCTATATCCAACTTTTATTGATATCCCCACCTCTCATATCTGTATGTAGTACCTGTAGTACCTTAAATTTAAATGTATGTGTTAACCCTTTGTTCTTAAGATGTTTGGCTAATACATTAGTCATAACCATTCTTCTCACCTCTGAGAGTAAATAGGTTAAACACAAATATAATGAAATGTAGGGAACAGATGGAAACACTGGCAGGGGAATTTAAAGATAGGGGGTATAATGAGGCCCTGATATACAGTAGTATGCATGAAGTACTGGAACAGAGGGACAAATTACCAACAGCTGTGTTTAGTGATATTTCACAGATGTATGTAGGTAATCAAGAAAATGAAAATCAACTTAGATACATCACCACCCAGAATAATCTAAACAAAGACATATAGAAAGTAGTATGGAAAAACTGGTGGATTTTAACATCAATGTCAGAACTAATACCTATTCTAGGAGATAAACCAAGGTTTGCACATAGGAACTGTTTAAATTTAAAGAGGGAACTATGTTATAAAGACTTTAGATTAAATAGTAAATAAGTTATAATTTCAAATATAAATGGGACTGTATCATGTTATAATTGCAGTTACTGCAAAGATATTTGTAGTGATATAGAGTATAAACACCCTGTAACACCCTGTAAGTAAGGAAATGTATAAGATGGAATATTATGCAACTTGTAACACTGAACTGATAGTATATTTAGCTACCTGCATACGATGTGAATGTTTCTATGTAGGTAAGTGCTCTAGGTGTCTGAAAGGGTTCCTATCACATAGTCGAACATTTACAATTTCGAACCACATATGGTCGAGACCATATGTTCGAATTTTTAAGTTTTCAAGCGTGTGACTGGAAATCCCCATAAGCAGAAGTTTCCATTCATTTCAATGTGGTGTTATGTCAGAGTTGGTATATTTAAGTAGCGGGGGGGGTGCAGGGGGGCTTGCCCCCCTGCATACAACAGTTTTTTTTTTATTTGTGCATTGTATTTCTATTTTTTTATAGCTAGTCGAAGTTCTGTAACTTTGGACATATGTGTTCAACCATATGTCAGTCGAAGTTACAGAACTTCGACTATGTAATATAGACCTGTCTGAAAGATCATATAATTGAGCACAAATCAGAGGTGAGAAGATCCTAGGAAAGGAAATGGTCAAATGGTCTATGGTGGAACATGTTCTGTTCGTAGTCTTTTGCAACTATCAGGCAAACCCTCTTACTCAATGCAATGAAAAAGGGTGAAGATAATGTGAGAGCCGCTCCTCATAAACCTATTACCTTAGACACATTAATGACTAAACTTGAGAGAAAAGTACAAATTTTTAAATAGCTCCAATGGCAACGGCTAAGTTTTAATGTTTATTTGGAGCTGAATGTAGTTCCAAGGGGGTTGCGAATACTAAAAATGCCATCCTATGCTAATACATATCTTGAGCTATTAAAACAATGGCAATAACTAAACTTGAAGCTCAGTATGGACTATATGGTTCTTATGAACCAATTTTATATTAGCGTAGAACAAGAACGGAAGGATGAAGTGGTGAATCTTGAAAACGAAATAACAGCATCTGATGACTTTGACAATGCTTCTATATTGTATCAGCAAAGTCCTGGATAGATTAAATCTCTTAGATAAGTGCCTAGAAGCAACAAAGCTTCGTAAGTTGTGAAGAGATATTAATGACTTTAATCAAGGCCATATCTTTTATTGGCCGGCATGTAATTTCAGAAATAATGAAAATTACAATAAAACTATAACTAATCAGCCGAGATATGTAAGAAAAGGAGAACTGAACAGGCTTGACTCATTTTCTGTTGATGGGCAGTGTTTAACCATTCCGGTGAGCTCTGTGAGCATGGCAACCAGTAAGAACGATGATAGGCATGTCCAAATGATGGGAATATTGAGTCAGTTAGACACAGGCACTGAGCTATGCAACTCAAATCAAGAAATAGATGCTACGCAACCTCAGAACATCAGTGCAATCAGAATCCCTGCACTAGGAGGGTTGGAAAATGGTGGAGCAGCGGCAATGCCACATCATGAGGTTTTTCAGAGCAAAATGAAACCAGTGGTTTTAAACTTGCCAGAAAAGGTAGAGGAAAAGAAATAGACAGAATCGACAGGGCATTCTCAGCATCGGAATTCAAACACAATGAAGAGGAAAAATGAGAGCCCACTAACTTAAAGCAAGCTGAGTTGCAGATAAGTAATAAACAAAAAGGACTAATTTTAAACTTTTCAAGTATTGTCTTAACTGACTCACAAGTTAAACTGTTTAGTAAAGGACAAAAATTCATACCATCTAGATGTGAAAGCTTAGTTAATACATTGACAGATTTGCGTATTTTTTGTAGAAATATAAGCTTAAAATTATTTTTTTAGAATGAAGCAACCATAGTGAGTTTAGAGCACAGAAAGTCTAATATTTTTATGCCTATTACATTGTCCTATTGTCAATGCTTTCTTAAGTGCATGTGAAGAGGATTTTAGGTTATTGTACAAACATAAAAAGAATTCCACTAATAGGAAATACTTTAACCTTGTATATGATGAGTATAGAGCATTGCGTGACTTGAAAGCAGTTGATAATTTGATAATTAAACAAGCAGATAAGGGTGGGAAATAGTATTATATGACAAAGGCAGATATATTGCATCCATGAATGATTTTTTAAATGATGTTAAGACTTTTAAAGAAATAAATTTTATTGATATCAAGAAGATAATAACAAAAGTCAACATGTTTGTGTATGATTTACAGTTACAAGGAAATATTTTGATAGAATTGTTTAATTACTTGTCGGTATCATGTCCTGTCACCCCTATAATATATAGTATACCCAAGTTGCGTAAGTCCCTTATTGAACCTCCCATGAGGCTAATTGTGTCAAGTAGGGGCTAGGTCACCAAGCCACTGTCAATATATGTACAGGATATTTTAAAGCTATATTTACCATTATGTCCTAGTTATATTAAAGATACTGGTGACTTTTTGAAGAAACTATATGAATGGTATAGACACGAAAAAAATAATGATACATATTTACTGGTAAAAGTAGTGGCTGGTGACTTCAAATCAAAGGGGGGCTGCAGGAGACAGCTGAATGGGTGGGGTCAATGGGTGCGGGTGTGGTCAACTAGAAAGGGGAGGGGCCATGCTCAAAACCACAAAAACTAACTAAATACACTGCCCTGGGTGCCAAACTGTCATTATGAGAGTTCAATCAAGACAGAATGAAGTGCAGAAGAATAAAAATATTTCAATGCATTGGCTGCATGACAGCTTACTTAATATCTAGATGGAAACAAAAAGGTTGTGAGGCATGAAAAAATAAATTGCTTTTTAAATACATTAATGGAATGCCAGTCAAAATCAAGTATAAGAAAAACAAGCAGCACTCAACTCAAACAACTTCTTGCACTGCAGTTCTAATTATAATTTATATTCAGCTTTATTAAAGTAACAAGTAACATGCTGAAAGTAGAAATCTCTGATGCCCCCACTTGTAAAAATGTTTCTTATCCAAAAAAAGACCTGCTGCCTGACAACTATCTACTTTTTTCATGGGGAAAATATGATCAAAGTAAAAAATGAAAAGCAAACAAGAAATAAGCTCAAGATACATTGCTTAAAACTATTACTGTAGAGGTTATGGACCACATGATTGGCATTCTGTTTAGTTTATGGGTAAAGCCTGCAGAGATGACTGGAAGTCTTCAACTGTAATGAGCTTCTTAAAATAATGTAATCCTGTCCTTTATAACAAATACTGTCATATGCATTTCAATACCCAAGGCTTATACATTATCTAGTTAAGTATTCTCTACATGGCAACAACTGAAAGGCTTTCAATGTTGGCAATTCTTTAACAGTATGCATATTAAAGTTTACTTGCATCTTACGATCTCAGCCAAGCTTACCTGATGGTCATTAAAGTATTGCTAATTAAACACAGAGCAACAGGCACTTTGAGCAATAAGCATAAATCAACAATACAAAAATATGACAGAAAACAGACCATTCTGCAAAAATCAAGGACAGATGAAAAGCCACTCTAGTACTTGTGTGTACCTTGGATGGGGGGATACTCTGCACATTTACACTGCATAACTACTCCTTGCCTTGCTTCAACACATCCAGAGTCACTACATGAGGGAGTGGGGTGCAACAAGTATGTCACAATTTGAAATGTCTCTGGCTGACTGTGATGGCCCTGACACATTTGTCATACCTCTCAACTTCAGTGCAAGAAATCTGGACAAAGTCATACATAGAAGTGGGACAAAGGCCCAAAAATAAGGACAATTTTTAAATATTGCTCTTATAAACTTAGAAAGATAATAGAATAGGTCTTGCATCTGTATGAATTTTCTGAATAGTATGAAATCTGAAACTCAAATGTCTGTCATTATTTTCTAACTTCAGTCTTTAATGATTTGTCACTAATTTGCCAAAAAAAACACAATTTTATGAAAAATGGACCAAAAATGTGATGTAAAAATATAAAATAGTCACACAATACAGCTGGGAACCTGTCAAAGAAGGGGCACTTTAATATTAGTACTGCTAACTTGAGCAGCTGACAAAATAAAAGAATCGACATGCATTTCTGAAATAAAAGTAATCTATAACTCTGATTATTACAGTTATATTTCTTAATTGTAAACCCTCCATGTTTTCTTCTAAACTTGCTATTTTGCGGAGGGATTATTAGGGGGAAGAGCAACATTTTGAGCCAAAATCAGGGACAGTTGCGAGGTTTGGCTATGCCTAATTCTATAAAGCAATTTACTTGCATGTATCTCTCAACCTGTTAATGCAATAAATCTGGACAAGGCCAAATATATTGGGGGAACATATAAACAGTACTAAAAATTGCTCTTGTATAAACTGAGACAGTTGATAGAACAACAGGTCTTACTTTAGCATGCATTTTTCTGAAGGTTATGAAGTCTGAAACTCAGTGTGTCATAATTTAGTGACTTAATTCCTAAATGATTTGCCAGAAAAAAACTCAAATTTTATGAGGAACAAACCAAAAATAAGAAGCAAAAATCTGTTCATTCTTTGAAAATCTGGACAGTTGGGAGGTATTGTTCAGCTGGGCTGTCTTTAAGTCTGCCGCCCTTCCCCCTCACAAAATCATGGTCGAATGGAGCCTCCCCCTGCAGCCATTCCAATGATCCATTACTTGGCTATTTCACTCCATTTACCATAAACACTAATGTGCATACTAATTTACTTCTATGATGATTTGGACTTAATTTGAAAGTTTTATTTTGCATTTTACAGCACAAACACTAAGACATCTGCTAAACAACCTTAGCATTAAAACTTCTCTGCCCTTGAAACTCACATTTATTGAAACAGCATTGAAACCCACATTCAAAGAAAATACATTTTACCAGTGGCAGATACAGTTCTGGGCTGTTTTCAGATCATAGGCCCCTTGCATATGAAACATACATGTGCTCTTTGATACACCTTCCTATTGTTTAGAACATTTTTCCAGTAAACAATGAAACAAAACACATGCACCAATAATGACAAAACTGCCCAATTCAGAACATCTTCCCAGTAAACAATGAAACAAAATGCATTCACCCATAATGACAAAACTGCCCAGTTCAGAACATTTCCATCATAAAAGTCTACTCAGACATCTACAGTCCACCATTATCTGTAAATATGCACAATTCTACAGTCCACCATTATCAGTAAATATGCACAATTCTACAGTCCACCATTATCAGTAAATATGCACAATCTCTGAAGAAATATGATAAGCTAGTAATATTGCAACAGAAAATGGATGGCAAACTGGTAACAGGCTCATAGTTAGTATCTTAACTTTTTCAGTACGGCAGCATCCAACCCTTGTGGGAGTAGAACCAACAACCTTCTGCATCAAAAGCAAGTACACAACCTGTTGTGCTATTAGCAATGCAAGCTGACTTAGCATAAGTAGCACTAAACTTCTCTTGCCCTGCAGCTCTCAGCTCCTTGTAAAATCTACTCAATACTCAACTGCATCTCAACTTCACAGCACAAGAAATCTGGAAAAAGCCAAATTTATTGGGGGGGGGGTGTCAAAAGCCCAAAAACCAGGGACACATTAAACATTGCTTGTATAATCTTGGAAAGTTGCTAGAATAAAATGCTGTGTTACCACCATGCATTTTACTGCCAAGGTCACTGTGCAAAAGAGTCAGAGCAACATACCACTATGCCAAATCAGCTGCTTTCTGAAAGAAAAATGCTGTTACCACCATACATTTTACTGCCAAGGTCCCTGTGCAAAAAAGTCAGAGCAACATACCACTATGCCAGATCAGCTGCTTTGTGAAAGAGAGGAAGACTGAAACTTTAATGGCTATCATTTAATGAATTCAGTTCTCACCATAGCTGTCAACCTCTTAGCACAAAACACCTGGACAAACCCAGTAATGAGGGAATACTGCCCTCAGACATATTCAATGAATTCAGTTCTTGCCATAGCTGTCAACCTTAGCACAAAAAAAACTGGACAAAGCCAATAATGGGGTAATACAGTCCCAAAATTAAGGACAAATTTCAAATATTCATCTTATAAACTTAGAACATTGCTAGAATAAAAGGTTGTGCTACTATGTATTTTCTGAAGAATACGAAGTCTGAAATTCAAATGCCTGTCAATTTTACTTATGACGGAACAAAAACAATTTTCAGCAGAGGCCCAGGGAGAAATACTGCAGACACATGGCTTTGTAAAATGGCAGGACACCAGAGCAAATCCACACAAACACAGGGATGAGATGCAGACTCCACACAGAAGGCACTCCAGCCAAGAATCAAACCAGAAAAACCTATAGCTGTGAGGCAACAATGCTACCACTGCACCATCAAATATGTAAGGAATTAAACATTCAGAAACCTGAAGTCTGAAATTCAAATGCCTGTCAATTGTATTTAACATTTGTTAATCAGGACAGTCTGACTTGGAACAAAAAAAACAATTTTCAGCAGAAGCCCAGGAAGAAATAATGCAGACATGTCTTTGTAACATGGGAGGACACAAAAGCAAACCCACACAAACACAGGGAGAAAATGCAGCCCCACACAGAAGGCACCCCAGCCAAGAATCACATCTGAGAACCTGCGGCTGTGAGACAACAATGCTACCACTGCATCATCAAATTTCAAACATTGCAACATTTAGAAACCATAGATATTATGAGGAACAGATCAGAACAAATATGAGGCAAAAATCTGCAATTTTTTTTACAAATGGTGGTGGGTAGGGAATTCAGGTCCTTAACACCTGCATACAAGGTACACGGTTCAAGCCTGATGTATTCCCTACCACACCACCATGAGTTATTTCTAGCCACAAGTATATCATAACTGGGGTATTACACACACACACACACACACACACACACACACACACACACACACACACACACACACACGCACACACACACACACACACACACACACACACACACACACACACACACACACACACACACACACACACACACACACACACAGAAATACCTCTCTTACCTGGACCGATCCCCTTCATGCCATTAAATCCTTTCCTGAATGCACATCTCTGTCCATTGGAGAATCAAATCCACCACGCGAGATGTTCTTCCCCCGATGAGACACCAGCCTGCCGACGTTGCAGTCCGACTTTGATCCATTTCCTGCGACAGTCTATGCAGTTACAACTGCATAGCCTTCTGGGATGTCTTGTTCTGAATTGTTTCCTAATCCGGACTGCTGCTGAGACAGTCTGCGCATGCTACAGACTGTCTCAGCAGCAGTCCGGATTGTGCGCATGCGCGAAAGTCAGCAATTTTTTTATTTTTCTTTATTTTCTTTCTTTCTTTTATTTCTTTACAGATCGGGGTGCTGCAGTCTGTCAGTCCAGTAGCACAGGCCACCCCTGACTGGTAACTCTTGACATAAATTTGTTGTTTACAGTAATACCCAATGAATATGGTATAGATGTTATGCGAGAGTTCCTCTGTATGAAGACAAGAATGAGTGGAATAGGTATAGAAACTATATGTAGTATGATAGAAATGGTTTTAATGAACAATGTATTTTTGTTTGATGGTCACCCATATTTACAAATTTCACATGTGGCCATGGGGACTCCCATGGCCAACACCTATGCAAATATTGGTTTAAATCATTGGGAAGAGGAATATGTATATGGTGTGAAGAACTTATATAAGTGTTCTCTTTTACCAACGTTTTGTGCATGACTGCTTTTTAATCTTGGGGGGTGATGCTAATAGTCTGTCTGAATTTATCCAGTACTTGAATAATAGTACAACATTCCTAAAATTTAAAAGTACTTATTCTGAACAACAGATACGTTATTTAGATGTATTATTATATAGATAAGGAGATAAATTAGAGACTACTGTATATAGAAAGGATGTGCAAGTTAATAGATACACTCATGCTATGAGTATGCATTCCAAGCAAGTGTTTCAAGGGATAGTGAAGAGCCAATTACTAAGAGTAAGTAAGTTAAACATAAATATAATGAAATGTAGGGAACAGATGGAAACACCGGCAGGGGAATTTAAAGATAGGGGGTATAATGAGGCCCTGATATACAGTAGTATGCATGACGTATTGGAACAGAGGGACAAATTACCAACAGCTGTGTTTAGTGATATTTCACAGATGTATGTAGGTAATAAAGAAAATGAAAATCAACTTAGATACATCACCACCCAGAATAATCTAAACAAAGACATATAGAAAGTAATGTCCAAATAATGTTCTTTGCTATGCCTCAGACTCAGCAAACAGCCACAAAATAAGTATAATGAAAGAAAAGGTGAGACTCCGCTGGATGTTCCACTGCTTTATTAAAATACACAAAAAGTTGTATCCAAAACTGGTAAGAAACTCCAACAAAATAAATATCCACTGACAAGCGTTTTCGGGTTAAAACCCTTCATCAGATCACATACTAAAAACAATTCCTGATATTTAAAATACATGTCAACCAATGAAAATTAGTAAAAAGCCCGCCTTTTCTGCAAGGCTGGTTTTAAAGGTACACAGTCATTTAAGCCCGGAGTTCTATGGGCCATCAATTCCAAAATCCATTTGGACTCCATAGATTCAGTTAATAGTTTAACATCACCCCCCCTATTGTTCATGACAACATTAACCACTGCTTTGCATTTAAAATTATGTGTGGGGTGGGTCTCAGTATGCTTATATAAAGCATTATGTGCATCTTTATTCCTAATTGAAGACATATGTTGCAATATTCTTACCTTAAACATGTTGTTGGTCTTGCAAAATAAAAACATATGCATTCAGTGCACTCCGCTATGTAAACTAAATTACTTGTCCTACAGGTGGCTTTTGCTTTAAAATTAAAGACATGTCCACTGACTGGATGTGTAAAGGTGTAATCTTTATTTATAAATTGGCATGCTTTACAATATCCACATGGGACACTGCCATTTTTTTCTTTTAGGATACAAGTTTGGGTTACTGTTTTCTCTTTACAAAGGATATCTTTTAGATTCTTGTTTCTCCTATAACCAAATTGTGGATAAGCCCCCACTATATTTCTTAACTTGTTATCTCCCCTCAAAATATTCCAGTTTCTGTTGACAATATCCCTGATGTCTCCTATATTACTACTATATGTAAACAATGCCCTTGGTTCATTGAGTTTGTGTGTGGTGTTAGTGGTTAGTGGAAAAATACAATGCTTTGTTTTGATAGCATGCACCCCCGATATATGTTTTCAAATATTGTTCAGGGCCAGATTGGCAGAATTTCCAGATTGAATCTGGATGATAAGATGTTTGAATGTGAAATGGTTAATTTGAAGAACAACTTTTTAAAAAGGGGCTATAGAGGAGAACTGGTTAATAGAGTGGTTGATACCAATCACACAAGAAGAGATAATAGATTTAAGCCATGGCTTAAATGTAATAAAGGGGAAGTAAGAACCACTAACACCACACACAAACTCAATGAACCAAGGGTATTGTTTACATATAGTAGTAATATAGGAGACATCAGGGATATTGTCAACAGAAATTGGAATATTTTGAGGGGAGATAACAAGTTAAGAAATATAGTGGGGGCTTATCCACAATTTGGTTATAGGAGAAACAAGAATCTAAAAGATATCCTTTGTAAAGAGAAAACAGTAACCCAAACTTGTATCCTAAAAGAAAAAATTGGCAGTGTCCCATGTGGATATTGTAAAGCATGCCAATTTATAAATAAAGATTACACCTTTACACATCCAGTCAGTGGACATGTCTTTAATTTTAAAGCAAAAGCCACCTGTAGGACAAGTAATTTAGTTTACATAGCGGAGTGCACTGAATGCATATGTTTTTATGTTGGCAAGACCAACAACATGTTTAAGGTAAGAATATTGCAACATATGTCTTCAATTAGGAATAAAGATGCACATAATGCTTTATATAAGCATATTGAGACCCACCCCACACATAATTTTAAATTCAAAGCAGTGGTTAATGTTGTCATGAACAATAGGGGGGGTGATGTTAAACTATTAACTGAATCTATGGAGTCCAAATGGATTTTGGAATTGATGGCCCATAGAACTCCGGGCTTAAATGACTGTGTACCTTTAAAACCAGCCTTGCAGAAAAGGCGGGCTTTTTACTAATTTTCATTGGTTGACATGTATTTTAAATATCAGGAATTGTTTTTAGTATGTGATCTGATGAAGGGTTTTAACCCGAAAGCGCTTGTCAGTGGATATTTATTTTGTTGGAGTTTCTTACCAGTTTTGGATACAACGTTTTGTGTATTTTAATAAAGCAGTGGAACATCCAGCGGAGTCTCACCTTTTCTTTCATTATACATATAGAAAGTAGTATGGAAAAACTGGTGGATTTTAACATCAATGTCGGAACTAATACCTATTCTAGGAGATAAACCAAGGTTTGCACACAGGAACTGTTTAAATTTAAAGAGGGAACTATGTTATAAAGACTTTAGATTAAATAGTAAAGAAGTTATAATTTCAAATATAAATGGGACTGTACCATGTTATAATTGCAGTTACTGCAATGATATTTGTAGTGATATAGAGTATAAACACCCTGTAACACCCTGTAAGTAAGGAAATGTATAAGATGAAATGTTATGCAACTTGTAACACTGAATTGATAGTATATTTAGCTACCTGCATACGATGTGAAAGTTTCTATGTAGGTAAGTGCTCTAGGCACCTGAAAGACCGTATAATCGAGCAAAAATAAGAGGTAAGAAGAATGGTTATGACTAATGCATTAGCCAAACATCTTAAGAACAAAGGGTTAACACATACATTTAAATTTAAGGTGCTACAGGTACTACATACAGATATGAGAGGTGGGGATATCAATAATAAGTTGGATATAGCTGAGTACAAATGGATAACTATGCTAGAGGCAGACAGATACCTGGGTCTTAATAATTTGGTTAGCATAAAGCCCATTTTGGTAGCCAAGCAAAAGCAATGTAAGTAATAGTTTTTCATACATGAAAAATGTTGATGGAATTGTATGTAAATGTTATCTAAATATATTGTTCATTTAAGTATTATAAGGCTGATTAGTTGATTTTATATTTAATTGAAATAGATTTTTTATTGGATGGTTATGTCATGTGTTTTATTGAATTGGTTATTTAAACTGTGTTTAATATGGTATAATCATACTGATGAAGGGTGTTACCCAAAAGCTTTATCTTGTATTCTGTGAATAAATAAGGTATCTGAGTGCATTTCCCCTAAGTTGCCACATTAGTTCCCTTTCTTCCAGTCCATGAAAAAGGTTGATGAAATGTTGAAATTTTATGTAAATATTATATAAATATATTGTACCTTTAAGTATTATAAGGCTGATTAATTGATTTTATCCCCCGGATTCACAAAAGCTTGCACGGAGTGCAAGATGAGTGTAGGAGCTCACGCCGTTAATATGTCTGCCATGTGATCCAGGAACAACCATCAGGGGCATGCACGAGAGCTGCTAAAGCTAGGCTTGCACAGACAGTGTCATGGTATGCAAATTACCTAATTTGCTGATGAAAGCCATGCAAATGAGATAAATTTGCTATCCAGCAAGCACTAACCTGTCTGTGGAAGATTAGTGTTACCTGTAGAAATGTACTCTGTTGGTAACGGAGTACATTTCTGCAAATAACTAAACGGAGCTATGACAGCTCCAAATAAAGGATACATACAGTTGAGGAAGCATGCCAGTGGCCAAATATAAGGCCATTGGTATTGCAAAGTGTTTAAAAAGATAACAATTTAACTTCTTTTTCCCCTGA
Source organism: Protopterus annectens (assembly GCF_019279795.1). Classification (NCBI taxonomy): domain Eukaryota; kingdom Metazoa; phylum Chordata; order Ceratodontiformes; family Protopteridae; genus Protopterus; species Protopterus annectens. Next base: position 1,886,277,126 of record NC_056743.1, read on the forward strand.
TCTCAAACTGTTTAAACATAGCGCAGCACTGCGCAAACGTGCGGTGCTTATAAAAACAACAAAATAATTAAAAAAAGCCAAAAATAGGCATTTTCACTAAAAAGCTTATTCTGCCATGCAGGTGAATGGCAGGCTGAAGACAACATGGCTACTGACTAGCAGTTGCTAAGGGGGGGAGGCTCAGTGTGAAAGATGTAACCATGCATTACTAGGCAATCCTATACAAATGAGGATAAGGATAGTGAATCCCAATTTTCCCCAGCATGTGAGGCATATCCCAAGACTGTAATATTAGGAGTAGGTGAGTAGAAGACTAGAATATAGGTGACATCATGAAGGGGTGTGTCTGACAGACTGTAAGCTAATTGGAGCACAGTGGCTCGTGTTTGCCCTGAGTTGCTCAGGATTGCAAAGAGGCGTGCCTACAGTTGTCCTATTTGAAAACCTCTAACCCAAGGTGCACACTGTTAAAAGATAGGAAACTCCTTGCAAATATGCACACAGTGTGTGTGCTCATGTGTGCTTGTGTGTGCATGTGTGTGCGCGTTTGTGCTTGTTTGCAAAGCGCTGCCCCCCGGGCGGAAACAGAAAGGCAAAAGGAAGGAAAAGAAGTAGTAGGAAGTTAACCACATAGAACTACCAGAGCTTCCAGGTGAAATATATCAGAATCAGCCAATTGCACAGGCAACAGGCTAGCCCAGCCTAGCACTTTAAACTCTGCAAACACCATTCCCCCTTTTTTTTCAAGAACTCTGCAACACTGCAGTATACAAAGAGGGAAAGCTTAAAAAGCTTAAGTCAGACAAAATGTTAGGGGCTGCTCTTGCTATCATAAACCAACATGTGCAAGGTGCTGAGGGTGGTGATTTTTTGAATGCTGCTGAGCAACCCACAGTGAGGAGACGGAGAAGAGTGTACAGACCCAGGGTAACCTACCACAGGCTACATGAGCTGGAGATAGTGGAGTGCTATAGGGGGGACAGGGACCTCCTACAGCAAATGGTTGAGCTGTGCCGGCCACGCCTCACACACAGAACCAACAGAGGGGAACCCATCCCACTGGATACCAAGGTATGTGTTGGCCTAAGAATGGTAGCTGCAGGTACCTTCCAAAGACCAACTGGTGATATTATGGGGATTTCACAGGCATCAGCATACAGGGTACTCCACCAGTTCCTGGATGCAATGTTAGCACATGTCGGTGACCACATATATTTCCCCAACACTTGTGAGGCACTGGCCAGAAATATGCGTCTTTTCCACCAAATAGCACAATACCCTGAGTTAGTGGGTGCAATAGACTGCACGCACATACACATCAAAGCACCAGCTGGTGAGTGGAGTAGGGTCTACATCAACCACAAGAGCTTCCCCTCCATCAACTGCCAGTTTGTGTGCGATGCCCAGGTCATAATAATGAATGTGTGTGCTGGATGCCCTGGAAGCTATCACAATTCCCACATTTGGCATCTGACCCAGGTGTACCAGTTATTTGTCAATGGGGACATTCCCTACGGTCACCTAGTAGGGGATGCTGGATAAGCACTGGAGCCATGGCTGATGACACCCCTCAGAAATGCACACACACCTGAACAAGAACTCCATAATGAGGCACACGCACAAACAAGAATCATAATTGAGCATATGTTTGGGATGCTCAAGTCATGGTTTCAGTGCCTGGACACATCTTGTGGAGCCTTGCAGTACTCACCAACTAAATGTACCCAAATTGTTATGGTATGTGCCATGCTACACAATATGATCCTGTGGAAACAGCTGCAGCAGGAACAGCATGGGGCAGGGCCAAACAGCCCCCCACCATTGCCAAGGCCTACACAGGCACAGAGTGACTCAGAGGAGGAACAACCTGAGCCTGCCCCAGTAGGCAGAAAGAGGCATACCCAGTATGCCCTGGCCTTGGCAAAGAAGCAACGCATAGCACATACACTGACTCAGTAGGAACCCTGGAAATGACACCTCTCTCTGACTCACACATGCAGTAAAAGGGATGCCTAACTTGACACTACCTGTTTTCAAACATGTATAGGGAGTGTACTATGTGCATCTGACATAGGTAGCCCTGCAGTACCACCTGAGGCATGAGTATCCTATTTTAAGCAATATAAAGCACTGCTAAGCACATTTTACCAGTATTGAGCATATTTAAATATAATTGTGTGTAGCTGCGCACAGCTCTAACCAGCGCAATGTCAGGCAACATCGGGCAACATTGGGCAAAGCCGGGCAAAGTCGAGCAAAGTCGGGTAAACACTCTCACACCTGCTTTACTGTTCCTTAACCAGTTAGGTCTGCCCAACAGGAAAATAAAAAGAAGTGACAGGGCTCGAACTCAGGATACTGTGCACTATAGTCACAGTACTGAACCACTATCCCACAATAGCATTTTACTGGCACAGACACAACTTAAGTCACTCACACATACCAGTTGGGGGGTCACATACCTAACAGTCACAGCTAGCAGGACAGTTGTAGACAAATGCAAACACAAACAAATGCTGTATCATGCCCTCTGAAGAGGCATATGGATAACCTCCCCCCAGGCCTATGCAGACAGATAACAGCAGGCCTGGCAGTGTGATGTGGGTTGGGTAGGCTATGAAGTCACAAATTAATATGCATGTAACTGGAAGCTAAGGTCTGTAGTACAGTGGTATGCCTCACGCCAGTATGATAGGCAACAGTACAGACTGAAATGGAGTACCTGACATAGCAATGCAGGCCTAGCAAATGTGTATAAGTGTCAGGCGTTCCTCTCATCCTATGTACACCCACAGTAACAATCAGGTGTGCTCCCCGGGTAGAAATGTACAAATAATAGCTGCCCCCCCATATGTAGAAATGTTGATAACTCTATGCAAATTGACTCATGGAAGCCCTGCAGGCACAGCGTGCTTCCTGTTGATGTACAACATAAAGGTGAGCCCTGAAGTAAAAAAACAACTTGATTTTTCACACACATATAGTATATATGCCCATAGTGGGCATGCTCACACACTTAAGCAAATTTAGCAAATTTCAGTCAACAACATACTGAAAGGTCATACTGGGCATGCTCACACATAAACAAACAAAGCAATTGTCAGTCAACAACATACTGAAAGGTCATACTGGGCATGCTCACACACTTAGGCCATGTCTGAGTACAGCAGTGGGCCACACATATCTGGCATCTGCAGTTCTTTCTCCAGACACATGTCACTATTCACCAATCCTGCCTTGCACACACAGTGATATGAAAACAGACCCATATAATATATTCAACCCCTGTCATAATCAAACTATGTAATACAAGTACTTAAGTTGTTCAAAGAAAGTTAAAATCCAAAGAAGATCAATAAATCTCCTATTAGTATCATCAAGAAACAATGAGCACTCCTAACATTATCCAAGCCAAGCTCTGCCAAAAATATTGCAAAAGATTCCATAGAGAACCATGAAGCTTTCTTTAGCTATGTCATAAATATCAATGTAAACTCATATATGTTCTGAGTTAGTGCAAAGGGTAAATGAATACATGTACATGACTGACATTGCCAACATCTTGTCAGACAGGTTCATACATATTTACCCCCCCTCTCACTGACAAAAGGGCCCATTACCATACCTGGAGATTGTAAAAACCCAGAAATCACATATACAATGGTTAAACAGCTCTATCCAAATCTAAAAACATGGCATCTATGGGATGACATGGTGTCCCTGGCTGTGTCATATGTGAACTCCAAAACAAACACCCTGCACCTGAACAGTCTGTTGAGACTCACTCTCTGTACAGGATATGAAACTGTTGAATGGGTTACAGCAATGTTTGGCACACTCCAAAAGTGTTGGTGCACAACAGACCATGGGAGCTACTGTCTTATAAGTCTAATAAGCCTGATCTGCAAGGCCATGGAGTCCATCATTATGGAACTCATAAACAGAGCTATTGGGTGCCTACAAACACCCATCCCTACCCATTTTGGTTTGTTCAGGGGTAGATCATGGTCCCTAAACCTGCTAGACAGTTTTCAAGGCAGTTACCCAGGACATACATCAATGAAATGAGCTCCACATGGCCTACATAGACCTTGAAAAGCCCTTTTCCAACATCTCACACACATGTCGTATCCACAAAATCAACAACCTGTGCATAAACACGTATGTCATCTGATGGATTGCCAACTGGGGCACTAATAGATCCCACAAGGTAAGAATTGTGGTCTCCCTGTTGGACTGTAAGCTGGTAACAACTGCTGTCCCTCATGGCTCAGTCCTGGGAGTCCTCCTGTCTGGTGTATACATTTCAGAAATACAGTCAAACACATGAGGGCCATGGTTAGCAAAGTTTGTGGATGACTGCAAAAAGGTTGTCATAATCGATGTTTGGAACAACAGAGACATCCTTAAAAAGGGTCTCAGTCAGAAAGATGTGGTGTCAAAATTATGGCCTTGAGCTACAGTCATACAAATACCACATAGGCGCCAACACCCTAAATATGGAGGTAATAATAAGGGATCTATGGACATATGTAGATAGTCATCTCTACTTTCAGAAACACATTCACAAAGTGGTTAGAAAATCATGCTATGTGTTCCCACAAATTGCCAAAGTTTTTGCATGTAGGTCAAAGGAGGTTCCCTCTACTCATCAGTCATCAGACCTATCAGAGAGTACCATGACACACTTGCGATGAATCTGACTAGGCACCTTCAGCACCTGGAAAGACCACTGAAGTACATCAGCAAGAGGATTACTGGCCTCAAACAGTTGTCCCATGCAACAAGACTGAAGTAACTCAATCTGTACTCTGTTGCATACTGTCTACTCAGGCTATCTCTGCCCAACAGACAGGTCCATGTCCAATGCAGAACTGATGTATATGCTCTATCTGAAGTAAACCCAAGCTCACTGTGCCACATGCTCTAGGGATATAATCATCACAACAATAAATAGAACATGTTGGAGGGATACATTACTAACTCACAGACATCCCTTGCTTTGGAAAAGGCTCCCAACCTACATTAAGCTGAGTCCCTCATTGACACTCTTCCAGATGAGCCTTGATGAGTGTATGTAAAACTAAACTGTCACACCATGGATCACTTCATCAGCTCTACTACAGAGAGGCATAGGGAACTAACCCTAGGTGTGGTGATAGCTGCACACTCTGGCCATACTAATATATGTCTTCAGGCAGATAGCCTATTACCTACCTATGTACCTATATATGTAGGGGAAACACAGTATAATAAGCCAAAGATAGATGGGCAGAGATGTGTGTAAGAGGGTGAACATGGCAGGGAGCCATCCAGGACTGTCCCACCCAACACACATCCCAATGGCACAAAAGACATGAGGTGCACATCTCACCCACTGTACATGATAACTACCAGTATCTGTAAGCATTACAGTGTATGTGGTGCATGTGCCTGCTGCACAACATGACTGTACAATGAACTACACATCTACTATCTGTAGACATGTACCTGTTACATAGGTTCATAGGTATGTAGTAGATTATCTTCACAAAGGCATATATTAGCCTAAGCAAGTTGTGCAGCTTTCACCACCCCATTGGTTAGTCTGCTAAGCCCGAGTTCTAATAGTTAGTACCCTAAGCCCCTTTCTAGTGAGGCTGCTGATGTGATTCCTGGCGTGAATTGTCTGTTTCCCATCCACTCAGCAAGGTTCCTATTGAAGAGTGTCAGTGAGGGGCTCTGTCTGATGTACATTGGGACTCTGTTCCACAGTAAGGCAAGTCTCTGGGATGGTACTCTATCCCACCAGCATGTTGCATTCATTGTTGTGATGAGGTTCATATCCCTGGAGTGTGTAGTGTCACTGAATTTTGTTTTCCTTAGATGGAGCATGTTCAACAGTTATGTGTTGGACATGGCTCTGTATGTTAGGCAGAGTTTGCCTCTGAGTAGGTGGTATGCAACAGGGAACAAATTTAGTTTTTCCAGTTGTGTTGCATAACACAACTGTTTGAGGCCAGTAATCCTCTTGGTGAGGTACCTCTATGGTCTCTCCAGCTGCTGGATATGCCTAGTTGAGTACATCCAAAATGGTGCATTGTACTCAATGATGGGTCTGATGACTTAAGAGTAGAGGGCCACCACTACTTCTTTTGATCTTGATCCAAACCCTTTGCTGATTAGGTGGGCCACATAGGATTTACTAACCACTTTGGCAATATGGTTGTCAGAGGAAAGATGACTATTTACTTGTGTCTCCAGATCCCTTACTACCTCATCAGTTTTTAGGGGATAACGCCTATGTGGTAGTCTGTGGGTACTTTGTTTTCCCCAAAGGGGATTACTATGCATTCTTTTGCATTGAGCTTGAGGCCATGATTCTGACAGCACACATCTGTCTCATAGAGTCCCTTCTGGAGAATATTTGTGTCATCTGGGGAATCTGTTATGGCGAACACTTCACAGTTCCCAGCAAACTTAGTCAACCACAACCCTTCTTTGCTGGCATGTAGAAGTATATACCAAACAGGAGGGGCCCCAGGACTGAACCCTGGGTGACACCAGTCATTACCGGTTTAGAGTCTGACATGTAGCCAGCAACTCTTAATTTGTGGGATCTATCTGTGAGCCAGTTTGCAATCCATCTTGTGCTGTATGGATTTATGCCCAGGTTGGTGAGTTCATCTATGATACCTGACTGGGGAATGGTGTAAAAGGCCTTAGTGAGGAATAGGTAGGCTGTGTGGAGCTCCTTTCAATCATGTGTAGCCTGGGTAACTGTCTCAAAGAATTCCACCCAGTTCAGGAGGCATTATCTCCCTTTGATGAAGCCAAACTGGGTGTACTCAACTCTGTGAAGGTTCCCAATGTTTTTATTGTTTTGTTCCATTATGATTGGTTCCATTGCCTTGTAGAACAGACTCGTCAGGCTCATAGAGTGGGAATGCCAAGAGTCTGCTGTGGACCCACAACTGTGGAGTGGGAAGAACGATGCTGTGCAACATTCTATGGGTACATATCCAGTAGAGAGGATGTAGAGAGAGGTGTAGGTATCCATGATGAATATGGATACATCTCCGCCCTATGTGCTTTGATCCATGTTCTGATGCTGGAAGGTATGGAGTGAGTAGTATCCTGGTAGTGCTGGTGTGCTCTCTGGAGCTCTGAACTAGGTTTCTGTTACTGCACAGATATCAATATTCTCCATACTGAGAAGTGCCTCAAGTGTGTGCATTTGGAGGTTGAGACTTCTGGCAATGAGTAGCATTTAGCTCACTTTGTGGTTATTTGTGATGGTTACAGAGATTGGTTTGTCCTGAGTGACTGGTGCTCCACACCTGAAGTCAATGCCTCATTACCCTAGATATCCACATTCTGCCCCACCCCCTTTAAGGAAACCATGGTAAAAAATGCCTCCAAAGCCAACTTCATGCTTTTTAAGATAGAAGAGATGAACTTCTTGACACCCATGCAGATGGACAATACAGTTACGACTACTGAATCCTATACAATTGCACTTTATAAGCACTTACATGAGTGCATGGATCGTGCTATCCCAAACAGAACGAAGATGATATCCTCCAAAAAAAGGAAGCCAATCTGGTGGTCCCCTGCCATAATCAAACTGTACAACAGAAGGAAGAAACTGTTGCAAAAGAGAGTAAAATCCCATGAGTGGAGGAGCTCCCTGGTCAGCCTCAGTAAGAAGCTGTGATCCCTGATAATATCCTCCAAAGCCAGTTACGAAAACAAAATTGCCACTGATTTTAAAGAAAACCACAAAGCATTCTATAGCTATGTCAAGAATCTCAATGGCAACACTCAGATCTGCTCTGAGTTACAGCACAATGGCACTAAATATACAGACCCAACTGATATTGCCAACATCCTGGCAGATAGGTTCAGTGCTAACTTTACTCTCCCTCTCACCCATTAAAGAGCCCATCTCTATACCGGAAGAATGCAAAGTTCCTGTAATCATGGCTGCACAGGTAAAAACCACACTCTCCAAAGGCAAGAACACAGCATCCATGGGACCAGACAACATCCCAGGCTGCTTTCTACATGAACTACAGAATGAACTGGCACCCCACCTAAGTACCATGTTCAATCATAGCCTCACCTTAGGCTTTGTGCCTGCTGAATGGTGCACAGTGATGGTAATCCCACTCCACAAGGGGGGAGCCACCACGGACCCAGGGAACTACCGCCCCATTAGCCTGACGAGCCTGGTCTGCAAGACCATGGAACGTATCATCATGGAACTTATAAACAAAGACATTGGTAATCTCCAAACTCAGGACCCCACCCAGTTCGGGTTTGTAAAAGGCAGATCATGTCTCCTAAACCAGATAGACTTCTTCGAAGCAGTCACCAAAGCCGTAGACAAGGGTATGGTGGTTCACACTGTCTATCTAGATCTTGCCAAGGCTTTTGACACCATCCCCCACTCTGGAATTATAGATAAACTCACTAAACTAGGTATAAATCCCTATATCACAAGATGGGTTGCCAACTGGCTCACTGACAGAACCCACACTGTGAAAGTAGCAGACTCCAAATCCGACTTCAGACTAGTGACAAGTGGAGTACCACAGAGTTCAGTCCTGGGTCCTCTCCTGTTTGGTATCTACTTCTCTGAAGTACAGGCTAACACAGAAGGTCTTTGGCTAACAAAGTTCGCAGATGACTGCAAACTAGGAGCCATAATCAAAACTCCTAACGATGTGGAAATCATACAAAAGGGCCTCACTGAGACAGATGCCTGGTGTCAAAGCCATGGCCTCAAGCTCAATGCCAAAAAGTGCATTGTCATCCCCTTTGGTAAAAACTCTGTACCCATGAACTACAATATAGGCGGTAGTATACTTAACACTGAAAGTGTGATAAGAGACCTTGGGACACAGGTGGACAGTAGTCTCTCCTTTGGTAATAACATTGCCACAGTAGTCAGGAAATCCTTCTATGTGGCACACCTCATCACAAAAGGTTTCTCATCCAGAAAAAAAGAGGTCATTATTCCCCTCTACTCATCACTCATTAGGCCCATTATAGAGTACAATGCCCCTTTTGGTATATACCTCACAAGACATCTACAACAACTGGAAAGGCCGCAGAAATACCTCACAAAGAGGATTACTGGCCTCAGACAGATGCACTACACAGACCGTCTCAAAAAAATCCAGCTTTACTCCATCGCATATCGGCTACTTAGTGGTGATCTCTGCCTAACATACAAAGCTATGTCAAACCCAGACCTGTTGGACATGCTCCACTTAAAGAAATCCCAGTCCCACTGAGCTACATGCTCTAGGGACCTAAATCTTGTCACCACAATAAACAGAATATACCGGAAGGATAGATTCCTGTTCCAGAGACTTCCCATTCTCTGGAATAAACTACCTATCTATATCAAACAAAGCTCCTCATTAGCACTCTTCAAGAAAAATCTTGATGATTGTATGGGAAATAGGAAATTCACCCCGGGGATCACCTCTGTGGCTCTGCTTGACAGTGGCACAGGAAAATACTTTTCTTGGGTGGCAAGAGCCAGGGTACCTTTTTGGCTGTTCTTGTATAGTCCCCAAGGCTGATAGCCTAGTACCTACCTATGAACCTTTGAGCCTTGCCTAAAAAAGGTAATATGGGGACAGCAAGAGCCTTGGCCAGTATTCAGAAGCATAGGGGTGACAGGTGCAAACCATCTCTAGTGAAGAAACGAGGCTTGTCTATCATGTCATGACAGGCAGACAGAGACTGGATCCCCTTTGAATGACACCAGAAGCTTTGTTGAAGTTTATCATCTTTCCATTATATTGCAGTATCATGTAGGTGAAGGTAAGATGCTACTCAAGGTCAGGTCATACCAGCCTGGGCTACATGATCACAGAGCTACTATCTATCTCTTGTCATGTTGTCCTGGGAGGTATGTCTCAGATCATTCATACTGACATGTACAAAGACTGCATCATATATGTACCTGTTCTGGATTGATGTAAGTGCTTGTGTTATGTGGCGGATCACAGCACCTGACAGACAACTGACAGTAACCTTCTCCTTGTCCAGCCTAGTGAGTGGAACATCTGTGTGCCTGACTATGGAGTCACCTATTCCTAGTGTGTTGGGTATGTTGTTTTGCCTTAGGGCCTGTTGTGAGGCACTCTGCTTTGGTGTATTATGTGTTTTCTGGCATGTGCTTGGAGGTGCATGTTGCTTGCTTGTCTGCTTAGGAGGACACTTTCTCTTTTTCAGATTAATATTTTAATTCTCCGGGTATGGTAATGTGTATTTATGTGTGTGTTTTGCTGATGCTTATATTGTAGGTCTATGTGCGACTGTTGGTGTTGTGCTTGTATGACCCTACTCCTCTTGACTGTATTGTCCAGTATTGGGTTGACAGAGCTTAGCCACCTATTTGACCCCATGTGTGCCAGCATGTGGTGCATCAACCTATCTATTATATGGTTATGGCCTATGCATGCAATACACTCACAATACACCTAGTATGATAAGCCTGTTGAGGTTAGCAAATGTGAAAAAAACCCTTTGGGCAAACTGTCAGCGAGTAATGTCTGTATTGCATCCTGTAACTCCATATTGCTTGCTGGTGTAAAAAAGTAATTAGTTTGGATTAAGAACCCCACGTTTGCCAACTGTGTATTTGTGCGTCTGTCTCTCCCTGGGGATAGAGCAACCTTTTTGGAGACTACTTTCACCCCTTAAAAATGATATACTCATCTTTGTCAAGTCTGATGGAAAATAGCTCGGGATGTGCAGGACGGATGTAGGGAAGGTCCATAGATGCCCATTTCTTCAACAGCAACAGCTGTGCATATGCAATAAATTTGGAGGTAGACATGAACCCTTCAACCCCTGAGAGAGGGGTGAGGACAACAAAGTATGTTGTAATGCCAATTAAATAATGTGTCCAGTGGACTTGTGTGCAAAATGGGCAGCTATGTACTGGGCGTAATTTTTTTTGGGAGCAGATTGCCCTTTTTTTTTTTCAGGTGAGAGTGGAATGTGGGGTAGGGGAAGTAGGTATATTTGGGGAGGTAGGTTGGGGATGTAAACAGACAAGACAAACAAGACACATACAGGTGCGGTATATGACACGTGGTGGGTGAACACCTTTGACAGGGAGGGATGTTTGGAAATCGCAAGCCCATGAGCCCCCAGATGGAAACAGTGGGACTGAGGTCCCCACCCATGGGTAGTCACCACTGCACCTTCATGGCCCAGAAGGTGGCTGTGTTGGGGGCTGTGTAGGAGGGCCAGGCTGACCCGGGAGTTGTGCCATTCAGGCCTCAAGCTGGTGTAGAGGTTCTGCAACAAAACATTCAATCTCCCTACGCACCACAGCCCGGATCATCTGAAGGGTGATAGGTGCCTCTCCACCCACTCTTGCATGGGGGGGCCAAGCCCCAACCCCTGCAGCACCTCTGCCCAAAGGTGGCACAGGGCCAACAGAGGAGGAGATCCCAGAATGGGTACCGGATCTTCTGGTTCCAGGTGCCATGGCCAGCTGAGGTGGGAAAGGCGGGTCCACTGGGACCGGCCTTCCTATACGAACTATGTTTTGGAGAGTTTAATAAAGATATGGGTTAGTAACAGTCAACAGCATTCCCAATTAGTAATAACAGCATGCAGAAGTATTCCTATTAAACCAACACACCAGATTTTCAACAGTTGAAAAGCAAGCATAACACATGCATATATAGAACAATAGTGGACATTGCAACAGCATGCAGGTTTAATTGATGGTAACAGGCCACCAATATTGTGGTATTTTAACAGGGCACATGCACAGAAATAAATGCAAATATTTATAAACCAATAGCACATATGTACACACAAAATCAGAATAACGAAACCAAGAAATCACCAACGAGGAACCTTGTTCTGCAAGTAATACGCACAACAGTTGCTAAAAGTCTTAACGCTTTATTAAGTCCACAAGTAGAGCGTTTTCGCCACGGAACACCGTGGCTTCATCAGAGAATAAAAGCAATCAAGTGGATTATACAATTTATATTAAACTAAAACAGGAAATGACATCAACATACATCCTGTAGTGCCGCAGCATAGTTTTTGTATAAAAAACATACAATTATGTCCCATACACATGCAATGTGATACGGAACATAAACTCTTCATCCTTTAAAATGATTGTACATAATTTCAAGTAAGCAGGCTCAACCAATATGTATAGAAACACATAGAAAACAGTTTGTTCTATGGCATACAACTAAAGATAAATAGTAAATGGTAAATAAGTGTGGATAGTGGAGGCAGCCTACAATATATCCACACAAGCCAGCAACGTGCACCGCCTAAATTTAAAAGAGAAAAGGAGTGTATGTACACATATATGTTTTATCCCTAAACTATATATATTATTTTAATGTTTGTAATTGTGTTCTAATGTAAGTGTCTACCTTGACAAACTAACTAAGGGAATGGCTAAACACTAAAAGTGTACAAATTTTTCTCCCAATGTGATCTAGCCTAAGATTATCTAAGGTAGCTTCTCAATTTTAGAACCGGGGCGATGTTACAATTACTATTAAGGCCAGGATGGTTAAATGCATCCAAGCGCAGTTGCCACTCCAACTCCCTGTTCTCCAAAATCAAGGAGAAAGGTCCTCCCCTTAATCTTACAGGTACGTGGTCTATGGCCATGAACATAAAGCTGTGACCTGGGTTCAAAACTATATGCTTAGCTAAGGCATTATCCTCTCTGTTATTCCTAATCGCATATAGATGCTCGTACATTCTGTCCATAACCGTCTGTCAGTTTTCCCAATATAGAACCCCCGACAACAGTTGCACATAGCAATATAGACGATAGATCTACTCTCACAATTTAGGGGTAACCTGATAGCATACTTAGTGTCCCTCACCTGAAAAGACTCACCTACACAGATGTTATTACAAAACTTACAAAATCCACATCTAGTCATTCCTTTCCTTTTATAAAAAGTCCCTCCATGCACATCTCTCTGTAAGAGTTCCTTAAGGTTGTTAGACCTACTAAATATGAATCTAGGTTACGTCCCTAGTTTTTCAGCTAGGAAACCGTTAGAAGAAATAAGGTACCAGTTTTTTCTAATGATGTCTAAAATACTTTGAGTGTTCATACTAAAAGTAGTAACAAAACTCAACGAGAAGTTGCACTTGGGTCTTGAAAGTACCCTTGTAGTGCTCACCCCGATCGCGTCGGGGCTCATATCCTGCCCTGAACTAGCACCAGGACAATTGTTATGCTGGAAAAGTAAGGGTTTATAAAAACCCTTTATCCTTTTAACCGTGACTTCCTCAATGAGTTCTACCAGCAATTCATCAGGGTACCCCCTGTTGGTAAACATTTCCTTAAGAAGTGTACATTCCTTAGTGAAGTCCGCTAAAGTACTGCACACTCTTCCTGCCCTCACCAGCTGTCCCTTCACAATGGACCTTTTTTGTTTATATGGATGGAAGCTGGTGAAGTGCAGGAAAGAATTGCAGTACGTGGCTCTGTACACAGTTGATGTCAAAACCTTGTTTGTGGTATCTTTCACTAGTTTAACATCAAGATAATCTATCTCCTCAACTGAAAACTTAAATGTAAATTTCAAAAATTCAGTTGAAGAGTTTATAGACTCCACAAACTCTGTTGCTTGCGCTTCCGAGCCCCTGAACAACAAAAACATGTCGTCCAGGAACCGGGTGTAGAATGTAACAAGGTCACTGTTTCCAAGAACCCTGTTCAGGATGTTTGCCTCCCAATAGCCCATCACATAGTTTGCTACCCCCGCACAAAGAGCCCATCGCCACTCCACGTTTCTGCAAAAAGAAATCACCATTAAAGGTGAAATAGTTGCTAGTCAACACAATTTCCAGCAACTCAGTGGCCAAATCAACCTCGAGTTTGGAGGCACCAAAGCTGTTCAACATAATACCAATCCACTCCACCGCCTCCAAGTGTGGTATGGAGGTATATAGATCTATGACGTCAATGGTCAACAAGTTGTTATTGTCATGATACGGTACACGGTTGATGTTGTCAAGGAACGTCCATGAGTCCCTACATATACTAGGAATACCTTTAATGTACTTATCCAGTATCTGGGTAATAAGTTTTGAACATGGATAAGTTATGGACGACCTCCCGTCAATCAGTGCCCTCATAGGGGGGTCACTGATGCTCTTATGGATTTTAGGGATACCAAACATGACGGGTATCTTTGAACAAGTTATGTCGATGTAGTTGTACGTGTTCATATCAATTTTACCCGTCAAAAAAAGGTCCCTAAAATAACCCCTAATTCTCTGAATGCTGCCATTGACTTCATTCTTTGAGGATGCTGTATAGGCATCACTTTCTAATAATAATGACATCTTCTCATCTTCGACAAAGGTGGGGGGCTTGTCATATTTCATAACACTACATATAATGAGAAGATGTCATTATTATTAGAAAGTGATGCCTATACAGCATCCTCAAAGAATGAAGTCAATGGCAGCATTCAGAGAATTAGGGGTTATTTTAGGGACCTTTTTTTGACGGGTAAAATTGATATGAACACGTACAACTACATCGACATAACTTGTTCAAAGATACCCGTCATGTTTGGTATCCCTAAAATCCATAAGAGCATCAGTGACCCCCCTATGAGGGCACTGATTGACGGGAGGTCGTCCATAACTTATCCATGTTCAAAACTTATTACCCAGATACTGGATAAGTACATTAAAGGTATTCCTAGTATATGTAGGGACTCATGGACGTTCCTTGACAACATCAACCGTGTACCGTATCATGACAATAACAACTTGTTGACCATTGACGCCATAGATCTATATACCTCCATACCACACTTGAGGCGGTGGAGTGGATTGGTATTATGTTGAACAGCTTGCCTCCAAACTCGAGGTTGATTTGGCCACTGAGTTGCTGGAAATTGTGTTGACTAGCAACTATTTCACCTTTAATGGTGATTTCTTTTTGCAGAAACGTGGAGTGGCGATGGCCTCTTTGCTGCGGGTAGCAAACTATGTGATGGGCTATTGGGAGGCAAACATCCTGAACAGGGTTCTGGAAACAGTGACCTTGTTACATTCTACACCGTTCCTGGACACATGTTTTTGTTGTTCAGGGGCTCGGAAGCGCAAGCAACAGAGTTTGTGGAGTCTATAAACTCTTCAAATGAATTTTTGAAATTTACATTTAAGTTTTCAGTTGAGGAGATAGATTATCTTGATGTTAAACTAGTGAAAGATACCACAAACAAGGTTTTGACATCAACTGTGTACAGGAAGCCCACGTACTGCAATTCTTTCCTGCACTTCACCAGCTTCCATCCATATAAACAAAAAAGGTCCATTGTGAAGGGACAGCTGGTGAGGGCAGGAAGAGTGTGCAGTACTTTAGCGGACTTCACTAAGGAATGTACACTTCTTAAGGAAATGTTTACCAACAGGGGGTACCCTGATGAATTGCTGGTAGAACTCATTGAGGAAGTCACGGTTAAAAGGATAAAGGGTTTTTATAAACCCTTACTTTTCCAGCATAACTTAGCACTCAATTGTCCTGGTGCTAGTTCAGGGCAGGATATGAGCCCCGACGCGATCGGGGTGAGCACTACAAGGGTACTTTCAAGACCCAAGTGCAACTTCTCGTTGAGTTTTGTTACTACTTTTAGTATGAACACTCAAAGTATTTTAGACATCATTAGAAAAAACTGGTACCTTATTTCTTCTAACGGTTTCCTAGCTGAAAAACTAGGGACGGAACCTAGATTCATATTGAGTAGGTCTAACAACCTTAAGGAACTCTTACAGAGAGATGTGCATGGAGGGACTTTTTATAAAAGGAAAGGAATGACTAGATGTGGATTTTGTAAGTTTTGTAATAACATCTGTGTAGGTGAGTCTTTTCAGGTGAGGGACACTAAGTATGCTATCAGGTTACCCCTAAATTGTGAGAGTAGATCTATCGTCTATATTGCTATGTGCAACTGTTGTCGGGGGTTCTATATTGGGAAAACTGACAGACGGTTGCGGGACAGAATGTACGAGCATCTATATGCGATTAGGAATAACAGAGAGGATAATGCCTTAGCTAAGCATATAGTTTTGAACCCAGGTCACAGCTTTATGTTCATGGCCATAGACCACGTACCTGTAAGATTAAGGGGAGGACCTTTCTCCTTGATTTTGGAGAACAGGGAGTTGGAGTGGCAACTGCGCTTGGATGCATTTAACCATCCTGGCCTTAATAGTAATTGTAACATCGCCCCGGTTCTAAAATTGAGAAGCTACCTTAGATAATCTTAGGCTAGATTACATTGGGAGAAAAATTTGTACACTTTTAGTGTTTAGCCATTCCCTTAGTTAGTTTGTCAAGGTAGACACCTACATTAGAACACAATTACAAACATTAAAATAATATATATAGTTTAGGGATAAAACATATATGTGTACACACACCCCTTTTTTCCTTCTTTCTTTTTTAATTTAGGCGGTGCACGTTGCAGGCTTGTGTGGATATTTTGTAGGCTGCCTCCACTATCCACACTTATTTACCATTTACTATTTATCTTTAGTTGTATGCCATAGAACAAACTGTTTTCTATGTGTTTCTATACATATGGTTGAGCCTGCTTATTTGAAATTATGTACAATCATTTTAAAGGATGAAGAGTTTATGTTCCGTATCACATTGCATGTGTATGGGGCATAATTTTATGTTTTTTATACAAAAACTATGCTGCGGCACTACAGGATGTATGTTGATGTCATTTCCTGTTTTAGTTTAATATAAATTGTATAATCCACTTGATTGTTTTTATTCTCTGATGAAGCCACGGTGTTCCGTGGCGAAAACGCTCTACTTGTGGACTTAATAAAGCGTTAAGACTTTTAGCAACTGTTGTGCGTATTACTTGCAGAACAAGGTTCCTCGTTGGTGATTTCAATAGCACATATGTCCCAACAAATGTTTTGAGATTAGACATCCCGAGTGAGGTGTGGAATTGCATTTTTTATGCACATACAGTAGAGTGGAAATAGATAGCTAAGTTAACAACTTATATATCCTTCTAGTTTTTACTACATTCCTATTAACTGCAGTTATATGTCCCTTGCATGTATTATTACACTACCCAATGTCCTTATATTGTGCAATTGGATTTTGCTAGATCATTATATACATGAGCTGTATCTTACATACAAACTGTCCAAGATGCAGATGTTACTGCAACATATTTTGAGAATTGCTCACACACACTACTGCTAAGATGGTACACTGACAGCTCTATTTTCATATAATTGTCTACATATGTTCAGGTGAAAGTATCAGTTATATGTTGACAGCTCCCTACATTTCTGGCAGCACACTGACATTTCTGGGGAACACAATACCAAGCTACTCATGTGCCAGATTAACCTGTACATGGTGGCCATGAACCAACAGTTGAGGGCTGTACATATGCATACAAGCTACTGGCACTCCCTTCATCCACGTTATATGGGCCTACCCAAGTGTGGGTTGACACTGCTTAATACAACACTACTATTTGTAGAATGCAACAGTACAACAACATATCAAAGAAAATGACACAGACACACTCCATGAATCATACATTTATTAAAGGATTATTACATTTTTATTTATTGGGTTAAAAGACTTTTAGAAGGCTCTCTCATTTATTTTATATAACAGTACATGCAGAATAATTACTAACCTACCTCATGATGCAGCCTTTGCAGCCAATCTTCATAGGCTTGCAGGTTCATAGGCCGGTCACCTGCAGCTGTGAAGTAAATGCAGTGATATTGAAACATACCTATCCATAGTACCGACAAGCATGGCAATTCTTAACTACGTAGAGGTTCTGGCAATGGCTACTTACTCAGTACTGGGGCATTAGGCATTGTACAGAATTCCTGGATCCACCAGTTCATTTCACCCCCCCTACACTACTTCAGGTCAGAATAATGGTGCCTGACCTGCTCACCAGTCCAAGGAACACCAGTGGCACTGGTGAGATCATGGGCAAGACTGTTCCAGGCCTCTGTTTTATATTTGAGTACCCTGGTACTGGCCCTGCAGGAGTCTTTCCTCATGTTTGTGGACGAGGAGCCAAACCATAATTTTGGACTCCTGGATGCCCCAGTGTTGCGCTCTAAATCCAGTGCCTTCACCTACACCAGCCATGCTGACTGCAGAAGGAAGCTACAACCAGTTATAGCAAGTATTCCCACCTGTGGAGCTTAAATATGCCTCATTTCCCACACTTATTCATGATTGGCCAGTTTTGGAAAAGCTCAGCTGTGGGCATGCTTGCTTAGCTAATTGTAACAATGTTTAAAATCCCTTTGATAGATATGTCTGTTGAAAGTGCATGTTTGTGAAATGCTATCATGGCTTAGTGGTTCAGTACTGTGACTATAGTGCACAGTATCCTGAGTTTGAGCCCTGTCACTGCTACTTTCCTGCTGGGCAGACCTTCCTGGTTAAGGAACAGTAAAGCAGGTGTGAGCGTGCTTAACCAACTTTGCCCTACATTGCCCAATGTTGCGCTTGTTAGCGTGGTGCACAGCTACGCGCAAATGTATATAAATATGCTCAATAATGGCAAAATGTGTTTAGCAGTGCGTTATATTGCTTAAAATAGGATGCTCATGCCTCAGAATGCATAAACATTTCACCTTCATATATATAATTCATGGACTACTACATTTAACATTTCAGTGCTTTTTACAAAACTTATACATAACAAAATGTCAGGAAATGTTTTTATATACAGATTTCCCTTAGAAATTGGAGCATGCAGTAGTGGGACTCAAACCAGGAATGCCTCCTCTTTGTGCAAAGGCTCTAACCATTACACTATTGCTATGTTGCTTAATTTGCATATATTTTTCTTATTATCCTCTTCTGGTGTCTAAGCTGCTGTAACTGTAGCTAAGCAATGGGCAAACCCACACAACTACGGGCAGCTATTTCGGAAGATAAAAAAATATATATTTTTAATTTTTATTCTCTTAGTTGTTTAACATATGGGGGAGTGTAGTGTTACATTGTACACATGTGAGCGGACTCGCTCATTTAAATGGAAGTTGCAGCATTTCTTCATTGCAGGGACATGGATATTTGGACTGCTCAGCAGTCTGGCATGCCCCCTAAACTAGTCCATGCTCCATGTAAGCTTTAGAGTTGTGGAAGTGCACCCTTATTAATATGCATGGCACGCTGCCATCATAATCTTACACTGGCGCTTCTGTGCAAGACTAATCTAGTCTTACATGGAAGATTAGTGAATATGGAGGTATATTTAATTGAAATTGATTATTTATTGGATGGTTTTGTCATGTGTTTTATTGAATTGGTTATTTAAACTGTGTTTGATATGGTATAAGCATACTGATGAAGGGTGTTACCTGAAAGCTTTATCTTGTATTCTGTGAATAAATTAGGTATTTGAGTGTATCTTTACTCTTTTGCTTCATTTAAATGAATAGTTCCATAACTCAACAGTGAGACTTTTCTGCAGTTGGTGTGTATCCAGTAACTTAGGCTAAATACTCATTTGCACCCTGGTCTGAATGACTACTGTTCTTTGAAATGTATTTTAAAATTAAAAGCACTTGAGAGATTATGTAAAATGTTAGAGCAGTTTATAATTGATGTTTTATTGATTATACATGTAGCTCTATTTGGTGGGTGGCCACAGTGGTGCAGTGGTCAGCATTGTCACCTCCCAACATGAGTTTCTCTGGTTTCATCCTCGGCTGGGGCACCTTCTGTGTGGAGTCTGCATGTCTTACCTGTGGTCACATGGGTTTCCTCTGGGTGCTCTGGTTTCATCCTAAAGACATGCTGTAAGTGGATTGGACACTCTAAATTGGTCCTATGTGTGTGTGTGCCTTCTGTGGAAGGTTGAGTGTTAGGCTGGCAACATGACACTGTAAAACTCCACTGCCAATAATGAGCAGACAGGTGATCTGCTGTGGTGACCCCTAAAATGTGTATATAATACTATTTAGCGATCCTATATTTTAGGATTTGGATAATGTCGTCCATTTATTTTAAAATTCTGGAGTATGCCTTTAAACATTTGTAAGGGAAGTGATGCCATGGATGCATCCTTTTTAAAACGTGTATGATTCAGTGGGAATTTTGTCTGAAGAAGTTTATGTAATAAAGTAGATAAAAATGCTAACAAACCAAGTTGCAACTGTGGGTTTTATCCTTCACCATCTTTTTTTTTTTTTGAATTGGTGTGGTTGTATAATGTTGTTATTTATGAGTATGACTATAGGGTAAAAGATAGCTTCTGCTGCAATTTGTAGATGTTCTGCAGGTGGATTATCAGCAGCTAAAGTGGTTGGTTTTAGTATTTTTCAGTAGTTTTTTGATATAATGGATGGGGACTAGATTTAACTTGAATTGGCTGGTGGTATTTTGTGGGGGTGTATTATGATTTGGTTCGGGGGGGTAGGACTGGAACAAGTCTGGTTGTTAACTAGAGTTTGAATGGATTCACTGAAGTAAGTATTGAATTTGGTAGCCACATTTTCATAGTTGTTAGCTGTTTTTGAACTGGGAGTAGTAGTTTTACCTGGTTGCAATAAGTTATTAACTGCAGCACAGAAGTTTTGTGGATTAATCTGATGTTTGGTTTGGATACTGTGGTAGTAGTTGGATTTGTCAGTTTTAATTAGTTTTTTAACTTTATTTTGAAGTTTGAAGAAATGTTGTTTAGTAGTGCTGGTTTTATTCTTATGGAACTGTAACCAGGCCTTATCTATGGCTTTGAGTAGGGATCTGGTTTCTTTGGTTAACCAGGGCATGTAATTGGATTTGACTCTAATGTTCCTAGGTGGTGCTTGGGTGTTGAGTATATCAAGGAAGGTGTTGTTAAAGGAGAGCACTGCCTCACCCAAGGGCAGTTGTTTGAGATGTTCCCAGTAACAAGTTTTTAGGGCAGACATAAAATTATTGAAATTTTTTTTGTTCCTAATTGTATAGAAGGAAGTTTGATGTATTGGATGGTTGTGGTCTCTTAGGAGAAAAGTTGGGCTGTGGTCACTCAAGTTGTCAGGGAGACAGCCTGAGTGGTGTGATAGGTGGGGAGATTTAATTAGAATCCAGTCAAGTAATGATTGACGTTTAGAGGTTTTACTTGATGACTTGGGCAAAGCTGTATAGGTTAATGTCTGTTATAGGAGTTGGAGAGGAACAGAGAAACCAATCAGTATTAAAGTCCCCCATGAGGATGGTCTCTTGAGGGAGAAATGTGGAACACCATTGTAGCAAGTTTTCAAGTGTGGGAATGTTGTTGCCTGGTGGGACGTATCTGCCTATAATATTAAGATGTTTGCTGGAGTTAATGGTTAATTTAGCTAGAAATAATTCAGCACTTGTAATATGTGGGATGGTGGAGTTAAGGAGTTCAAGTGTTAGGTGATCTTTATATAAGATAGCTACACCTCCACCTGTTTGTTTATTCTATCTTTTTGTAAGTTGGTTTAGCCTGGGGCATGTGATTTCATTACTGTTGATATCTGGTTTTAGTCATGTTTCTGTTAAAGTAACTATATCTGAGGAATAGTGGGATAGTAGAGCATGTAGGTTGTGAGTTTTGTTAGCTAGGAGGGATGATTTGTTTCTTTGGTGGAGTAGAGCAAGGTTAAATTGAGATGAGCTGAGTAGTGTGAATCATGGATTTAGGTGGGACCAGGATTGGGATGGATGTCTCCTGCGAGGTTTGTTTGGTTACGGGATAAAGGCGTTTGGAGAGCTTGTATATGAGCTTAGTGAATCTAAAGGAGGTTGGAGATTTAGTTTGCTGAGGAAGAAGATTGGGTGTGTGATATTCTGTATTATTGGTGTGGAAGAGGGTCGGAGCTATAAGAAATTGTTGAGAATTATGTGATGCTAGATATATGGAGGTATGCAAGGGTGGGGGAATAGTGTGCTGAAGAGTATCATATAAGGAGAGGCTATATAGTAGGAGTAGCAGAGAACAGCAGGTAAAAAGGACTAGAGTTATTTTTAAAGATGTCATGCTGAGGAGGGTTTTATATGTGTAATTGTTAGTGGATGTGGGATGTAAGAATAGTGTTATATGTGATGCATAAGCATATGAAAGCTTGTACAAACCAAGAAATACCACATAATTCAATTTTTATATATGCTTTCAACACAATTCCCACAATGTTTACACATTTACAACAGAAAAGTCATATGTATATGATTGCCAGTCACTTCTCACTTTGCCCACCACTTCCCTGGAGGTGTCTCTGGGACATCTTAAAAGAATATCACCCTGTATCACTGACAGAGTACATTACATTTCCCTACAATAATATAGAAGATTGTAAGATAACAATTTTAACAATAACACTTGTGATGACAGTTAACCTATCTATGTGAGAAATGAAAATACTTGTCATAAATTCCTGTGCCAACAGTGACCTATAAGAAGAGCATACAGATAAAAGTTCCATTTTCTATGGCATGTATATATCATTTGCTTTTAACATGTTGCAAAATCTAAAACATATTTGAAAAACACAATTATACCTTAGAAGCATTCTCTGCAGATAAATCAAAAGGAATAGCAATCTTCTGTTTTCTCCAAGTAAACAAGTATCTTCACCTTCAAGTTCCCTAGCTACACTGTTGCATTTTTATAGCGTAGATTCAGGCCTCTGAGCATGGTGTTGATGCAAATGATGAATTCATTAGAATTGCTGAATCCCACACTTTTGACTTCATGTCGCAATTATAAACATAGTGTAGGCACTACCTTAGTGTTAGTTGCTAATTGATTGCAACTGTGAATGTTTAATGAGGTGGATAAGGAAGACAGAACAGCAATTTAGACTACATTACCTGCATTTGGTGTGTCACCCAGGATACACTTACAAAGTGTAGAAGTAACTTTAGCAAGCTTTTAAATGGAAGCAAGCAGCACACATTTATCATTTTTTGTTCACTAATAGCCAAACTCCCCTGCCTTTGCTGAGAAATGTTTTTCACTGTCATTTATTTTTGTCATACATTTATAGGACAATGATGCAAAATTCACTATAGACTGCATGTCTGCGATTATAGCATAGAGAAGAGAAGAATGAACACAATACAAAGAGAACACAGAGATGTATTGGTGCAAACGTAGTCATAAATGGTTGTGTGATCAATTGTTGCACTAAATACATAAGATAAAGAGCGCACGTGTATATGTCTTATTAATATTGTGGGGGGAGATAGGAATTGCTTGTATGCACATGATTTGCTTTCCTTTGGTAAAGTTGTTTCTGTGGCAAAGAGAGATAAGACACCCATGATATGTTTGTAGGTTCATTAGTATGATAGTTCAAATTCAGAGTTGTGTAAAAATCTGTAACATGTCTTAAAATGTATTTTCTATTTTTTTTTAAATATTAATATTTATGCAGTACATGGCTTAGCACAACTATGGTGAAATGGATATGTATTTTAAAATTAATGGAAATTGCTTCTATGATAAGGACAGCATATATCTGTGATTCTACAATGTGTATAGCATGCCTGTTAAACACAATGAAGCACACAGCACATAGGATATGTAGATTATGGTTCAAGTTCTACATTTTTTATGATAAAATTAATAAACACGTTTTACAATAATAATGCATGTTGAGCTTTGCCTGTCTTGTTTGGGCATTGCTAACCTAGGCACAAATGTGGTGTAATGCTGCAGACAATAAGGAGACATTGTCAATTTCAAAAAGCTACATTGTTACATCTTTTGCCTTTCATCATGTAAATGCCCTACGTGGCACTGTATGGAGGTCAGCATGTACATACTCCTGCAAACAATAAGGAGACAATGGGCCGGATTCACGAAGGCTTGCACGGAGTCTGAGTAGAGTAAGACTCCATGCAGCCAACATGTCCACCGAGTGATCCAGGAACAGCTGGTAGGGGCGTGCAACAGAGCTCCTAAAACAACTCTTACACAGAGAGGGCTAGGATATGCAAATTACCTCAATTGCAGGCAAAAGCTATGCATTAGTAGGCAATCCTATGCAAATGAGGGTAAGGAACTTGGTCGACTTCTTCGAAACAGTCACCAAGGCCATTGATGAGGGAAAGGCAGTCCATACAGCCTACCTTGACCTTGCAAAGGCTTTCAACACAATACCCCACTCGGGTATTGTAGAAAAACTTACCAGCTTAAATGTAAACCCATATGTCACAAGATGGGTTGCAAACTGGCTTAAGGACAGAACCCACAGGGTTAGAGTTGCTGGCACTATGTCAGACTCCAAGCCGGTCACAAGTGGTGTCCCACAGGGCTTGGTCCTTGGCCCCCTACTGTTCGGCATCTACTTCTCAGAAGTACAGGCCAACATGGGAGGACTTTGGCTGACAAAGTTTGCAGACGACTGCAAACTGGGCGCCATAGTGGAAAGTGCATCAGACACGGATATCTTTCAGAAGGGACTCACGGAAACAGATAGCTGGTGCCAGAGCCATGGCCTGAAGTTAAACACCAAAAAATGTATAGTCATACCCTTCGGGAAAAACAAGGTAACCCCAAGCTACCATATAGGCGGCAATCCACTAAGCACAGAAGAGGTTATCAGGGACCTGGGGACCCAGGTTGACAGTGGCCTTTCTTTTGACACTCACGTTGCTAAAGTGGTTAGAAAGGCCTTCTACATTGCCCACCTGATCATGAAGGGATTCACATCCAGATCTAGTGAGGTCATTGTTCCCTGTACTCTTCACTTATCAGACCAATGATCGAGTACAATGCCCCATTAGGGATGTATCTCACCCGACATCTGCAGCAATTGGAGAGACCCCAAAAGTTCCTCACCAAAAGGATAAAGGGACTCCAAAATCTGTCATATGCTGCCAGATTGAAGAAACTCCAGCTTTATTCAGTCACATACCGTCTGCTCAGAGGTGACATGTGCCTGACATACAAGGCCATGTCCAACCCGGAATTAATGGACATGCTCCACCTCAAAAAATCCAAATCCACCAAAACCACTAGAACAAGCGACTTAAACCTTAGCACGGATATAAATAGGACATGCTGGAGGGATAGATTTATCACTCAGAGACTCCCTATGCTTTGGAATAAAATCCCGGTCCATGTGAGGCAGAGCATCTCGCTGGCTCTGTTCAAGAGAAATCTTGACCTGTAGATGGGAGATCGTAGGTTTACCCTGGGAATCATCTCTGTGTCACTGCTGGACAGAGGCACAACAAACTAATGGGCACAGTATTTTTTCATATAAGGGGTGGCGTAAGCCACAAAACTTTGGGCTAGACTTATAAATGCCTTAGGGCAGATAGCCTAGTATAAACCTATGAAACCTATGAAACCTATGAAATAAGGTAAATTTGTGATCCAGGAAACCCGAACCTGCCCGAGTAAGAGTAGTGTTATTTGCAGAAATGTACTCCGTTGACAACTGAGTACGGTTCTGCAAATAGCAAACTGGAGCCAGGACAGCTCCAAAAAAAGGATGCATCCAGTTGAGGAAGCATGCCAATGGCCAAAAATATGGCCATTGGCAATGTTCACTGATGCAAAATAAAAATAAAATCATTTTTTATGCCGATCTCCGATGTTTAAGCATAGCGCAGCACCGTGCAAACGTGCTGTGTTCTAAAAAACAGAAAACCAATAATTAAAATCCACAAATGTGGATTTTATTGTAATTCTTAATGTACAATGCAAGGGAATGGCAGGCTGAAGACAACATGGCTACTGAGTAGAGGTTGCTAAGGGGGGAAGCTCAGTCTAAGAGATGTAACCAAGCATTAGTAGGCAATCCTATGCAAATGAGGGTAAGGATATTGAATCCCAAGTTTACATAGGAAATGAGCACAGTCAGTGGAGTGTAGGAGTAGGATAAGGGGAGTAACAGAGTAGAGGATAGGTGACATCATGAGGGGGGTATGTATGAAAGAAGTGAAGCTCATTGGAGCAGAGTGGCATGTGTTTGCTTTCAGTTACTCATCACTGGAAGAGGTGTGTCAACAGGTACCCTAGCTAAAGGCAAGAAATTGAAGGTGTCTTCCATGGATAACACTAAAGTTTCTTGTAGAAGTGCTTGCAACGTGTTTGCGCATGTGTGCATGCCCGTACATCCAAGTAAGACTGTGTGCATGTGTGTGCACCTGTGTGCACACGTTTAAGCTGGAGTAAGCATGTCTAGGGTTGTTTAAAGTTGTGTAAGGGCGTTTGCACCGGTGTGTGGACGTTTTAGCAAGAATAAGCAAGTTTTAATCCAGGTAAGCATGTGTGCGCATGTGTGAGCTGGTGTGAGCATGTTCACGCTTGTGTGCACGGCGCTGCACCCCAGACAAAACAGAAAGGGAAAAGGAAGCACAACAAATAGTAGGAAGTTAACCAGGGAGTACTAGCAGAGCTAGCAGGTGAAAACAATCAGAATCAGGCAATTACACAGGCAGTATACTAGCCCAGCTCAGCCCAGCACTTAAAACTCTGTAAACAACATTCCACTATGTTTCTCTCAGAGACACTGCAACATTGCAGTAAGCTAATAGAAGTGAAAACTGAAAAATTTTTACTGAGACAAAGAAATATTAGGGGCTGCCATTGCTGTTATAAGGTGACATATGCAACATGCTGAGGGTGGTGACAATGCGAATGCTGCTGGACAACCCACAGTGAGGACACGGAGAAGAGTGTACAGGCCCAGGGTAACCTATCAGTGGCTACATGAGCTGGAGATAGTGGAGCGCTATAGAGTGGACAGAGACCTCATGCAGCAAATTGTTGAGCTGTGCAGGCCACACCTCACACACAGAACCAACAGAGGGGAACCCATCCCAGTGGAAACCAAGGTATGTGTTGGCCTAAGAATATTAGGAACAGGTACCTTCCAGAGACCAACTGGTGATATGATGGGGATATCACAGGCATCAGCATCTAGGGTACTGCACCAGTTCCTGGATGCCATGTCAGCACATGTCAGTTACCATGTATATTTCCCCAATTCCTGTGAGGTATTGGCCAGCAATATGTGTCTCTTCCAGCAAATAGCGGAATACCCTGAGGTAGTGGATGCAATAGACTGCACGCACATATGCATCAAAGCACCAGCCGGTGAGTGGGGTAGGGTCTACTTTAACCTCAAGGGCTTCCCCTCCATCAACTGCCAGGTCATGTGTGATGCCCAGGGCATAATACTGAATGTGTGTACTGGCTGGCCCCGAAGCTACCATGATTCCCATATCTGGCATCTGACACAGCTGTACCAGACATTTTCCAATGGGGACATCCCTCATGGTCACCTAGTGGGGGATGTTGGCTATGCACTGGAGCCGTGGCTGATGACACCCATCAGAAACACACACACACACCTGAACAGGAATGCCATAATGAGGCACACGCACAAACACAAAATGTAATCGAGCATGTGTTTGGGCTGCTCAAGTCATGGTTCTGGTGCCTGGACACATCTGGTGGAGATTTGCAGTACTCACCAACTACATGTACCCAAATTGTTATGGTATGTGCTATGCTACATAATATGATCCTGCGAAAACAGCTGCAGCAGAACCAGCATAAGCTTGGGCCAAACAGCCCCCCACCATTGCCTAGGCCATCACAGGCAGAGCGTGACTCGGAGGATGAACAACCTGAGCCTCCCCCAGTAGGCAGAAGGAGGCATGCCCAGTATACTTTGGCCTTGGCAAAGAGGCAATGCATAGCACATGCACTGGCTCAGTAGGAACCCTGGAAATTATACCTCTCTCTGACATGCACAGATAGTAAAAGGGATGCCTAACTTGACACTACCTGTTTTCAAACATGTATAGGGAGTGTAGTATGTGCATCTGACATAGGCAGCCCTGCAGCACCACCTGAGGCATGATTGCCATGTGTAAAGCAATATAAAGCAGTGCTAAACAGCTCTTACCACCATTCAGTATATGTAAACAAAATTGCACACACTAACTAGCACAACTGTGTTCAATGTTGAGCAATATTGGGCAATGTTCAGCAATGTTGGTTAACATTAAGTAATGTTGAACAAGCTTGGTCTAAGTAGGGCATAGCTGAACAAAAGCCAACATGCTCATATTTGCTCTACTGGCCCTTAAGCAGTCTGGTCTGCTCAGTATGAAAATATAAAGCAGTGACAGGCCTCGACCCCAGGATACTGTGTGCTTTAGTCATAGTACTGAACCACTAAACCATGACAGTATTTCAGTGGTCAGCCTGTATGAAGAAATGTTGATAAGTCTATGCAAAGTATCTCATGGAAACCCTGCAGGCACAGCATAATCCCTGTTGAGTTATGACACAAATGTGAGCCCTGCAGTAAGAATAGAACCTGAATTTCAACACACATATAGTATAAATGTTAATATTGGTCATGTTTACACACATCAACAAATGTAGTGGACCTCAGACAGCAACATACTGAAAGGTCACACTGGGCATGCTTACACACTTGAATAAATGAGACAAATGTCAGGTAACACAACACTGAAAGGCCAAACTGGGCATGCTCACACACTTAGGCCATGTCTGAGTACAGCAGTGGGCCACACATATCTGGCAGTTGCATGTGTTAACCCAGGAACCTCTCACTATTCACCAATCCACCTTGTGCACACAGTTATATGACAACAGACACATATTTAATATAGTGGAACCCTGTCATAGTCAAATATGTTCTGCAGATACTTAGGTTGTTCACAGAAATTGGGAAAGCAAAGAAGATAAAAAAAACCTGCAATCAGTATCATCAATAAACAATGTGCATCCCGAACATTATCATAGGTTCAGAGGTTGATACTAGGCTATCTGCCCTAGGGCTTGTATAAGCCTAGCCAGAATGTGTTTGGCTTTCGCAACCCTGATAGATTAGTAGACTGTGCCTGTGAATAGTAGGGCACACAAGATAGGCCATTTATGTTTAGTTTATTGTGCCCCTGTCTAGCAGGGACCCAGAAGATATCCCAGGGGTAAACATACGATCACCCATCCAGTTGTCAAGATGTCTCCTGTAGGTGGTCAGTGGGGGGCTCTGCCTATGCGCGACTGGGATCTCATTCCAGAGTGAGTGGAGCCTCTGGGATAAGAATCTGTCCCTCCAGCATGTCCTATTAATATCTGTGATGAGGTTTACGTCCCTGGAGCGTGTATCTCTAAGGGATTTGGATATTCTGAGGTGGAGCATGTCCATTAATTCTGGGGTGGATATGGCTTTAAACAACAGGCACAGATCGCATCCGAGCAGGCGGTAAGTGACTGAGTAGAGCTGGAGTTACTTTAGCCGAGCTGCGCAGGGCATCTGTATGAGTCCCTAAATCTACTTGGTGAGGTACTTTTGTGGCCATTACAGTTGCTGCATGTGTCGGGTAAGGTACATCCCAAATGGGGCATTGTATCCAAGCATGGGCTTGATGAGTATAGGGGCACAATGACCTCACTTGATCTAGATTTGAAACCTTAGGGGATAAGGTGGGCTATATAGAAGATCTGTCTAACCACTTTAGCAACATGATTGTCAAAGGCGAGAGTAGTAACTACTCGTGTCACCAAATCCCTAATAACTCATACCGTACGTAATGGATTACCACCTATGTGGTAATGTGTAGGCATGTTGTTATTCCCAAAGGGGATGACTATGCATCTAATGGCATTTAGCTGTAGGCCCTGGCTCTGGCACCAGTTATCCATCTCTGTGAGACCCTTTTTGAGGATGCTTGTGCCAGCTGGAGAGTTGATTATGGCACTCAGTTTGCAGTCATCTGTGAACATGGTCAGCCATATTCCTCCTGTGTTAGCCTGTACGTCAGAGTAATATATACTGAACAAGAGAGGTCCCAGGACTGAGCCTTGTGGGATGCCACGTGTAACTGGTGTATAGTTAGACATGGCACCTGCAATACTGACCATGTGGGTGCTATCCCTGATCCAGTTAGCAATCCATCTTGTGACATATGTGTCAATATCGAAGCTGGTGAGCTTATGTATAGTGCATGAGTGGGGTATTGTGTTGAAGGGTTTTGCGAGGTCCAGGTAGGCTGTGTGGACAACCTACCCTACATCTATGGACCTGGTAACTGTTTAAAGAAGTCGACCAGGTTCAAGAGGCAAGATCTGCCCACAACAAAGCCGAATTGGGTAGGGTCCAGTGTCTGTAGGTTCCCAATGTCTATGTGTATGAGTTCCATGATGATACACTCCATAGCTTTGCAGACCAGGCTAGTTAGGCTTATAGGGCGATAGTGTCTGGGGTCCGTTGTGGCACCACCTCTGGACCACTGTTGCTTGGGTACATATCCTGTAGTAACTCTGATATTGAACAGTGACTTAATGTGAGGGTTACGTTCGTCATGAAGCTCATGTAAGACGCAGGCTGGGACACCATCCAGTCCCATTGATGCTGTGTTGTCTGCTTTGGAGAGGGCAGCACTCACCTGTTCATCTGTGATGTCAGGGAGGCTACACTCTGTTGGGATGGACATTTGCTCTTTAGGGGGGATGGGGGGAGACATTTGCACTGAACCTGTTTGCCAGGATGTTGGCAATGTCTGTGGGTTCAGTGTATGTTTTGTCATTATGCAGTAACTCACAGCATATCTGGGAGTTTCCACCCAGGTTCCTGACATAACTAAAGAAGGCCTTGTGATTGTCCTTAGTGTCTGGTGCAATTTTCCATTAGAAGCGGGCCTTAGATGAATTCATGAGTGATCGTAGCTTTTAGCTAGTACTGATCAGAGATGCCTTTCCTTTTTGGGATTGTGCTCTATCATGTAGTTGCCTCCTCCTTTTGTTGTATAGCTTATTAATGGCTGGGGTCCACCAGACAGGTCCCCTGCCTTTGGAGGAGTGAGTCATGTTGTTATTTGGGATAGCACGATCCATGCATTCCAGTAGGTGTCCATAGAATGCATTTGTTAAGGATTCAGCAGTCTGAGCCATATTTACCACTGTCCCAGGGTCTTTGAAGGATACCACCTTAGTTATGAGAAGTGTGATGTTTGCTTTTGAGAAGGTCTTCACTGAGATTACCTAGGATGGGGGTGGGGACTGGATATGGATGTACAGTGAGATAAATGTATGGTCTGACCTTACCAATGAGGGGTATACCTCTTGTGTGGAACATAGAGTCCCCATGTTGGTGATGATCAGGTCCAATATGTTTTCCCCTCTTTTGGGTGTGGTGACCAGTTGTGCCATATCATTTGAGTGTATAAATTCTAGCAACTGTTGGGCGAGGGTGCTGGGACTTGAGTAGTATTCCCAGTCAATGTTTGGGTAGTAGAAGTCACCCAATATAATGGTGTTTGGAGAGCCCTTCATATTCTCCAGTGTTCCCAGGAAAGCTGAGTGAGGTTCCTGAGTTTGGGAGGGTGGTCTGTAGCAGGCTACAAACTGAAAGGCAGTTTTGCTCACTGTTAGTTGCACATGTATGGTCTCCGATTCATTGTGCAGTGCTACTAACCTGGAGGTGTGTGTATCTGGGATGTATATGGATACTCCCCCTATTTTTGTTGGCCGGTCCGAGTCTTGTGGCCGAAAAGCATGGTATGACGTATAACCTGGTAGTGATGGTGTGCTTTCAGGAGCCTGAACCAGGTGTCTGTTACTGCACAGATATCGACATTCTCCATACTGAGGAGAGTCCTGAGTGCGTGCATGTTGAGGGTTACACATCTGGTGTTGAGCAGCATTACCTTTAGTTTCTTTTACCTTGTAACGTCTATGGTGGTGGGTTTGTCTTTTGAGCTTCACTTAAAAAAGGCACTATGGGGGTGGCAAGACCCTTAGCCAGTATTCAAAAGTCCAGGGGTGACAGGTGCAAGCCGTCCATAGCGAAGCTACGTGGCAAGTCAAGCATGTCATCCCAGGCTGACAGACACTGGACCCCCTTTGAATAACACCACTATGTTAGCCAACTGTTAAAATTGATCAGTTTGTCTGTATACTGTGACATCATTCTTGGTGAGGGTAAAATGCTACATAAGGTCAGGGTCATACTGGCCTGGGCTACATGATCAGAGAGCTCCTGTATGTCTCTTGTCATGTAGTCCAGGGAGGAATGTCTGAGGTTATTCACACCAGCATGGACAATGATGGAGCCATATGTGTACTTGCTTTGGAATGACCTGAGTGCATGTGTTATGTAGCAGATCCTGGCACCCGACAGACAGCTCAAAGTGACCTTCTCTTTGTTCAGCCTGGTGAGTGGGACGTCAGTGTCTCTGACAATAAGAGTCACCTATTGCAAGTATATTAGGTGTGTTGTTTAGCCCTAATGGCAGTGACTGTGTGGCACACTGACTTTGTGAACTATGTGATATGTGGGTATTGTTGTGGGGTAGCAGTTGTTTGGGTGTCTACTTTGGAGGTCTCTGCTGCTTAGGCAGTGTTTATTTAGAGGCTCCAAGTTTGTTTTTGTGTGGTAATGTATTTTGTTTGCTGTCGCTATAGGTCTATGTGAGACTGGATATGTGATGTGTGTGGCTACCTTTACCACCTGATAGACTGTGCCAGTCATGGGTCGACAGAGCTCAACCTCCTGTTTGTCTATATAGTTGCATCTCTCACATATATCTGAGTTTGTTGGGAGGAGGAGAGGGTTGTCTGTGTACATAAGGCAGTTATAACATTGCGTCAAAATTCCTATATTCACCAGCTGGACTGGAGAGTACACATGAAACTGACCTTTGGACATGCCAGGATATTATGATGACATACACTGTTGACTGATCACAAAGGATCAGTAGGGTGTTAAGTGTGTAAAAGAGTATAACAAGTGTTTAGTGCTCAGGTTTTCGGTGTTTTGGAAAGATTATCTGCAAAGGAGTCCAGACAGAACCATGACACCTCTTTCAGCCATGTCATGAATAGCAATATACACTCATATATGTCCTGAATCAGGGCCAACTGTATCTGACTGACAATGCCGACATCCTGTCAGACAGGCCCATATATACATACCGACCTCCCACTGACAAAAGGCCCTATCATCATACCAGGAGATATCACATGTAGAATGGGTAAACAGCTCCTCCCAAAGCTGAAAACATGGCATCAATTGGATTACATTGTTTCCCTATATATGTCATAAGTGAACTACAGAACAAACAGACCCTGCACCTGAACAGTCTGTTGAACCTTATCCTCTCTACAGGATATGAAACCATTGAATGGGTCACAGCAACATTTGGCACACTCCACAAGTGTTGTTGCACAAGACCATGGGAACTATAGTCTTATAAGCCTATGAAGTCAGATCTGAAAGGCCATGGAGTCCATCATGATTGAAGTCATGAACAGAGCCATTGGAAGACTAAAAACACACAACCCTACCAGCTTTGGTGTGGTCAAGGGCAGATGATGGTTCCCAAACCTGCTAGACTGTTTGCAAGGCAGTCACCCAGGACATACATCCATGAAATGAGCTACACACGTCCCACATAGACCATGAATAGCTCTTTTCCCACATCCTACACACATGTCGTATCCACAACATCAACAACCTGTGCATAAATATGTATTGTCATCTGATGGATTTCCAACTGGGCCACAGATAGATCACACAAGGTAAGACATGTGGAGTCCTGTTCAAGCTGGTAACACCTGCTGTCCCCCATGTCACAGTCCTGGGATTGCATAAAACACAGTGCACACACATTACCATGTCTAGACTGATGATGTCAGCATCCTTTAAATATAGCAGTGGAAATGTAAGCCCCCAGTAAAGCAATAGCGCGTTGTGATGATGTGTATGTCATTAGTAACATAATATAGGTAGGGGTTTGAATCCTGCAATTGCTGGGGGTGTGTGTGGCGGTGTATGTTTGTGAGTAATTCCCTTTGACAGGAGTCCCCTTTTGGAGAGTAGGAAAATACCTTAAATGTGGTATATTTATCTGTGGCAAGTCTGATGATGTTGGCATTCTACAAATATAGCAGTGGAAATGAAAATTGCCAGTAAAGCCTATAGCGCATTGTGTCAATGTGTATATCATTAGTCACATAACCTAGCTAGGTAGGGGTTTGAATCCTACAATTTCTGTGTGTGTGTGGGGGGGGGGTGTGTGTATATTTTTGTGTGATTCCTTATGAGAAGAGTCCCCTTTTTGGTGACTGAAAATACGTTAAAAGTGGTATATTCATCTTGTCAAGTCTGATGATGGCAGCATCCTACAAATATAGCAGTGGAAATGAAAATTCCCAGTAAAGCATATAGCACGTTGTGTTAATGCGTACATCATTAGTAACATAACCTAGCTAGGTCGGGGTTTAAATCCTGCAATTGCTGAGTGTGTCTGTGTGTGGGTGTGCATGTTCGTGTGTGCTTCCCTTTGAGAAAAGTTCCTTTTTGGAGACTATGAAAATACCTTAAAAGTGGTATATTCATCTTGTCAAGTCTGATGATGTCAGCATTCTACAAATATAGCAGTGGAAATGAAAATTCCCAATAAAGTATATAGTGCTTTGTGTTAATACGTATGTCATTAGTAACATAAGCTAGGTAGAGGTTTGAATCCTGAAATTGCTGAGTCTCTGTAGGGGGGATTGTGTGTGAATCCTTTTGAGAAGTCCCCTTTTTGGAGACTATGAAAATACCTTAAAAGTGGTATATTCATCTTGTCAAGTCTGATGATGTCAGCATCCTACAAATATAGCAGTGGAAATGAAAATTCCCAGTAAAACATATAGCTCATTGTGTTAATGTGTACACTTCTAGTATCATAACATAGTTAGATAGAGATTTGAATCCTGCAATTGCTGAATGTGTGTGTGTGACACTGTTAGTCAATGTGTTATGGGTTTTGCTTTTACTACTGTATGATATATTAGTATTACAACAGTATGTTGTTAATGATAAATATCTGCAAAAGCAGCAGAGACCTCCAAAGCAAACATCCAAGCAACTGCTACCCTGTAACAATACCCACGTATCACAAAGTCAGTGTGCCACACAGCCCTTAAGGCTAAACAACACATGTAATACACTTGTAATAGGGGACTCTATTGTCAGACACACTGATGTCCCACTCACCAGACTGAACAAGGAGAAGGTCACTGTAAGCTGACTGTCGGGTGCCAGGATCCACCACATAACACAAGCACTCAGGTCACTCCAAAGCAAGTACAAATATGACTCTGTTATTGTCCATGCTGGTGTGAATGACCAAGATGCACCTCCCTGGACTACATGAAAAAAAACATAGAGGAGCTCTTTGATCATGTAGCCCAGGCTGGTATGACCCTGACCTTGAGTAGCATCTTACCCTCACCAAGAATGATGCCACAGTATAAAGACAAAATGATCAATTTTAACAATTGGCTAAAGTAGTGGTGTCATTCTAGGGGGATACAGTGTCTGTCAGCCTGGAACGACATGCTCGATAAGCCATGTTGTTTCGCTAGGGACAGCCTGCACCTGTCACCCCTGGGCTTTCGAATACTGGCCAAGGCTCTTGCCACCCCCATAGTGCCTTTTGTAGGCAAGGCTCAAAAGACAAACCCACCCCCATAGACAACACAAGAAAAAATTCTTAAGGGTAATGCTG
Source organism: Protopterus annectens (assembly GCF_019279795.1). Lineage (NCBI taxonomy): Eukaryota > Metazoa > Chordata > Ceratodontiformes > Protopteridae > Protopterus > Protopterus annectens. Next base: position 1,886,312,680 of record NC_056743.1, read on the forward strand.
CTCAATGCCAGAAGTGTAAACCTCAAGATGCACGCACTTGAGACTCTCCTCAGTATGGAGAATATCGATATCTGGGCAGTGACACAGATCTGGTTCAAGGCTCCTGAGATCACCACAGCACTACCAGGTTATACCTCATACCATGCTTTTCTGCACCAAAACTCAGACCAAACCACAAAAGGAGGGGGAGTATCCATAATCAAAGATACCCACACCTCCAGGTTAGTGGCACTGCATGAAGCATCGGAGACCATCCATGTGCAACTAACAGTGGGCAAAACTGCCTGTCAGTTTGTAGCCTGCTACAGACCACCCTCCCAAACTCAGGAACCCCACTCGGCCTTCCTGAGAACAATGGAGAATATAATGGTCTCGCCAAACACAATAATATTGGATGACGTCATCTACCCAAACATTGACTGGGAAAACTACTCAAGCCCCAAAACCCTTGCCCAATGGTTCATAGAATTTATAAACTCAAATGCTATGGAACAACTGGTCACCACTCCCACAAGAGGGGATAACATATTGGACCTGGTCATCACCAACATGGGGATGCTATGTTCCATGCCAGAGGTATGTCCCTCATTGGTAAGATCAGACCATATATCAATCTCGCTGGACATCCATATCCCAGCCCCACCCACAGCCAAGGTAATCACGGTGATACATTTCTCAAAAGCAAATGTCACACTTCTCAAAACTGAGGTGGAATCCTTCAAAGACACCGGGCCAGTTGAAAATACTGCCCAAACAGCAGAATCCTTTACAAATACATTCTATGGACACCTACAGGAAAGCATGGATCGTGCTATCCCAAATAAAACCAAGACTCACTCCTCCAAAGGCAGGAGACCAGTCTTTTGGACCCCGGCCATAAATAAGCTATACAACAGAAGGAGGAAGCTACTAAATGATAGAGTAAAATCCCAAAAAGGAAAGGCATCTCTGATAAGTACTAGCAAGAAACTACGATCCCTCCTAAAGTTATCTAAGGCCAGCTTTGAAAGTAAAATTGCACAAGACACCAATGATAATCACTAGGCCTTCTTTAATTATGTCGGGAATCTGGGGGGCAACCCACAGATATGCTCTGAGTTAGTACAAAAGTACAAAGTATACACTGATCCCACAGACATTGCCAACATCCTGGCAGACAGCTTCAGTGCAAACTTCTCCCCCCCTTCCCCTCATAAGTCCAAATGTCTATCCCAACAGAATGTAGCCTCCCTGACATCAGAAATGCACAGGTGAAAGCTGCCCTCTCCAAAGCAAATAACAGCATCAATGGGACCAGACGATATCCCGGACTGCATCTTACACGAGCTCGAAGAAGAACTAAATCCTCACATAAAGTCACTGTTCAATCTCAGCCTTACTACAGGATATGTACCCAAGGAATGGCATACAGCAACAGTGGTCCCACTCCACAATGGTGGTGCCACAATGGACACAGGAAACAATCACCCTATAAGCCTGACTAGTGTGGTCTGCAAAGCTATTGGGCGTATCATCATGAAGCCAATAAACAAGAACATTGGTAACCTCCAGACACTGGATCCCACCCAATTAGGCTTTGTTAAGGGCAGATCTTGCCTTCTGATCCTGGTCAACTTTTTTGAAACAGTTACCAAGGCCATAGGTGAAGAGAAGGTAGTCCACATAGCCTACCTGCACCTCGCAAAAGCCTTTGACACAATAGCCCACTCGGGCATCATAAATAAGCTCACCAGCTTAAATATCAACCCCTATGTCACAAGATGGTTTGCAAACTCGGTCAGGGATAGAACCCACATGGTCAGAATTGCAGGTGCCATGTCAGACTCCAAACCAGTTACAAGTGGAGTCCCACAAGGCTCAGTCCTGGGACCTCTCTTGTTCATTATATACTTCACTGAGGTACAGGCTAATATGGGAGGACTGTGGCTGACCAAGTTCACAGATGACTGCAAGCTGGGTTCCATATTCAACTCTCTGGTTGACACAAGCATCCACCAACAGGGTCTCAGAGAGACAGATAACTGGTGCCAGAGCCATGGCCTAAAGCTAAATGCCAAACAGTGCATAGTCATCCTTTTTGGGTAAAACAAAGTACCCACAAATTACCACATAGGTGGTAATCCATTAAATATGAAAAATGTAAGTAGGGATTTGGGGACCCAAGTAGATAGTAACCTCTCTTTTGACAATCACGTTGCCAGAGTGGTTAGAAAGACCTTCTATATAGCCCACCTTATCATGAAAGGGTTCACATCTAGAACATCAGAGGTCATTGTGCCCCTCTACTCATCACTCATCAGGCCCATAATTCAATACAATGCCCCATGTGGGATGTACCTTACCCAACACCTGCAGAAACTGGAGAGGCCCCAAAAGTACCTCACCAAGAGGATCAAGGGACTCAAACAGATGCCATATGCAGTTTGGATAAAGAAACTCCAGCTCCACTCAGTTGCTCACTGCCTACTCAGAGGTGATCTATGCCTGACGTATGAAGCCATGTCCAATCCAAAATTAATGCACATGCTCCACCTCAGGAAATCCAAATCCCTTAGAGCTACATGCTCCAGGGACTTAAACCTCAGCACAGAAATAAATAGGACATGCTCGAGGGACAGATTCATATCCCAGAGGCTGTCCTCAGTCTTGAATAAAATCCCAATCCATGTTAGGCAGAGCCCCTCACTGACCGTCTTCAAGACAAATCTTGATGAGTGGTTGGGAGATCATACGTTCACCCCTGGGATCTCATCTGTGTTCTTGCTAGACAGGGGCACAGTAAACTAACTGTAAAAGGCCTATCTTCTGTGACCTACTTTTCAGAGGCACAATCAACCACTCTAAAAGGGTGGTGAAAGACAAACACACTCTGGCTAGGCTTGTAAATGCCCTAGGGCAGATAGCCTAGTATCAACCTATGAACCTATGATCCTAAATGCATTGCACACTTCAGGTATATGTGTGGCAAATACATATATGTACATGTGACCACAATTAGTTCATAGATGTGAAGCATGCCATTTATATGAACACATCTGTTACCTTTGCCAGATTGTGCTGCTGTTTCACAGACCTTAGGTCACATATGTATGTTTGTGACAAGGCCAGCCACTGTAGTGATCTGTGGTCTAGGTCATCTGTGTAACACACACCCATGACAGTTATGATAGAATAGTGTGAGTGAGTGTTCATGCGTGAGGTATATTTCAGACATGTTCAAACACAGCTAAGTCTGTCAATAATGGACATTCCTAATAGGTGTACAGCAACCTTTATGGATATGCATACAGACCCTTTACTGTGTATGTGATACACCAAGGGACTTCAGAATACTTTTGGAAATGTGAATATCAATGGACAGATGACACAACACTTGCCTGTATGTACACAAAAGGTACCTGGTCTACATGTTGGGGGCTGCTACCTATGTGGTACTGTCAGAATACTATGTTTAGTAAATGTGGATGACTACGCTATAGTTGCCCTATAACTTTCCAGCATAGTGTGGACAATGGGTATCTGTCTGTATGATACCCTTGTGGAGGATAAGTGTCTCATCTGGAGAATGCATTAGAGGCCACTGTATGCATTCCCAGACGTGGACAGGAATATCCCTAGTGTGTTTGTTAGTACCTAAGAGGGCTATATGCCAAACAGGAGTGGTTCCAGGAATGGGTGGTGGTGAATACCACTGGTTATTGGTACAGTATAGTAACAGAAGGATACAAATGTTACTGAGTTTCCTACATCTATGTGTCAGTTGTCAAGACATCATCTAATGATTGGTTATAGTCAGGCTGTTGAGGTGGTGTATACTACCGGAATGCAAACCAATGACAGATAGTAACAGTATCACCCACAGAAGAGTTTCAAACCATGTCATACACACATCTGTACCCAAGTTAAACCATATGTGTAGTAAAATGCATACTGGCCACCAATAGAAACTATGACATGTTAATACCTTGTAATACAGGGTGTGTCACCCTTCCCATGTGTCCACTATGCACGTACATGCAGAAAGTGCACCTCCACCATGTTCACAAATGTACACCTGCAAATCTGTGCTGCACACATCACACACATACTGTCCACTCTCTAACACATGTTGCCAAAACTACACACATCAGCCAAATGGCACGTGGGCGGACAATACATGTTTGGAATTAACACTGGTGTAAACAATACTACATTGACAATCATAGCTTTAATGCATCATGCCTGTGCAGATATACCTACAAGGATATCATTACACTTTACTGTTGACAACATGCTAACATTGCTACACTGCTATAAAGTCACCCTATGCATCAGCACCATGTTAGCCTGTTCCTGCATCAATGTTACAGATGACAGGAGGTGGCACAGTTTCATCACATGCACAGGGTGTGTACTTGGTTTGCCAGAGCCCAACACTGACCCATCCAATCAACATGTGTGTGTGTGATTGTGTGTGTGCGTGTGTGTGTGTGTGTGTGTGTGTGTGTGTGTGTGTGCGTGTGTGTGCGTGTGTGTGTGTGAGAGAGACAACAGTACAGCATGGGCCAATGTTGATGTAATGTGTGTGTGTATGTGTTAGCCCTACTTGTTTGGTTTCTCTGTGTGTGTCTGCATACACACAGTTCCACCATGTGGCTGCCATATACGGGATGTTGTGGGACAGCCACAGAATGTACCTGCCAGGCTGTACAGATCACTGTCTCTGGCCACAGACATGGTACCTGTGCCTGGCAGGGATGCTATGGACAGTATCAGGTACTAAGCCAGACTGGGTACTATCATCAGATGCAGAGTGATGTTGACTGGACCAATGTCCCTGTGGGGACTGGCCAGAGCCATGTGCATGTGGTCTTCGAGGATGGTCTATTGACAGTCCAACCCCAACATTGCTGGGGCTGGTACTGACACTACTGGAGCGACTGTGACTTGTGGGTCATCTGCGATGACTGCCAGCTGATGATGTTGCTGGCATACGTCTACATCGACGTCTCAACCATCCCACACTGTCCTGGCACATGGACATGACATTGCGGAGGACATCTAATGTCTCCCCCCAATGTCTATCAATAACCTTGGTCATTGATAGCGGTGTAATGGGCCCTCTGCACCCTTAGTCCCTGTCTGGTGTACCGTTCCATATGTGCCTGTTCCTGCATTACAGCCTGGAACATACCTGAGGTGGTAAGACCTGTGGGGGTACGTCTGCCAGGGGCATTACGACCAGAAGTGCTCCCACGAGAACCCCTGGACATCTATCTATGTGGTACCATTCCAGGAATCTGGGTATGGCTGCTGTGAGGGAATGCATGTGCCATAGATACCACACTATCCTGGTCAATGCCTAGTGTATGCTGTCCCTCAGCTAAGGCCATTGGTGATGAGGGATGTATTGGCAGTATGAATGTGTGCATAGATGGTGTGGAAAGCTGTGTACTGTCGATTAGTGGACCAATGACAGACCCTGTCAAACCTGCCTGTGCCACAACACATGTGTCATCATTACCACTATTTGTGGCAGTGACTTCAGTTTCCCTGCTGCACTCAACCAACAGAACCTCAGCACCTGTGAGAGGAAGACAGGAAACACACTTTACAATCTGTATATGATGTTAGCACACATGTACACATGCACACATGCACACATGAACACATGAACACATGAACACATGCACACATGAACACATGCATACATGCACACATGCACACATGAATACATGCACACATGCACACATGCACACATGAAAACATGAACACATGCACACATGAACACATGCACACATGCACACATGCACACATGAACACATGCACACATGAACACATGCAAACATGCACACATGAACACATGAACACATGAACACATGCACACATGCACGTATGCACACATGAACACATGCACACATGCACACATGAACACATGCACACATGCACGCATTCATGCATGCACGCATGCACACATGAACACATGGACACATGAACACATGCACACATGCACACATGCACACATGAACACATGCACACATGCACACAGGAACACTTGCACACATGAACACATATACAATACTCACTAAAGTAGAGAGACACACACAAACACACACACACACACACACACACACACACACACATACACACACACACCAACAGCAATCCAGAATATACTCATAAGTGGTTGATGGTGGGCTACAGTATCACAAGCCAAAGAGTCCTATCACACGAGTCAGCATGCAGGATGTGTGTTACTCAACAGCATGCAGTGCGAGTGTAGAGATTCCTTGTTAATAACAGTATATATGTGTGTTGTTCAATGATTACCCTCACCCTGGAACACAATATGTACATAGACACAACATTGCTGTGCAACTCTTGAATGCTTTTCATTGTCCTGTGCACCATCACTCACAAGTATACATACCATGGCTGGATGCACACAACTCTCAGGTGTATAGCAATGAATGCTATGTGTAGTACTGTAGTTACTGTAACTGGATGTAGTGTAGTACCATGAGCCATCATCAGGCAGCATCATGTGGTCAGTCAAGGCGAGTAATGTGTGCCAAACTGTCAACTATCTTGCTGTACCTGAACTGCAGCACTGTGGCTACATTAACTATTTCACAGCCAGTTGTTACATGGGTATGTAAGGTGTCCAATAGCGAGCATTGCCTAACATGAATGTGATGTGTGTTGAAGAGTGTCGCACCGCCCCATGATAGGCCTCTACCCCTCAGGTATAGTATGTGTGCTGTGTGGATGACATGTGGGATACTGGAGTATGACCTTACAGCAGGTGTATAAAAACGCCATGTGTATCATATTAACACGTACTGCGTGTGACTTAGTGGTGTATGTTGTGTGTATGTGTATTGACTCTGCCTATACAATGTCCACTACAGTGTAACACAATTGTTTGGGATGCTCTGTGCATTTTATGTGTTTGAGGCAGCTACTCATGTTACTGGGATGTGCATAGTCCCACAGAAAACATGCAGAGCATGCATTATGTGTAGGTGTTTTACATGTGTCTATGGCCTACAACTCACCTATGACATGCACATGTTATTTGCTATGTTAAATGTAGAACACTCACCAGCATGGGTCTTCTGTCTTGCTGTCACACCAGAGGGACCTACAAGGATATGAGACAGTTTGTCAGTGTCAACAACTATGGCATTGCTGCTGTGAGTTTGCAATTTTACAGTAGTACAATGGTTGACAGTCACAGGCATACAGATTATGTTCCACATTATCAGTATTGCACAACACCAGGTTCCACATCTCCTAAATACACAGTACACATCTGACATATGCATGTTCTAACAATCGAGCTAACAGTACTCTACAGATATGTCGTGTTACCTGCACGCTCTGCGTCAACTTGCTGGGTGACTCCAGCCTCCATGATGACACATGTCTGTTGTTGTGGTGGTTGGCCAGGAGCCACCATGCTAAGGAGCAGTTCCTCCCCTCTGGTGTGGGGCAGATGTGATGCTGCACCACCACCTGTGGCAAGCTGTTGTCTGTGGACATCGGAGGCATGCTGCCAGACATGTCTAATTAAATCACTGCAGTGATAGCGTACCTGCTCATAAGTCCAGTTATGCATGCCTACCTCATTCACCCGACAGGACAACATTTTGCCACAGTGCAGTGCGCTCATGCTGGTCCTGGCTGGTTCTGGAGAACAGCATGTTGTGATGTTGTAGTAGGGTTGATATAATTATGTCTTCCTCCTCAGGGGAATATGTTGGGTTGCATTGGTGAGACATGTCCCTGGAAGACAATGAAACAATAATTGCGAGCAAGTCATGAGGCACACTTAACATTCTAAAGTACAGATTTCAATGGAAAGCCATATCTAGCAACCTATTGGCTGTCAGTAGATACACACTTTTAATGCCACATATCATTGCTCAGCTCACAACTGCCTGACAGTGCCTGGCATGTTCCATATATTAAGCCATGTTCAGTACAGCAACAATGAGAAACCAGTATGTAAGACTATACAACATTACATGGCACACTGTATGTGACACAATGCACCACCTAGCCACAGAAGGTCTATATGAAGCTACTGCATAATAAAATATTTCATCCATTGAAATGATTGTAAAGTACAGTTACTGTACTATCAGTACACCAAAGTAGTTGTTGCTACCAAACCCTGAAGTAACATATGTGCACATTCATCAATATAGGTGACACACTGCTGTACTACACTATACATGATGATACATATGCACTTCTATCCTGTAACACACATATGACCGAGGCCATGTTACAGGCATACACACACACACATCCAATATAACTACAAGACACAAAGGTATGGCAATCCAGATGAGCTTTACCTGTTTACCATACAGTACTGTGTGTCAGCAGTTACAAACCCTTATGCCTGAGGTATGTAATGTGTGAGGACTACAGGTACCAAACCAAACAGTGTTTCCAAGCAATGTGTATATACACCATACTGTGCTGTTTAGGCCTACAGCTTCAGGTAGTACTACAGTTCCTATGGGATTTGTATTCACTAGTGTTAATAATCAATAAGCATACATGTACTGCTTCAGCCTACAATGGCACACTCCAGTCAACACCATGGGACTACGTCACACCATATGCCATACTGCTTTTCCTGCCTAGCAATAGCATACATATCTTTTTCTGGGATCAGAGCTAGAACACTACATACCATGATATACACAGTTTACCACTAGGCTATCACACATATACACAACTTTGACACATTCACCTACACATTCACCATCACACTCAGTCAACCTCACATAGCAATTAATGCAACAAGTACATGTGTGTGTATTGGGTCACAGGTAGCTAATAGGCTATTATATATAGGGCCTATAGAAGCCTAGCCATATGGTACCCTGCCCTTCAACACCCATGTAATTTCAGTTCATGTGCCCCTGTCATGCAGAGCCACAGAGGTGATTCCCAGGTTGTATGCCCTATCTCATATACAATCATCAGGATTATTCATGACGACTGCTAATGAGGACCTTTCTTTGCTATTGATAGGTAGTTTGTTCCAGAGTATGGTATGTGTCTGAGATGAGAATGTACCACTCCACATGTTCTGCTGTTTGATGTTACAAGGTTTACATCAGTAGCTTGTAGGGATTTTGATCTGTTTACATGGAGCATGTCCAACACCTGTGGGTTTGGAATAGCTTTGTATGTTAGGCAGAGGTTGCCTCTAGGTAGGTGGTATGCAAAACACTGTGGCTGTGGTTTTGTGAGACAGTCTGCATAGGGCATCTGTTTGAGTCTGGGAATACTGTCTGTGAGGTATGTGTCTGGCATCTACAGTTTCTGTAGATGTCGTCTGAGGTACATACCAGAAGGGCCATTGTACTGTATGATGGGTTTTCTGACTGATGAGTATAGTGGAACACTGACCTCTTTTTCCATGGATGACACACCTTTTCTGATGACATGTGGACCATACCCGGTTGACATGACTAGTGTGGCACTGTGATTATCAATAGGGACACTACTGTCCACCTGTGACCCGTGGTCTATTATCACACTTTTGCTGTTGAGTACACTACCAGCTATGTGGTGGTTCATGTGTACAGGGTTTTTAACAATAGGGATGTCAATACATTTACAACATTGAGCTTGAGCGTACATAGGAACACCCATTGTTGTACATATAGATATAAATATGTGCACATATACAGTCCACCTTTCTTGTTGTGAATATCAATTATGCAAAGATTGAGAGGGATACAGTCTTGTACTAATATTGCACAGTGTTGTGCAGAATGCATTGCAGGTATTCTCAGCCCATGTATCTTTAGCAGGACTCCCTGTCTGGAAGACTAAGACCAGACATATCATACCCACAGCTTTTAAACACCACATGTCATATACTAGCACTGTATGCTGTCTTGTTTGCCACACACTACAACCTACATAACAGTATGCACATAACACCCTTCACCAACATATATATGTCCACCCTTCACAAACAGTTGCAGTATGTCCCTTGCTCTATGCACATGTACAGATGTTAATATATCTGACACATAAATATCTCTCCATATGTGTGTGCCATACACACACAAGGTTCACACTGTTGTAAGTCCCTAGACCTCACGGATGACCTCTTGAGCTTTACTACAACATGAACAGTTGTCACATATGTGCATACAGTAATATTACAGGAAGTATATATAGCTACAAATGCTACATTACTATACTAGCCTGGTACAGCAGTTGCCAATGCTAAGCTACACATTATATGACTATCATGCATGTCTTACTCTGACACATGCAAGGTTATATAGCTGTTTGCACTACTTTCCCAAACAGACATTATACACACTACTGTACACAACATTAGTAACATAATCAGAAGTTTGACATTTAATGCTGAGCTACATATGTCAGAGTTATGTCACACTGCAAACAGCTACACACGAATTTGTCCATGGCAGTAGTTATTCATGGCATCAGTGCATACATACCTACTGGTGCCACATATGCATGTTTCAAAGTATGTACAGTACTCTTCATACACATCTACTACTTGCCATTAAGTACATATCTGTTAGATACCTTTTTGTCACTTCCAGGTCCGTTTGTTTATGTTTTGACACTTTTTTTTATTGTATTAATTAAGTGAAGGTTGTTTTTAGTTAATGTTTTTTTTATTAATTAAGTATTTTTTTTACTTAATTAATATTTTTGTTAGTAAGTAAATATTTTTTTTACTTAATTAATTTTTTTTCTCCTCTCCAGGATATGTCGCACATGCAATGTAATGATTGCATGTGGGGATAGCAAGTACAGTCTTCTTTTATAGGTATCTACGCATGTGCATGTGATGCCCTCTGCACCAATTGGTGCCCAGCATTAGGTAAATGCATACAGCCTGCTCTGTGGTAATTGCAGTACTCACTGTCATACCAACCCATTGCTATAAATTGCTAAGTTATGTAGGCATAGCCCTTTCAGATTTCCAGAGTGGGGCCCATGCTTGTTTGTTGTGGACACTGTTGTTTAAGTCCGAAGGTTGGTATACTTCTTATATCTGAAGCTAGAGGTGTAGATAGTGATGTACATGTTGTACACAGACCTGACTGTTGCCATTTCCAGTACAGAGCTATCAGTGTAGAGTTTAACTCACCCCTACAAATGCATACACAATATATATGTGAGTATGTAGTTTCTTTTCTACTTATATAATTAACTGCCATACAATAGTAGTTATTGAGAACTATTCTTTTGGCACATGAACTGTTTGTGAACTGTTATACTGTGAATATTAATGTACTCACTTCTGCAGGGTTTGTATTTTTTATTGTTGACATTAGCTCAGGATTCTCAGGAAAACTGGACAATTCCAGTACTGAGTATGCCTACCTACATCCTTGGTAGACCCTATACACACAAGTATATTTTGAAGTTGGGGGGGTGTAGACATACAGAGAGCATTATCTTTTATTGTGTGAATGTAATCTTAGTGGACTTAAAGGATTTGTGTGTACCTGTTAGTTTATCACGGCAGGTGGTGTGTCTGCATAGTTCCCAACTGTGAATTTATCCAGATGGTAGCCAGATGTTAGGCTGTTATTCTTTGTCTGTGCAACACACAGGTGTTTTCAGCACTGGTACAATGACATTGGTACAGTCAGTTGCTACCAGTACATGGCTACATCCTGTGGTATTTCTGTGTTGTACTCCTTCATAAGGGTATGCATGTGGAAGTCCTCCCAAAGCTATTTGCAGAGTGTGTAACAGCAGAAAAGCTGATATGCCTGTGTGTTTGTGCCTCTGCCAGGCCTATGAAACACTGAGATACATATTTGCATGGAGTCAGGCATAGGTAGTTAAAAGTGAGGTACACCTTCCAAATAATAGTGACAGTAAGTGTAGACTTGAGTGAAGCAATGCATATGGATTAGTACACCTTTTATGAAGTGCAAGCAGTGTCTATTGTTATTATTGTCATTATTCATTGTGTAATACCCCACCTTTCTGCCTAACGTCAGTACTTTTCAGAAGGATTGAGAGGGACACAGGTTAAATATGTTTCACAATCAGGGACATCCCTGAAAAGTAGTCACAATTAGGTAGTATGGCCTCTGCCCTAATCAAATATGCCAGTGTTTGTCCTGCTATGATACTGTGTGGGTGTTGTAAAGTGCCTCTGTAACATTATTTCATGCTAGAATAGCTGCTTCTCTTATCACAGTCATGTAATGCAATTCCACAACAATTGCTGGTAAAGTTCCACAAAACAAGCGTTGTGTTATGGCCTTCCTATGTTTCCTTTACATTCATTCATTGTAATGCATGATATATTTATTTCAGCACAAAGGTATTGTATATCTGCTGTGGCTTAGTGGTACTTTATGCAGTCTAGTGTGTCCAAGGTCCAGGGTTCGAGACTGACAGAGGTGTTTTATTTTGCTGCTGATCAGAACAAGGGCCCTGACATACAGAGTGACTAAGGCACTTTTAAGCAGTTGTAAGTGGGTTTGCGCAAGTTTGCATGACGCTTAGCTACACTTAGCTAAGCGCACACATGCGCACACTAGGGCACCCCCCCCCTTAAAATTGCTTAAAAGTGCTTACTCCTGATAACCGCCGTGCTAATTTCTTTGAAAGAAAAGAAAATGGGGTGATAAGAAAGTGGTGAAAAAGGGGGTACAAAGAGGGACAGACAGTAGGGAAAACAGCTCAGGATGTGCAGGATGGGTGTAGGGAAGGTCCATAGCTTCCCATTTCTTTACAAGCAACAGCTGTACATATCTTGTAAATTTAGAGTGAAATTTGAAACCTTCCACCCCTGACAGAGGGGTGAGAACAACAACGTATGTTGTACAGCCAATTATAATTATCAGTTTACATGTCCAGCAGATGTGTGCAAAATGGGCAGCTATGTCTGGGGTGTAATTTTTTTGCGGGAACAGATTGCCCTTTTTTTTTTTCAGGTGAGAGTGGAATGTGATGTAAAGGAAGTAGGTATACTTGGGGAGGTAGGTTGGGAAGGTAAACAGACAAGACAAACAAGACACATACGGGGTGGAGTATGACACATGTGGTGGGTGAACACAAATGACGGGGATGGATGTTTGGAAATCGCAAGCCCATGAGCCCACAGATGTTAACAGTGGAACTGAGATTCCCACTCATGGGCAGTCACCACTGCACCTTCAAAGCCCTGAGGGTGGCTGTGCTGGGGGCTGTGTAGGAGGGACAGTCTCACCCGTGAGTCACGCCACTCTCACCTTCAGCTGGCGTAGGGGATCATCAACTGAATGCTGGATCTCCCTATGCACCACAGCCCGGACCCTTCCGAGGGTGACATGTGGCCCATCTCCACCCACGCTTGCATGGGGGAATGAGCCCCATCCCCTGCAGCGCTTCCAACTGAAGGTGGCACAGAACCAATGGAGGAGGGGACCCCGGGCTGGGCACCTGACCTGCTGGTGCCAGGTGCAATTGCCAGCTGAGGAGGGACAGGTGGGTCCACTGGGACTGGCCTTCCCATACGTTCTGTGTTTAGGTGTGTTTAATTACAACATAGACAACAGCATTCAAAATTAGTTGTAGCAGCATGCAGTAACATTCTCATTAATCCAACACACTAGGGTTCGAACAGTTGAACAGCAAGCATAACACATGCATATATTAAACAACAATGGACATTCCAACAGCATACAGGGATGATTGGTGGTAACAGGCCACCAAGATTGTGGTGTTTGAACAGGGCACATGCATCAAAGTGCATGCAGATATTTATAGAACAATAGGACATATGTCCCAACAAATGTTTTGAGATTAGACATACCCATTGAGGTGTGGAATTGATTGTTTATGCACAGACAGTAGGGTGTAAACAGATACCTCTATTAACATCTTATAAACACTTTTTGTCTACACTACATTCCTATTGACTGCAGTTGTATATCCCCTACATGTATTATTACACTCGGCAACATGCATTAGGTTGTGTAATGGGTTTGGCTAGTTCATTATATACCTGACCTATATCTGACATACTAACTGTCCAAGATGCATATGTTACTGCTACATAGTTATATATTTTATTTATATTTATATATCTACATATCTGGATGTATTCACGTGACATTTTCAGTTGAATTTCTACAGAACCCTACATTTCATGTAGCACACTCACATTTCTGGAGAACACATTAACGAGCTACTCGTGTGCCAGATTTACCTATGCATGGCAGCCATTAACCAATTGTTGAGGACTGTATATATGCTTCACAGCTACTGGCACTTCCTTCATCCACTTTATATGGGACTGGCCAACTGTGGGTTGACAGCACTTAATACAACAGTACTATTTATATAATGCAAGGGTACTACAACATTTCAAAGTAAGTGACACAGACACACTCTAAGTATTATACCTTTATTAATTACATTACACACTTTTCTACAGGCTCTCTCATTTATTTGATATTACAGTGCATACAGATGACTTATTCAAGACACATTATTCCTTTATTAATAGGTCACAACACTATTTTTCAGGCTCACTCACTTATTTTATATAACAGTACATGCAGAGATATTATTCCAGACTTCTTTTACCTTTATTAATGGGTTACTACACTCTTTTTCTGGCTCTCTGACTTATTTTATATAACAGTACATGCAGAGGAATTAGTCAGGGCATTTTATGGCTTTATTATTGGGCTACAACACTTTATTTCATGCTCTCTCACCTATTTTATATAACAATACATGCAGATAAGTTATTCAAGACTTATTAGACCTTTATTAATGGGTTACAACACTCTTTTTCAAGCTCTCTCACTTATTTTATATAACAGTACATGCAGAGAAGTTTTTCAAGACTTATTAGACCTTTATTAATGGGTTACAACACTTTATTCAGGCTCTCTCACCTATTTTATATAACAATACATGCAGAATAATTACTAACCTGCCTGGTGGCGCAGCCTTAGCAGCCTATCTGCATAGGCTTGCTGATTCGCAGCATGGACAACTGCACCTGTGAAGTAAATGAAGGGATCGTGAGACATCTTATCCATTATTTAGACTAGATTAGCATGTCTTGCATACTTCATTCCATGGCTACCTACTCAGTAGTGGGGCATCTTGCATGTCACGGGCCTCCTGTATCCATCAGTTCAGTTGGTCCTGCTTCCATCTCTTCAGGTCTGCATGGTGGTGACGGACCTGCTCACCAGTCCGAGGGACACCTGTGGCACTGGTAAGATCATGAGCTAACCGGTTCCAAGCCTCTGCTTTGTACTCCATCCCTTGGAACTGGCCCTGCAGGATTCTAGACTCATGACAGTGGACAAAAGAGCCAAACCATGTATTTTGACTCCTCGATGCCCCAGCGTTGCACTCGAAAGCATACACCCTCTCCAGCACCAGCCATTCTGACTACAGATGGGAGCCACAATCAGTTATGGCAAGTATTCCCGCCTATGGAGCTTAAATATGCCGCATTTCCCGCACTGTTTTGTGATTGGCTGTTTTTGAACATTCTCGGCTGACTGCAGACCTGCTTAGCAATGGTTAATCTTCCATTCATAAGTATGTAGTATAATAACACTGATGGATTCAGCACCCAGGAAGCACGACAGTCTTCAAGATTCCATATACGAACTCCTTTATTTATTAAAATACAGACAGACAAGCGCTTTCACGCACCAAAGTGCGCTTCCTCAGATCTTCACATTAAATCACATTTTTCAGGAAATATATATACCCAGTGGAATTAAATTAAATTCAATTAATTGTTCACTTAATGTAATTATTCAATCAACATATACAACATAATTGGCAGAGTTAGTTAGATGCATAGAGAGCCAGTATGAAACAAATTCAATGTAACACTTCTGTAGAGTCGTTTAAAAACCTAGAATTTCATCAAAAGGCATACTGAGGCATATTCCAAGACCATTAGAATACATTTCTCACAAATACTAAAAACCACCTAGCATGTGTTAAAATTCGCTTAATATATGTATAAAAATGTGATGCATTCTATGTTGGCTTAACAAAGAGAAAGTTTAAACAGAGGATGTATAACCACATCTATGAGATAAAGAAAATCAATGATAAAAATGCTCTGGCTAGACATATAAATGAGTTTAGAGAATACAGTTTTAGGTTCAGAGTACTGCAGCTGGCAGGTCTGAATAAAAGATGGGGTGACAATGTGAATACTTTAGCAAATATTGAATTAGCATGGATTCTAAGACTAGGGGCTCATATACATCCAGGTTTGAATCAAAGTATTTGTATTAAACCAATATTAGATGGAAGGATGTATATGTAATGATGTTGTTAATACTTTATTATCCCCACTCACACTACAAGACTAGATGTGTTATGTAGATTTGCTATTTAAAGTATATTTATAGCTCAAATATTGTGTATATACATGGAGAGCATATTTATTTGATTGCCTGTTGATATTTTATAACCATATTTTATATACATTTTTTACATTTATTGTTGACTAGATTAATTTATTATTTATACAGTTATATGTTGAATATTTATATATTTATTAATTATTTATTTATCTAATATATACATGTAATATTGTTTTTATGCATATTTTAAAGATCCATATTTATAGATATTATGGTGAATTTACAATAACATCTTTGGATTTTATTATACATATACATATATTTATGAATACACAACATTACATTAACATATACAATAATGGTTATATATAGTGCCTACAGGATTATACAGTTACTAAGAATGAAGTAAGGCACCCTTCTATACATAGTATTAAATAATATGTGTTTGATACATATATATTCTTAAGAGTTTTAGATTTTAAATTATTTAGAAATAACATATATATATATATATATATATTATATTTTTACTTGTATGGGTTTAAAATATTGTATGGACAATCACATTTAGGTAAAAGTTAAACAATATATAGGAGATTGTATATTTACATTTTTATACATATATTAAGTGAATTTTAACACATGCTAGGTGGTTTTTAGTATTTGTGAGAAATGTATTCTAATGGTCTTGGAATATGCCTCAGTATGCCTTTTGATGAAATTCTAGGTTTTTAAACGACTCTACAGAAGTGTTACATTGAATTTGTTTCATACTGGCTCTCTATGCATCTAACTAACTCTGCCAATTATGTTGTATATGTTGATTGAATAATTACATTAAGTGAACAATTAATTGAATTTAATTTAATTCCACTGGGTATATATATTTCCTGAAAAATGTGATTTAATGTGAAGATCTGAGGAAGCACACTTTGGTGCGTGAAAGCGCTTGTCTGTCTGTATTTTAATAAATAAAGGAGTTTGTATATGGAATCTTGAAGTCTGTCGTGCTTCCTGGGTGCTGAATCCATCAGTGTTATTATACTACATTGTTTTTCGTTTGGCTGAGGATTCTATTGGGACCATCTGGTATATTTTATATTTTATCCATTCATAAGTATATGTATGTTAACAGTGCATGTTTATCCTAAGCTGTCATGGCTTAGTGGTTCAGTTCTTTGATTATGGTGCACAGTGTCCTGGGTTCAAACCTTGTCATTGCTTTTTATTTTACTACTGTCCAGACAGGCTAAGGGGTGTGGCTCTGTTTAGGCAACTTTGCTCTACTTTGCCCTACATTGCCCGACGGTGCACTGGTTGGTGCAGCGCACACCTCTGCACAAACCAATTGTGCTGGGTAAAGCACTATTTAGCTATGGGCAACTACACTGCGCTGGGTAAAGCATTGCTTAACTGTGGGCAATTATATGTCAGGTTCCTTTATAAATATACATTTTGTTCACTGATACATAGGCCATTTCAATGCTTTTTAGTAAAAATGTAATCATATATGCCAGGCATTATTTCATATACTAATTATAACATAAAATAGGAAGGGGAGTGGTGGGACTCGAACTGTGAATGCCTCCTCTTTGCGTGAACGCTCTACCACTACGCTATTGCTATTTGGTGTAATGTGCATAAACATTCCTTATTATGCTCTTCCATGTTGAGTTTGCTAACTGCAGCTAAGCAATGGGCACACCCGCGCAAATGCAGGCAGCTATATTGGGAATTAGAAATAAAATATTAACATTTTACTTTTTATAACTGTGCTGGGGGTTTACAATGTCAGGGAGTGTGGTGTTGGGTACATGGACATTTGAGTGGACTCGCTCTTGTGTGGTGACATTTTGCATTTCAGACTCTTGCAGGGGCATGGACCTTTAGACTGCTCAGCAGTCGGACACGCCCCCTGCTTTCCTGCACGGTCCGTGTTAGACTTGGGGTAGAGTCAATGTGCCCTCATGAATATTCATGGCATGCTGATGTCATACCGTTCAACTGCAGCCTCTGAGTAAGACTTATTTAGTCTTACACGGAGGATTCATGAATCCGGGGGAATATGTAACATGTGTGGTCTTCCATTGCATATGTATAGCAGGTGGATTGAGCATACACATGATATCATATATATTATATGTCTAACTGTGAGTATTAGTACAACTATGGTTATACAATTAAAAATTAATTTTCTGAACTGTCGTGTCACACACACATGGTTAACCACTCAACTCTTTAATGGGTATATATAACTAATGGGCAAGTCTGACAAACAAGTCTTCTTTGACAGTGAGCACTCTGGACAATAATTAATGTAAAAATACACCTCTTGATCAGCCTTCCCTGTGGTAACTGGTGTAAGTTCATGGTTCTCCAATACAGATGAGTCAAGGTACTAATCTAGAGTAATACAAATGTTATTAATGCTCCTCCATTCAATTCTTAAAAATAAAGAACAATATAAATAAAATTAAACATAGACTGCTGCTCCATTCCATTTTTAAAAATAAAGAACAATACATTTATACATTCATATGTATATGAGTATAACTCTGTATAGCAGTGGATATCATATGAATTATATGTGTGACAAAGGGTATAATGGTAATTATGCTTCTGTAATTACAAGTTTCTTATCTGCCTGGGATGGACTTCATACTTCAATTATAGTCATATACACATGAATGTATGAACCAGGACCTTGTTAGGTCACACAGATGCATGGTTAACCACTGTCTCTTTAATGTGTCTGTATAATTAAGGACCATGTCTAAAATCTGCTTCATCTGTGGCAATGAGGAAAAACACCTCTGTGGATGAATATGTATTCTCAATTTACATAGGCTTGAATCCAGCATTGTACAAATTAATTTATTAGTGTGTAAAGCCATACAAAAAATGTGTCAAGTCAAAAAATGTATAAACCCCAACACATTTCTGAAAAGTTATGTTATCTAACAGATACAGCAGGATACAAGTCATAAACTAATGTCAGTTGTCACATTATCCTTCCTATTTCATAAACTGACTTCCTCTCTGTTTAGCATTGTTGCTGTCCACTTAACAGTGTGCAAATGCAGCTGGTATGGTTATGTGGGTTTACGCACTGACCGTAAAATGCAATATCACAAATTGGCAGGAAAACACTTTAACTTTGCTGGATGACCTGTGTGGGCATGGCAAGAGCTAGGAAGGAAGATGCCCAGTTTGGAGCTCAAAGATGGGGTGTAAAGGAGTCCAGAATATTCATTAGGTTGTTTGTAAAATTCTCCAGTTGTAGGCTTTTGCAGGGGGACTATACCGTGTCTCAATATAAATCAGGGCTTGGAATAGTTTGCCCAAGGCTGTCTCCGGTGTGACTGGCATTCCATGCACTGGAGAGCAATGCAGGCACCATTACAATGACCTGAAAAGGCAAATCAACCAGTGGCTGGAAGAGTTTAGGACTACTGACAGCCCACAGTTGTGTAACTATACCGACAGGGAGAATTTATATTAGATAGAAAGCTGGAGATAGCCAAGACTGGTAGGCATACTAATCTTTTCTTTTTCTCTCTTCATTATTTACAGGTGCCCAGGAGATTTCAGTTAACAGGGAGGCCCATGCCAAATGCTTACAGTGACTGAGAGAAAAAAAGGGGCTATGTGTGCAGCACAAATTAATAATTATTTTATTAAAATGTATTGTTTTTCCATACATTAGTAGCAAATTAAACATGCATATCTTAACTGTAAACTCAAGCATGCATGCTTCATTATGTAGCTCAAGGTAACTGTAGGAGTCAATTGTAATAGTGTATTCAGATGTTATGGGTTCACATCCTACAAGTAACAAACGCATACTAAAATATTAATTTTAACAAAACTGGCATAAATGCCATATTGCTAACTTAATCTGTATTATTTTTAAAAGTATAGTGCAATACATGCATATTGCAAGGATTATTTGGAAGAATGCTCAGTCCTATTTTAGATTTTTAAAAAGTATAGTTAATGTAAAAGTAAAAATATATTTGTATTATAGTAATTTATTGTATATGACATGATTGTTCTAATTATCTTTCTCTTTTTTCTTCTCACACCATCCCTTATCTCTCTTTTTTTATTTTATATGTATGATCATGAAATTTTGATGTCATAATTTTCTGACCACTGACAAAATGATTTCCAGCACTGGGAGGTAGGTCAAGCAGTGCAGCTCAGCCTACCACCATTCCAACAGCTGCTCCATAAACACCCAGCACATCTGGGAGGCAAACTGGCAATATACACTCTGTAGCCCCTGCACTACCTGGGCCCTCAACAGCAGGTATTTGTTGTGACCAACTAGTCTTAATACTGTATTGTACTAAGTACAATAAATACACTGAGACAAACTGCTTCAGTTAATATGCATGTTCTATTACATTTTCCTTTTGGATCTACAAGCATGCAGCACAGATGCTGTCAGCTCTCTATGCCCAATTCCCAAAGCTTGTTTATACACACTCATATTTATACCAAAAAGTCTGATATTTTTCTCAGTCTGATGTATTACAATCTTCCTTTGTATAACACTTTTCTTTGTTCTTCTAATTTATGATTTGTCCTTGATTCTTTTTCAAGTTCAGTGGTCCAAGGAAACTCAGTCTTGCATTATCTGAAACGTGGTGTTTTAGCACTATCTGAAACTTGATATTCTAACTTTATTTTGCTTGGTGTTACATCTCTTTAATTTGTTGATGTCCTTCCAGCTGCCATCTGCGGAGTTATTTTTACAGACTTTGTTTCTCAATAACACACTCCTTTACACGGATGCCAATATCTAATTAAGCTACGCCAGCACACTTACTACTTTCTATTTTTCAGCATTTTATACTATTCCTAAATTAACCCTTTATATTTTATATCATTCTTGCAGCTTTTTATTCAAGCTAATAATCTGGCTAGCAACAGTTTTGAAACTATTATTCTTTCAACAGTCATATATGCCTACAAAGACATTTCATACAGGCCTTCCACCAACTTCTCCCAAGCATACAATGATGATGTCATCTGATATAAAGTGTCCAACACCAGTATAAAAGTCAGACTTGTGCTGTGGTACCTTGATTAAGTTCTGTGCTCTCTAGCTTGTGTAAGTTATTAGGCAGAGATCTTAATCTCACTGCAGTTAACTGGTGGTTGTATGTGGTTGTACGCAGTCAGGAGCACATGGGTCTGTATCTTTCTCTCAGCAATCCAGTACAATGGAGAACAAGAATTTTTACACTCATAAATGCCTACACAGCCATTTAATACAGGCTTCCAAACCTCTTCTCCCAAACATACAATAATGGTGTCATCCACTATAAGTGTCCAGCAAAAATGTAAAAGTTGCATTGAGTACTGTGTTCTCTTGCTAGTGTAACTAGTTAGGTAGGGGATCTAAATTAATTGCAGTCAACTGTTATGTGTGTGTGTCTGTGCACAGTCAGAAGGGCATGAGTCTGTATCCTACTGTCAGCAACCCATTACAATGGATAACAAAAATATTTACATTCATACATGCCTACACAGCCATTTCACATAAGTCTCAGAACATCTTCTCTCAAATATAAACTGATGATATCATCCTCTATAAAATGTCCAGCAGCTGTATAAAAGTGAGACTTGTGCCGTGACACTTGCATTAACTACTGTGTTCTCTAGCTTTTGTAACTGATTAGGTAGAGGTTCTAATTCCACTGCAGTCAATGCATGTGTGTGTGTGTGTGTGTGTGTGTGTGTGTGTATGTGTGTGTGTGTGTGTGTGTGTGTGTGTGTTTGTGCACAGTAAGAAGAGCATGAGTCTGTATCCTACTGTCAGCAATCCAGTACAATGGTGAACAAAAATATTATATTCATATGTGCCTACACAACCAATTCATACAGGCCTCACAACATCTTCTCCTGATCATACACCAATGATATAATCTGCCATAAAGTGTTCTGAAACAATTTGAAAGTCAGTCTTGTGCTGTGGTGTTTGTGTTAAGTACTGTGTTGTCTAGCTTATCTAACTAGTTAGTAAAGGGTTATAATCTCACTACAGCAAACTTGCATATATGCATAGTCAAAAGAGCAGTGTGTGAGACATTCCGCATAACATCTTCTCAAAACACAGTGATAATGTCATTCTCTATTAAATGCAGTCTGACACTACGTAAGTCAATTTTGTGCTGTGGTGCTATGGTGCTGATGTTACGTGCTGTGCTCTCCAGCTTCTGTAACAAGATAGTTAAGGGTTATAATCTCACAGCAGTCACCTTGAGTGTATGTTCATCAAATAATACTTTGCAGGCAATTTTACACCAAGATGTGACTCCACATCTATGTCAGACACTCATCCAACATCAGCTTCTCAGCATACAGTGCTGCTATCATCCTCTATAAAGTGCACTGTGACTTAAAGTCAGATAAGTGTTGGTATTTGCTTTACATTGTATGGAATCCAGCTTGTATATTTCCACAGGTTTAATGTTCAGATCTGACCTCAGTCAACTGCTGTATGTGTGGTTCGTGGTATATTACAGTTATTGTATGATCTTTTACATCTCTTTTCATTTTACTCCCACTCAGGAGAGCCTTTAACATAGCCCCATGAATCCAACATCTCCTTTTTCCTTTTGTCTGCATAACATAATTTCTGAAGAAGACTAGAGGATGTCATCATCTTAAAGGTGCACACATAGATACATCATGAAGCAGAGTCCTTTCATGACCATCTGCTAGTCATCTCTAGACCACTGGATGTGTTTGCTAAATCTGCCATGGTGTGGTGTGCACATATCACATATGCAGTATGTAATGCAATCAAACACATACACACATATCATTACTATCTTCCTATAGATATAGATAATGCAATTTTTGTTTAAATGCCATAATAATGCCTAGAATTGTATGTGATGTTTGGTCTTAGCCCATTAATGTCCTATGACCCTATGAACACTGCACATGTCAATGTTGCTGTCATCTACATGTACTGTGTAGAGATGTAGATGTATGGCAGCCATACAACACTTTCAATCTCTGATTTGAGGTAATATAGGGATGTCCACTGTTGCCATTTGATTACATGTTTTGTATATAATACCTGTAATAATATACCTCCTGAGATCTGTTGAGATGGGATGATACTATGTATGTTGTTTCTTTACTAAGACATATAGCTTTTGTAGCAGAGTATATAAACATTCTAGCCAGTTATCATTCAACCATCACAGTGACTCTTGCAGTATGGCATGTGTGCATGTGTACACCAAACATCATTTCATTCTCTATGAAATATATCAATATAATGTCATACTGATTACATGGGAACAAACGTTTTGTTCCATCCACATGTTGCAATGCTGTTATATACACAAACATATAAGTACTCCAGATTCAATACAACTTTTGTGAATTCACTGTATGCACACTTGTGTTGCTGTTCACATATATTATTGTGGTGGTCACCTGTAATACTGTGTGACTGATAGCACTTGTGTCAGTAACTGTTCTGCATGAACCACATTCCCCTTATTTGTAATGTGTACATATATAATATCAGGCTGCTCACACACAACTTTACAGTAACAAACATATAAGCATATGATGTGCAATTGATGTAATTACATGACATAGATAGAGTTATATGACTGTGTAAAGACTTCCACTGTGCGTTATGTGATGCATACCCAAGGCTGTAGTTGGGTGGGTTGTCACAAATCATTTTTTTAAATAAGTGCAAAATTTTATGGTGAATACGCAGCTAAGCATGGAGTAGTTTGTGGATGGCACCACACATACTCAGCTGTAGGAAATAAACAATTTGCTAGCTGACAAATTTGGATCAAAATTCACCCCCTGCCCATACTGGATATCACTCAAAGTATACATGCAAATATTACTCAGCTTATTTTCTCAAGACAGTAGCTCATCTGGGCACACTCTAAGGCTAAAAACACTGCATCAGTGGTCCCCGACAACATCCCAGGTTGCTTTTTCAATAACTTGTGACTTAACCTAACTGACACAATTGGATATGTGCTTAACAACAGCCTACACACAGGCTATGTTCTGGCAGAAGGGTGTACAGCAACAGTCATCCATCTGAACAGGGTGTAGCCATCACTTGACCCAGGCAATTATAGGTCAATAAGCCTGACTCACCTCATCTGTAAGACCAAGTAACTATAAAAGTAAGTACCACCAAAAGGCAAAAACTCCCGTGGTTGAAATAAGGAAACATCAAAGCAAACAATAACTATCCACGGAAGTTAACCACAGCTAACAGCTCCAGGTATATATACTGAAAATGGTCCAATAAATGTAGGAATAAGCATACGCGGATCTCTGTAAAAAATCCAAGCTTTAATAATGTGAGTGCTTTCACCATCAAGGCTTCATCAGACAATGAATAAATACTAAAAAAGTCAGTTTAAATAGTATCTCAAAGGTTCCCATAGGACAGGAATTAATGACATCACAATTAAAACATCAATGATTAAAACGACAGTGATACAAATATAAATAAAAATAAAATGTAATAAATATATTACATATATAAATAAGGTCCATAGAAACAAAGTACTTATCTGGACTCATAGAACTACACAACTAAACTCATCATCATCCTAGTTGATAAATATCTGTACGTCTTTTGTTGACAACCAACCTCCTACTTCGGAGCACTGGTTTAAGGGGTACCTTGTCATTAAGTCCAGGCATCTTGTCAGCCTTGAGTTTAATGATCCACTTCAATTCATACTCCTCCATGTATGTCCTAATATCACCTCCTCATGGATTGGGTTTAATAAGTTGCATAACTGAAAAAACAAATGTATGTGTGGGACCAAAAGCTCTATTATGTTTAGCTAGGGCACTGGACTCAGAACCAATATGCATATGGTAGATGTGCTCCCTTACTCGCTCATGCAATTTCCTGTTGGTCATACCTACATAAAACGCCTAACAGGATGCACATCTAGCAAGATACACTAAATTCTCACTCTGACAATTAGTTGCCATGTGAAAAGTAAACTTATCTTTAGTGGTGGGGTGTACAAAAACATCCCTAGTGTCAATAAATTCACACTGACCACAACTATTACAGGGCTTAGTATTGACCTGTTCCCTTATTAGACCTTTATTACTGGAACTAAGTGAGCAATGACAGTGCATCTGCTTCAAATTTCTTTTTTTCTTAAAGAAGAAGCTAGGTTTGGGGCCAACAATCTCACTAATATGTTCATCTAAGAGAAGTATGTCCCAGTGCCTTTCTATAATGTTCCTTACCTTGGAGGTGTCAGATGTAAAGAATATAGGCATCCTTAAGGTACTACTTGGCATTTTCTCAGGTTCAGTACCCATCATCACAAATCTATCTGAATAATACGGTCTAGCCCTAGACTCTCTCACCATAATTAGACTTAGCAAGGCCTTACTATATCTAGGGAATTCTGTTTCTGTATTATAGCTCTAAAAACTTCCATCCCTAAGCTAAATACCTGGCCTAACCTTAAAACTCTATCCCTACTCTGAAAAACTAAAACTCATCCCTAACCCTAATCCTAAACTCTCCCTAATCCTAAAGTTTTGACCCGACGACTAAAATATTGCAACTAAGCCTAAAAATCTAACCAAAACAAAAAAAAGTAATATCACTTAGAAAAAGTAGATGATACCTGTAACAGACTACCAAAGTACATTAAAACAAATGCTAGTTTAGATATTTTTAATAACAACTTGGACACTTATTATGGGGATGCCTGTTTTGATTTATTGGAGTGCTAAAAGGTCATGACTGCCCATGCTTGAAATATTTGTATGCATGTATATATCACCTGCCTACAATGTGTATATCTCCCATTTAACTTGAAAGTGGCACACTGTTGTGTTTGTTGGTGAAACATGGTTACACAGATTCTACACAGTCTCTACATGTATGCTGTAACCATGACCATGTGTAATTTACAATATAAACATTTACTACAACCTCAAGCTAGGTGTACAATGTACAATGAAAATATCATTGGCAGCCTCATGCATAATTTAAAGTCTCATTTAATACCATGTCATATGGTTTGTCGATGCTAATTAAACTAGCTTATCTTCAAAATGATTAACAACTTGCAATATATCTTGTGCATTGCATTACAGACTGGTAGCTATGACATATTTTTTCTACCTTCCACTAAGATACTTCCCACTATGCCTCTCAACAACATAGCCCACTCAGAAAATACAAATGTAAATATTAAAATATGTCCATCAGGTTGCAAGCAGTGGTAACATCTCCGGTACAGGGACTCTTAAACAAACAATCTCAGTGTCTTTTCATTTCTCACATGCTTGTTGTCATTAAGTGAAATGTCGCTCATATAAAGAAGTCATCTCATGTTAACATAAGGAGTTACGGGTGTAGAAGTGAAAGAGTTAAAAGGGAAAAGGATAAGCTGAGTAGTCACCTTCATTACTTTTTTGTGTTAAGACCTTTGGCCACCTGTTCAATAGACCTGCCTATTACCTCTGTTTTGCTGAACAGCAGGGCCACTTCTTTTACCTCCTCATTCAGCTGCTAGCTTCTCTTCACGCCCTCATCTTCCTCATTCCCAAATGGGCTTTTCCTTCACACCGGTAGAAGCAGTAAAGTATCTCGGCTTACTTCTGCTCTGAACATTCTACCTTTTTCATCCAGTCCACAGTTCTTCCCAGGATGCACTGACTTGTTAATGCTAAAGACATCTTGATTTTAGAGTCTCTGTTAGTCAAAATGTGAAAATATAACCAAGACCACCATATAAATCTTTGATGTCATTTTATATGCTGACTGCCCAGACCCACTCAGTTTATTCTGAAGTTTTGTGGGCTTCTAAGCTTGACTCCTTTGTCAGTTGGCTGACACTTGAGCCAACCTTTCATGATTCTTTATTGCTGATGGGGTGGTGGTAGGTGGGACAACGTCAGGGATCAATTATTTCAGTAGTCATCACTTCTCCAGACTCCCTGGCATGTGTGCAAAGCAAGGAGTCCCAAGAGCAGTATATAGAAGAATTTATCAGCACTTTTAAAACTGAAATATTTGAGTAGTTTAGGGTGAAACCTGCTGCTATGCTTCCCTGTTAAATCTGACAGTGACACCAGAAACTATAACATAAATACTTTTAGCTGGCAATGGGTACACCTGCAGCCATAGGCCCTATGTGCAGTCAAGATCTCTCATCTTATAATTCACCATTAAAGTAAATAAACTTCCATCTATTACTTGTCATTAGCTCGTCTTTATAGCAAGTGAATTGTACAACTAATGAAAAAATCATGAGTAGAAGATAAGACTTTGGCTGGGATTTGAGAAATGAGAGCAGTCTTTTATATCTCTGAATCATGCAATATGCAGTCATGTTTTCTGCTTTGATGGTTTTCTGAAGACTGTAATTCACTTTAGATGCGAACTTTAGAGTTGTGGAAACTGATAGATAATGCTAGTGGCATAATTAATTAAATATAGCAATTTAATAAAATATGAATAATTTGTAGAAATTAGATTTATAGTGCAGACTTTTAGGTTGTAATCTGACCTCTACAGTTTATAGAATTGGCTTGCACTTCAAAAGTACGGTATGCAAGTGCTTTGCTGTTTTAAGGCATATTTTCAGGACTTGTATTTAGGTATACTTTTGGAGGGATTTAAATTTGCATTCAAAAGGTTCACTGTTCTAAGATGGTAATTCATTGAGACATTTATGTGAACCTGTGTAATATAGAAAAAGCATTTATGAAAATAAATGTACTAAACAGCAAGAAATGTTGTTAAGCTGTTAGTTATTCAGTGACTCAGTGGCTAGTTTACTGTAAATGTAGAATGGTAAGTTGAATGTGGATCTCTGTTCTTGAAAATTAATACAATTAAATGAAATATTTTGCAAATTAAAATCACTCAGCCTTTTAAGGTCTGTATATCTTAGCCACACTTCTCATCTTTACTTGTAATCACACAAGGATGTGATTTTATTTGATTTTAGTCAAACGAAATACTTTTAGATAAAGGTGGATCTCATATCTTTTAATGCAGAAAGTACACTTGCATTTTGAAAAATGTCAGTTTAGTAAATGAGTTGATATACCGATTCAGAACACCACCTGACTTATTTTTTCTTTTGTGGAAAGGTCATTGATAAATACAAAATGTGGCTTCAAAGACTCTTCTATACTAAGAAGAGAGGAAAGAAACTCAGTACCATCACCAGCGCAGCCACGACCACCACCACCACCAGTGCCACACCTGCGACTACAGAAGCTTCATTACCATTACGTGCTGTAAGTATTATGAAATGTCTAAAACATGTAACCCCCTGAGAAATGATCAAATTATCATGGGATATAAAAAATCCTTAGTTCTGTTATCATAGATAAACATAGGTGATAATTAAAGAAGTGTCTCAGCAGATAACTATAGAAAGATTTTGCATTTTATGTATTTACATGTAGTAATTGGACACAAACAGTATGCACATTGTCACAGATGAATGACTGAGACAGTGGACACGGACCTTAACTCCATGATGTTTTGCTTCAGACTGGCTAAGAATGCAGGATCACTTCATCCACTCTAATGCCATTGAAGGCACATGCATACTTATCTAATATTTAAAAATGGGCTCAAAGACTGATGATTAGATCAGTTACTCAGCATTCCAGAAAAGGGAAGTATTGCACAGAGAGAGAGAGAGGCAACAAGTGCTCCTATTCTGGTACCAAATGTATATGCATGGACTAAAATATTTTCTTCCAGCCACCATTTGTTTTCTGTTAATTAACTATTACTTTGGGAAAAAAAACAGTACTAGATTATTTATTTATTTATTTATTTATTTGCAGTTGGTTTACCAGGATGGTCCATTGGGCCAAAATAACCCGTTTTCAATGGAGTCCTGGGGAGAAAAGCTCCAGGAAACAAACAAACTAGGTACAAACAATAGAATGATAATAAAAAATAAAATTGTAAAAAAAACACACATTAAATTCAAAATTCAGGACGTATTCAAACAGTACAATCTAGTGAAAGTGATGTTACTATACACATACAGAGTAGTTATTTTATAAGGAGTATACACTTTATAAGGTACAGTCAGGTAACATGATTGGAAAATAAGATGTAAATACCATATATTTATGAGGGATGGGAGCAAGAGCATTCCCATTGGGACCTTAGATACATATGTAGAGATTTTTTGAACATGTAGTGATTGGGAGTGCTGTGAATGGATGGTGGGAGTGAGTTCCAGAGACGGGCAAGGTTAAATGATAGTAAGTTTTTACCTGGGGGACGAGTTGGTTTATGTACTTCTAGTAGGTTTTGATTATTTGACCTTAAAACTCTATCTGGTAGGTGCATTTTGAAGGCAGAAGACAGGGAGGGACAGAGAGATGGGTTGAGAATGAGCTTGTGAGCTAAGGTTAGCTGAGTATAGTTGAGTTGATTAGGAAGTTCAAGCCAATTTAGTTTTTGGAGAGAGGAACAGTGGTGAGTCGAGGACCTATGACCGTTTGCGAACTTAGCGATTTTGTTGTAGCAAGAGGAAAGTTGTTTTTTTAGAGAGGACTGAAGATTGGTTAGCAGAGGGGCTCTGTAGACAAGGGAGGGAATAAGAAAGGAAGAAGAGAGAGTGATTTTAGAGGGACTTGTAAGGTACTGATTCTGGCGATAGAGCATGCCTATTTTTTGATGTTTTTTTTAATATTTAGTTGTAGATGTGAGTTGAAATTAAGCTGGTTGTCAATTTGGACACCAAGTAACTTGGTTTCAGACACCAGTTCCAGGGATGAATTATTTTCACTAGTAATTGAGAATGTATTAAAATTGAAGGGAGTATTTTTTGAAGGGGTAAATACCATTAGTTTAGTTTTGGAGGCATTAAGAGCCAGGTGGTTTATTTTCATCCAATGTTCAGTAATTGAGAAAGCTTCTTGAGTAAGCTTTTGGAGCATAGAGGGAGATGTGGCAGAGCAGATAATGGTAGAATCATCTGCATATTGGATGATGCTAGAGAATGGAATGGCTTTGTGGAAATCATTTATAAATATATTGAAAAGAAGGGGACCGAGAATGGAGCCTTGAGGAACTCCGGTGGGGGTACTAAGAAAAGAGGAAGTGGCCTTTTTCCATTTTACAGCTTGGAATCTATTTGATAAATAGCTGGAGAACCAGTTCACAGAGGAGGGGGAGAGATTCAGTTTTGAAAGTTTAGTTAAGAGCAGGCTGTGTGAGATAGTGTCGAAGGCCTTAGAGAGGTCAAGTAGTAGGGTGGAGACAATTTGGCCAGAGTCACGTGCTTTATTGACAATCTCAAGATAGGAGAGGAGGGCTGTCATAGTGCTATGATTGGGCCTAAAACCGTGTTGAGTAGGGGTTAGAAGGTTATCTAAGAGATGAGGTAAGAGTTGAAGTTGGACACACTTTTCTAGGAGTTTAGAAATGGGGGACAGGATAGCAATGGGTCGGAAGTTGTTGACGTTACAGTTATTACCACCTTTATGCAGAGGAATGATGAAAGCTTGTTTCCAGAGTTGGGGCACTGTACATTCATGGATGGAACGGTTGATTAGTATGCTTAAAGGATAGGCAATAGCTTCAGCAGCTATACTAAGAAAGTGAGAGGGAATATTATCAGGTGCATTAGTACATGGCTTCAATTTCTGGAGGAGTTTTTTTATAGTAGAAGTGGGTATAGGTTTTAGTGAGAATAAAACTGAGTGGGGAGAGAGAGAAGTAGAGGATGGTAAGGAAGAGGTTGAAGTTGGGGTAGGAAGAGAGGTGGAGGATAGACAGTGAGTGGATGGGAGTGAGGAAGGAGTGGTAGTGTAGGGTGGAATGTTAGTAGGAGAGGGTGGGGGTATTTTAGGTGGTGTGGTGGGGCTGAAGAATGAGGAAGTTAGTTTACTAATAGATTCAATAAAAAAGGAGTTGAATTGAGTAGCTAAGTCTAAATCTGGGGCATTTGGGTCTGGGGTAGGGGTGTGTGGTTTACTGGGATTAAGGAGGGTAGAAATTCCTTTCCAAAATTTTTGAGGATTTGTTTTATTATTGTTTTGGAGTGTAAAGAAGTATTTTTGTTTATCAGAGATGATAGACTTTTTTTACTTTATTTTGAAGAGTTTTGTACTCAATATGATGTTCGGGGGTCTTGTTTTTCTGATGTAGTCTCCAGGCTTTATCTGTAAGGCGCATGGTTGACAGTGTGTTTTTGGTAAGCCAGGGGACAGAATTAGCTTTTATTCTCTTTGTCCTCAGAGGGGCTTGGGCGTCTAATATTTCTAGGAATATTGAGTTAAAGTGAGCAACTGTGTCTTCTAAGGATAGTGTTCTTAGGTTGTTCCAGTTAACTGCTTTTAGGGAATTTAAAAAGGTTGTTGGGTTGAAGTTTTTGTGGTTACGGGTAGTAATATAATTGTGGGTGTGGTATAAGGTACTGGGGAGTCGGTAGGTGAAAGTGGGCATGTGATCGCTTAAAGGATCGGAAAGAGTACCACTGTCTGAGAAATAGTGGGGGTGTGACACTAGAATCCAATCTAGAATACTGCCACAAGAGCTGTTTTTAGATGGATGTGTAACAGTGTTGATTAGTTGGGAAAAGTTATATAGGTTGATGTTAAGGGGGGTAGTTGGTGACTGGATGGAGGCCCAATTAATATTTACATCTCCTAGGATTATGGTTTCATTGTTGATGTTGTTAGAGAGCCAGGAGAGGATATCTTCAAGTGTGGAGATATTGTCTCCTGGGGGAATGTAGAGGGATGCTAGACATATGTGTTTATGCTTATTAACTTGTAGGAGAGTTAGAAGTAATTCGACGTTGTTAAATTGTGGAACAGGTTTGTTATAAGGAGTAATTAGTAAGGCAGATGAAAATAGGAGAGCTACTCCGCCTCCTTTTTTGTGGGTCCTGTCTTTTCTGAAGATAGAGTAGTTAGCTGGAACTATTTCAGAGTCTTTTATAGAGGGTTTTAGCCATGTTTCTGAGATAGATAGGATGTCAGGTTTGTTGTGCATGAGCCAGGCATGGAGGGTTGTGACTTTGTTGACTATGGTTTGGGAGTTTAAAGAAGTGAATAATATAGACTTGTGTGTGGAGGTGGAGGGGCCTGGGTTGGGATGGATATCACCTGATAAAAGAGTGGTAATCAGATGAGTGATTGGATTAGTGAGGTAATTTAGCAGTTTGATAAAAGGATTGGGTTTTATTGTGATAGTAAAGGGGTTCATATTTGCTATGGGAGTGGAGATTTTTTGAGAGCTGAATAGTTTGTATGAGAAGGATAGGAGATGATTTATAGGGTATAGATGGGGAGAAATAGATGAGTGTGAATGAGTGAGAGGGGAGTTAAGATGGTTAGTTATGTGATAGCATTGTGTATGGTAGGAGGTACAGGGTTGGGTGAGGTAGTGAAGATACGAAAGTTTAAGAAGTAGTGGAAGTAAAATTGAGATGGATGAAGGTTTGAAGAGCATGTTGATTAAGGTTGCTTGGTAGTGTTATGTTGTAAATTATTCAGTATAAGTTTATAAGGAGTGTTATACAAGATTACAATGGTGGAAGTTTGAAGGATAGTGTGGAGTAATGAGTAGGTAGGGTGAAGGGGTGTGGTTGCTGTTGAAGGATAGTGTGGAGTAATGAGTAGGTAGGGTGAAGGGGTGTGGTTGCTGGAGTAGGTGTTGGTAGAGGGAAGAGGATCAATTATCAGTGTGAGAGTTTGGAGTTAGGGTTGATAGTGTAGAAAAGAGGAGGGTGTGGTTAAAAGGTAATTGGTGAAAATAGGGTTGTCTAGGGTGTTGGAGGTTGATTGGTGGAGAGGAAGTGGGTGTGGTTACAAGAGGGATATAGCTAGGGGTGCTAGGGGCGGGTGGAATTTGGGGGCAGGGTAGGGGAGCGGAGTGAGCCTGAAGGGCGAACGGAGCGGGAAGAAACCAGGAGAAGATCAAGAGCCAATCAGTGGAGCATAGATTACAGGAGAGTAAGTTGTGGCAGGGTAAGTAGGGGTTCTGGGTGAGATATATATATGGTTATAATAGGGAGAGAGGGTTATAAGGTATAGGAAAGTAAGAAGGGAGAGTAAAAGCTGAGAAAAAGCAAGAATTAAATAAAGCAAGGCAAATATCAGTGGGGAGGGGCCGCCCTCTAGTGGCCAAATGCAGAAATGCACTAGACCCACTAGGGAAGTCTATGGGCTAAAATAAGGAGTGAAATAAGGAAGATCTAGTGTAACACAGGGAGTTGGGTGTGAGTGAGGAAAGAGAGGGTGAATTAAGAGGGGTTTAGGCTGCTGGCTGCCCTGGCAGGGAGATAGCTTATATAGATAACAAGCAAAAGATTAGAGATGTAAGTATCAGCAGGTACACATACGTCTTCAGTTCCTCTGGGAGACTCCTGTTCCAACTTCCAAAGGGGGTCGAGGCAGCAGAGCAGAAATACTGCCTGTGCAAATAAAGTATTGAATTTGGTGACTTTGGTAGGTGTGTATGTCCACCCAGGCGAGGTCCCAAGGGGAAATGCAGGGAATACAACTGGAGACGGAAGAGAAGGTGAGAGAGAGTTAGTAACTGTATAAAAGTGACACACCTTATGTCCTAGTAGTTGTAGTTAACAGGTAAGGCAATAGGCATAAACACAATACAAGTAAGAAAATGCAGAGATAACTCAAATTACACAAATAACAGTAGATTCTAACAATATAAATGCAGAGAGAACTCAAATACCCAAATAGCAGTAAATTCTATCATAAAGGGTAATGCAGATATGAAAAAACAACGGACCAATACTCAGACGAGTCTACAGCTAGGCTCTAACATCAAACAATGTGAAAAAGGAGCAATGTCTTCTGAACTATGGAATGCAAACAGTAGGCTCCAACATAGTCAGCATGCTCTATAAGCAGTACAGTATATGAAAGACTCAATTATCAAAAAGGTATTGCTACAAAAGGCAAGATAATGTTGTAAGACTAGTATACCCTACAATAGCGACCAGCTAGGCGCATGTGAGGTAACACAATACACGTGGAGACTAGCGTGTTACACAAGCATTAATCAGTAAATGCAGCACATTTTAACAAAGCGTATAGCAATACTAAAACGGCTAGAACAGTCGATCCATCCAGTAAACATTAACCGTCCATGCATCGACATGTATAAAAAGCAATCTTTCAGGAGTACAGGAAAAAGTATACAGTTCAGTCTAACACAGACATAGCAGAAAAATGGAGGGCAATGTCGCACTATATTCAGTAGCGACTGCCTAAATACAAGAGAAACCCAGGTCCAAGTGTAGGTAAGGTTTACAGAAACACAACAATACTGAAACTTTAAGCTTCACCAGTACAGTAACTGGTTACAGATTAGAAATCTGCAAGTAACCAGCACACTCTCCATAGCATCACAAAATCATTACTCAAGCAAAAAGAAAAGCTAAAGGCAGAGGTTAGAAAGCAGTAGAACAGTAATCTTAACAGAACTGAATATAGCTTGGCTACCAAAAGCTGCAAAGGCTGCAGTATGGCAGAATAAAACATGAACTTCATTACAATAGTGTAGTCTGCTTTACTGTTGTTGAAGTCTGTCTGCTGATCTATCTCATGGCAACCAGACTAGATCTGAATCATTAAGAAGAAATAAGACAACAGAATGTAAAACATTACTTGTGTTTGTGTGTCTGAGTTTCAGAGTATACATGTCTGTGGTTGTGTGTGTGTGTGTGTGTGTGTGTGTGTGTGTGTGTGTGTGTGTGTGTGTGTGTGTGTGTGTGTGTGTGTGTGTGTAAGCTGTAAAATGAAATACACAATGGGAACAGTACTTTTATTTTGGTGTGCTTTATTTCCAATGAAATATAAAGATAAAAAGAAAACAACCTTAATTCTACCACATGAAAGATCTGTTAAAAAAGCAATGTCTTACAGTTCTTATGTCCAGAAGCTTGCATCTGGTTCCTCCCTGAACACAGGCACATCCACCATAAGGTTTCAAGTATCCATTCAGGTAAACTCACTGGTATCATTCTATTATTTAAAGGTTTCTTCAGGTCAGCTTTCTGACTGCTAACCTGCACAAAATTTAGCTTATTGTGACCACATACAACTCCCTCCCAATTAAATACAAATATCTCTGGTTCATTGTACTTAAGTCCTTCCATTTAACTGCATCTTTACAGGAGTTTCAAAACTGTCTCTGCTGCTGCATGCTCTCCACTGTTGCATGCTTTACAGTATTGTGCGTTGTGTACATAGTAACTCAGATAACACAAACATTGTTTTCATAGCAAAACAGCATCTGTCATTAAAATATGTATAATTTTTACAGCCTTTAGCATACACTATGCCACAGTGAGTTCCTCCTAGCATAGACCCCACCAGTTCTCTAATGGCATTCATGTGGCCTGGCCTGTGTCTGACCATGAATTTGAAGGGTTTTAAGGTCAAAGCCCCCCTGCTTCTAGTCATGTAACTATTGCAGAGGTGCATGATCGGTGACTAATGTGAAGCTATAACCCAACAAGTAGCATTATAATGAAGTAAGCACCCATTTGATGATAAGGTATATTCATGTCATAACAAAGTATCTTAAGTCTGACCTAAATGAGTACCCATTTAATGACAAAGTACATTAATTTCATGACAAAGTATCTTAACTCTGACCTAAATGAGTACCCATTTAATGACAAAGTACACTAATTTCATGACAAAGTATCTTAACTCTGACCTAAATAAGTACCCATTTAATGACAAGGTACACACATTTCATTACAACATATCTTAACTCTGACCTAAATGAGTACCCATTTAATGACAAGGTACTTTCATTTCATGGCAAAGTATCTTAACTCTGACCTACTTCATTTTCTGCTGAGGCAGCAGACTGGGTAGTTCTCATTACCTTCTTCCTGAGAAGGTGCAGCACCTGACCCTTATTTTACGTTTAGGTGTAGACAATAAAAGGGTAATCAGAGTCAGGGGCAATTAAGACTGATCTGAAAACAAAATGTTTTTCACTTAATAGGGAAGGGGTAAAGGGGGACTTAAAGTCAGCTATGATATGATAAGGGGTCTTGTTAACAGCAAGTTGAATGTGCAGGCATTCTAGCTTATTACCTTATCTAATAAGTCTGGAGGTGATTTTTTTAAAGAATATGGAGACACCACCATTTCCAGACTGTCTTTCCCTTCAGAGAGCCTGATTAATTGCAAGTTATTTATATGAGCTCCATTCTCTAAATCATCACTTTTCAATCCCACATATTTGATCCACAACTGCATTTCTTCTATCAGCAGTGGACAAACTATATTAATGGTCTTCTGTCCCATTTGAACGGATTGCTGTTTCTCTAATTGTTAAGCTATTCAGTATAACTTCTAATGAGTGATATCACTTGATTCATTGAGAATCTTGTAAGACCCCTTCCGTCATGGAAGTGGAGGAATTAATGGATGACTTAAAAAAAAAAAAAACGTCCTTCTCTGGTGAATCATTAGCAGACATTGTGGACATGTTCTTGCCAAGAAATTATCCTCTTCCTGAGTGTCACTTAGTCCAAAAAGCCTCCAAAGATATCACATCAGAGTCACTGAATTCCAATTTTGACATTCAGGTTGGATTTATAAACACACTCATGTCAACAAAACATAAATGTAGCCCCCTTAATTAAAATAATAAATAATTATTGGAGCAGGAAGGCACCAGTGCAATTATCAGTCTGCATTTATGAGCATCCCTGAGCACAACCCATAAGCAGCACCATAACCTTGTGGACTTATCAGTCTTTAGTGGCAGATGTTTTTGTGTCATAGCATAAAGTACGATATGCACAGACTTAACCCTAAAACCTGTGGTTTGTTGCTACTGTGGCCAACATGTAGGCATTTCCAAAATAGGTTTATGTGACGCTGAAACAATCTAAGCATATTTACAAGTATCAGGCTGTTCATGTACACACATGCCGTATAAGTGTGCAATGCACAAATACTACAGCACATAAGGAGGGCTCTGGATAGTCCTAAGTAATAGTTTAAGTGACATCAGTTTTTGCTGTTTGTTAGGTGATAGGTCTGAAAATGCACCACACTGACCAGGAAATGCAAGCCTACATGTGGGTAACCTGTGACCTGTATATAGCTGGGTCCACCCTTAAGTCCAGCAGTGTGAGTCCTGTTATTAAAGTCTACTTTGCAAACCTTACTCTGCTACTATTTATAAAGTAGGTAAGGGTAACAAATTAATTAATATCATAGAATCATAGCATGTACAAGGCAAATGGACCATGTGGCCATTTATGCCTTGCACGGCAGTTCATACAGCTTATTTCGATCTGACCAAGGTCTTTGATACCATTCCCCACTCAGGAATTATTGATAAACTCACCAAACTAGGCATCAACCCCTATATCACCAGGTGGGTTGCAAATTGGCTCACAGATAGAACCCAGTGTGAAAGTAGTGGACTCCAAGTCAGACTGCCAAACAGTCACAAGTGGATTCCCACAAGAATTAGTCCTGGGTCCTCTCCTGTTTGGCATCTACTTCTCAGAAGTCCAGGCCAACACAGAGAGACTCTGGCTGACCAAGTTCACAGATGACTGCAAGCTGGGAGCCAGTATTCACTCCCCAAGTACTGTAGACATCCTACAGAAAGCCTCACTGAGACCAATGACTGGTATCAAAATGATGGCCTTAAGCTTAATGCCAAAAATGCATCATCATCCCCTTTCGGAAAAATTCAGTTCCGACTAATTACCACATTGATGTTACTCCATTGAACACTGAAGGGGTTATAAAAGATCTGGGGACACATGTTGACAGTAGCCTCTCCTTCAACCACAATATTGCCACTGTGGTCAGAAAGTCCTTCTATGTGGCACATCTCATTACCAAGGGTTTTGCATCCAGGAAGAAAACGGTCATCATCTCTCTCTCTCTCTCTCTCTACTCTTCCCTCATTAGGCCAATCATTGAGTATAATGCCCCATTTGGCATGTATCTCACTAGACACATGCAACAGCTGCAAAGGCGTAGGCTTAAACACATGTCCTACATGGACAGACAAAAAACTCCAGCTATTCTCTGTCTCATATCATCTACCAAGAGGCGATCTCTGCTTGACTTAAAAAGCCATGTCTGACCCAGCTCTGTTAGAAATGCTGCATCTAAAGAAATCTAAATCTCCCCACACCACACACTCCTGAGTCCTCAATCTCATTATCATAATAAACAGAACATGCTGGAGGGACAGGTTCATAACACATTGACTGCCCACTCTCTGGAATAGACTTCCCATACATGTCAAGCAGAGCACCTCACTGGCCCTCTTCAAGAGAAATCCTGATGAGTGGATGGGAAATAGAAAGTTCACTCCTGGCATCACTGCAGTAGCTCTACTTGATAGAGGCACTGGGAACTAATGTCGGGTGGCACAATGCCAGGGCACTTCTATGGGCTAGGCTTGTAAAGGCTCCAGGGCCATTAGCCTAGTACACACCTATGAACCTATAAGTACCCACATTTAGACCTTGCCTCCTTTTTCAAAGTGTGATAGGGCCATCATACTTGGTGTGAATGCATGAATACCCAAGCAATTGTCTAATTCCTTCACAAAGGAAGGAAGTGTGCCACATTGCTTGATATGAAGAGGAAGGTTGTTCCAGGGAATTGATAGTCACATGACAAATCTGTTTCTCCGCCATAATTTATTTGCTGAAACAGGTTCAGATCTCTGGTTCTAGCATTGACAGGATTGTTTGATTTGTGCAGAAATAATAGGTCTTGGGCAGTCAGATCCCTAATGGCCTGGAAGTCAAGGCACACATCACCCCTAATGAGTCATAGAACACCAAATACGGGGACAAGTCCTCCAGCCTCTCTTGATAGGTCAAGTCGTTTAGTCTCAT
This sequence comes from Protopterus annectens, assembly GCF_019279795.1. Classification (NCBI taxonomy): domain Eukaryota; kingdom Metazoa; phylum Chordata; order Ceratodontiformes; family Protopteridae; genus Protopterus; species Protopterus annectens. The sequence continues at coordinate 1,886,351,957 of NC_056743.1, forward strand.
GATCTTCTTTTTTTTTTCAGGAACCTTTCAAGACTCTGTAACTGCTTGATATATGTCAAAGGAACATAGAAGTCTGGGAGTGGCTTTATTAGTGTAGAATATGGAGGGTCTATATTATCTCATTATATAGTCTAAACATTGAATGCCTTTTCAACAACTCCTAAACATCATACTGCCATTTATGGAAATGGCCAGTTCAGTTATTTTTTTTCCCTAGGGAAAAAATTGCTTGGCCATCGTCATGAATTTGCTAGATTCTCCACTATAGTGTGATCTCAGAGTTGGTATATTTAGTTAGGGGGTGTGGGGGACACAGGCCCCCACATTGGGGGGTTTGGGGGTGAAGCCCCCCACTTTGAAATGTTTGAAGTGGTGTGTCATTTATGGTTGGCCAAGCTAATTTTTCCCTAGGAAAAAAATCACTGAAGTGGCCATTCACATAAATGGTAGTTCAATGTTTAGGGGTCAATGAAAAGGCATTTGATATTTAGCCTTTTCTATAAGATAAAATAGATCCAAATATGGAGGGGTCAGGACTTCTATGGGCCTAGGAGGACTTCCAGACCACTGATGCAAAATGATGGTCAAAGTAGAGGGAGATATCTACCCATGTTCCATGCTCACTCACAACATCTTCATTTTGGTAAGATGCGTTTTCTGTACTATAATATAGGTAGATGTTTGTTTGTCAGTTGCAAAAATATTGCATTTTTAACATTTATTTTAGCCCATTATCAGTGAAAAAGCTACTGATGTGTCAGTTTACTTTGTAGCATCTGTATATGTAATATGAAAATTTCATAATCTAATCTCCAAAGGAAGTGAAAACATAGGTTTTCAAAAATAGGCCTCTTTGGCTTTAATTGATGCCTTTACTGTAACAGTCTGACAGTTTATATTGTATTTAGTTTCTATTGTGGATGGTGTTGCAATCTTCTGCTTAGAAAGCTGAGTACATTGATGGGCTGGAGAATTCCTTAATAAAGTATTTTTGTCTGGGATTAATGACCACCCACACACTTTAGACTTGTATGCAGTAAACCACGTGATGTAAAAATCCATATTTTTTATAACTTGAATCACCATTTGTAGGTTTTTCTTTTTCCTGGAGATGAGGACTTTATTTTGAAACATTTTCTGTAATATGGTTCCAGAGAAGGAGTAATTTATTATGAGATGCTATCATTTGGTTCACAAAAAATTGACATTTGAATTTGTAGTTGTTTGATAACTTTAGCATATACGTATATATCTAAATAGTTTTATTACAGAGCTATTATGAAGTGAGAAATAAATTAGACTGTTTTCTAGGAAAACATGTTATTTTCTGACTTTTAATATATCAGGAGCATTATTAATTTCTCCCATTCTTAATTGCTTGCTCCAGATCAACTCTTGCTGATATCTAAAAGCCAAACCACACCCTTGGCTTAGCTCTGGCTAGAATCTTCTTCAAAAATCAAAAGCATGCCCACATCTAAGGTTCCATTATAATATTATAAAATGCCACATGTCTGAACATACAGTTGTGTGGCCATGATTGTATGAAAGTATTTGTCAGAGTACACATGTAATGAACTACCTTGTAAATCAGCTTCATGTAATGGCAGCACATGAAAGCTAAAGAAAGTATTATCCTCTGTTTAGGGTCACTGTAAGGTTACCCCCTGACATTAAACTGCAAGGCCATTATGTGTTCTCCTAGCAGTGATTATCTCCTCTTCCAGTGCTTCACTGAGTTTAATCCTCTGAAGCTTCAACAACACAAACAATGCTGGCTGAAGTTTCAGCTCAACAAAAATCACATTTTTTTTCCTGCGGAATACAAGCCCCCATAGGTGGGCTTCACCTTCCACACACATTTACTTAGTAAAACTCTGCAGTCTCACAACCAGGAAAAAAAAGAGGAAAGCCCAAACAAATGGAAGTACTCCCAGCATACAGACAAAACTACATCATCAGTACTGTCTTGTTGTGAACAGTAATTATGGAGTTCAACTTCAAAGAGCTTAACTTGACAGATGTAAAATTCATCCACTTTAGATATATGGAACTATGAAAGGAAAATGTCAGCTTTCATTTGAGACTTGGGACAAGGCTTCCAACACAGAGAAAGCCTTCTGATTAGTCATTGTTTGAATTACAGAACTATGAAAGGAAAATGTTGGTTTTCATCTGGGACTTAAGCCCAAGACCTCCAGCATTCTGGCCTAGCATCGATGTTAATGGACTAACAAGGGCTTCTTACTGGTGAGGTATTGAGTTTTCCTTATCTTTTCTTTCAGCTAGAAACCCCCTAACATGCTGATTTAGCTCAAGTCACTCTCTCTCTCTCTCTCTCTCTCTCTCTCTCTCTCTCACACACACACACACACACACACACACACACACACACACACACACACACACACACACACACACACACACACACGTATGCCTGTGCACACAAACAAATGCAGAGGAAAGCCTTTCCACTTCAAATATGCTAAGAGAAGGGTAATACATTTTACTTTGGTATTATGTGTACTTGGATTTACTAGGATTTTTTGAATGGAAGGCTGCAGAAAGACAATTTATCAGTGAAATCATTCATAAGCATATTCTAAAACAGGCAAAGAACCTGAAATACAAGAGCAATGCATTTCTCAAGCAACCTTCTGCCCCCTTCCCTTATCCATTTCACTTATCGTATCAGTCCTTGGCATATTTGGCAGGCCAGGAGGACATTTTTTGCCTGTGGTTAAAATATTTGTATGCATTTGTATTTATGTCACTTCTGTTTGATTCCATGCATTCAAACCATAGCTTTTCCATCTAGTGCTTGGTGCCATTCCCCATTCTGGCACCTTGCAACTTCTAATAAAAAGTTTGTTTTCTCCCATCCCTGATCTAACACTCCTATATTAGGTCCATTCTCCTGGTCTGTGTTCCTCATCTCTAAACTGAGTAGCCCCCAAAAAATTAGTGCTTGTCTAGGGAGGCACGTGATCTGTTTTCCCTGGTCTTTACTCTCCATCCCCGTAAAAAAAAAAATGTTTTCTGCTTAGAAAAAGAAGGGTAGAGAAGAAATAATCATGTTTTCTACTTTAATTTAAACAAATCACTAACTACAAATTTACATTGCAGCAAACAGTTTGCTACAGTTACCACAACACTGAATAAAAACTTCTATGTTTCAGCCCTGATACCAATTACAGTATTAGCATTCATTTCTGAATGTGGTACTGTAATAAAGCTCCATCAGCAACCAATGATCATGTCTCCTAACAAATTGCTCCTGGGCAGCTGTTTCCATTTACTAACCCTAGCTACACTTCTGCATTCAGTATCTCATCTTTCAAGATAAAGTTGAACACTTAATATTTTTCTAAGAGAGGTTCTTTTTATATTGAAAACTGCATAGCAACATAAGGAAGCATGAATGCACACACAGACACACATGCATAGACACACACACACACACACACACACACACACACACACACACACACACACACACACACACACACACACACACAATCTTTTCTTTAATGCCAAAATCATGTCTGCCGTATGAGCTGCAACCCTGCAAGAATGCAGATTTGGGTCTTTTCAGTGACTCAACATAACATTTTCAGTGACTCAACTACAACTTAGTTATTAAAATATAGTAATTTCTTATTTAGTGCACTGGCACATTAATTGCCCAGTGGACAATCAAGCAAAATGGCAAGAACCTTTAAACTAATAAAGGATTAATATAGCTGTAAAAAACACAATTGTATTACCACAACAACTGAATCAGATTAGCTCTAGCTTGTGCAGAATATCTATAGCTGTCAAAGGTTCCCTGGTATCAGAAACTTACTGGACAAATGCAGGTATCTGGATGGTGGGTGTCAGTGCCTGTCATGCATTCAGACCAGATAGAAATTGCAAGAAGTATTAATATTTGTTAGAGTCCCAATTATGTCTAAATATGTACCCTGCAGCCCATAAACAGAATTTATTGAGCTTCAAATTACCCTAAACAATAACATTATCAGTCCATAACCTGCTACAGGTTACCTTAAATGTCACAGGAGACTACATTTTCTAAATCTGCCTGTTTTTCAACAAAGCATTATTAAGTTACTACACAATATAAACACAAATTAAATAGGAAATATGAAAGATAACAAGCAAAACACAAACAGCAAAACATTAATTCTTTGCAGTAAAATTCAGTTTATTACTTTTAATCTTATTAGCAGGATCAACCATAATGAAGCAAGAGATATATCCTTTAAACATGCATTCAGTAACAAACACACTCTTGCTGGAATGGATGTCCATAACCAATGCAAGAAAAATATGTTCCATAAAATTTCAAACCGTGATATCACTCCAAACACTACAAGTTATTGGGAAATTTTGATTTCACAGGAATATAAGACTCTACCACTGCAAAAAGCTGTAGTATGGCTATTTGAAAGTGTGTCGACATTTGTTGTAGTTCAGTTGTAAAAAATACTGTGGTGGAACATAGGAGTGATGAACATAAACATTGTCTCAGCATAGCAACCACCTGTTTGCTTAGCACTTCAACTTTTGTGCAGCACCTCTATGATTGTAATAGAGCAACCTGTATAACCCTGATTTGGGCTAAACATCATACCAAAACATCAAGCACTTTTTGCAAGCACAGTTATCCTCTTTCAACTTTTTTAATTAACTTATGAGGGTGGATAGTTCCTCCCCTACTCGACTTGCTGTGAACAAAACTATATGTTGACACAATTCTGCCTTAGCAGCACAATCTCTGGGTGTCCCAAAGGCCCTATGCCTGTATATCAGTGTGAAGTGATGCCTCAGCTAACCTTTGAGGGGTTTACAACCACAAATGTCCCTGAATGGAAAGAAAGAGGAACTCTTGGTCTCCTAAAGCTAGACGTCATAAATGCATATCTCATGTAGTTCTAGAAAGATATGTTATGATATCTCAATTTATTCTGCATGTATTGGAATGAAGCAGATACTTTCACTTCACCCATAATTTGTGTCATATCCTTCACCCACTTTATCCCTTTCTTAGCTATGCTGATAATACTCATTTCAATTTAATTATTATTAATTGTTTTAATTTATCTTTTGTTGACCAGGATTTGTCCCATTAGGCTAGTAGCCAATTTTCAGGGGAGATCCAAGGTGGTATTCACACTACTAGGAAAGATTTAACCAGGGCATCAATAAAGTTCCCCTACTCTTGGCAGTCAGGGGAAGGTTTTGTGTGTTACACATCCTGACTTCCTGTTTTCTGTCCAGATGCAGAGGTAGCCAGGAGGAACAGGGAGAAAACAAAGGTGATTCAGCTTTTGCTGAAAATGGAGTGAAAGTTGCTGAAAATGTCAATGGAATGACAGAATCACTACCAGAAGGTTTTTTTTTCCTGATGACGTGGGTGCAGAAAAAAACAGTGACATTGAAGAAAAAGAAAATTGTAGTTGTAACTGAACTGGATTCAGAGGAAAACTTTCAGAGGAGAATGTTGGAAGGAGAGAGTTACCTCTGAAAAATACATAATTACAACCCTCCAATCGGGGGAGGGGGTTGCAGGATGTTTATTTGGAAGAAATGTTAAAGCAAAGTGAGCCAGAAAGTGGAACAACAATTTCATGGAGTAACATCATGGAAAAATAGAAGAAGAAAAAGGAGAAGAATAAACTATGCCAGAATCAGTTCCAGAGACAAAAACTTATGCACAAATTGTTGTAGAAGGAGCAAAGAAGAAAGAAGAAATAAAAGAAACAAAAAAGTATAGAGTACATATGAGCAGTAAAAAAGAAGGAAGATTGGATAGGTATGAGCTTTGGGACTCTATCATAGCACCTCTAAATGTCAAAGTGGTAAGAGCATTTATTTTAATGAATAAAAAAACTTTTTGTGGCTTGATATTTGAGACTGGGCAGGCCATGGAAAATTTGTGGGTGCATATGAACAAAAGACAAATATTTATCCATGGTCAGAATATGTGGTGCAAGCTTTTTATGAACAAACAAACAAATAAAAAAAGAACAATGATCCAGTTTAGAACTGAAGTTGAAGCAAAATAACTAAAAGAACATTTGTTAACTATATGTACAGAAGTAATGGACACTAGAAAAATAAATGATGAAAGAGGACAATGGAATGAGGAAGGGAATGTAGAGTAATAATGAAAATGGAAAATTATGTTATGCATGCACCTAGTGTTATTAATGTCCATGTATAATAGGGGGGTTGTAAAATACAGGTATTAACCAAAGACTTGCTATTTTTGTGGAAAAAAATATAATTTAATCAATGAATGTGATAAAAATGATGTTATTTATGTGGTAAAACAGGGAATAATGCAAAATGTGATTTAAAGTGCAAAAAATGTGGCAGTACTGGTCATTTATGGCTAGAATGTGAAATGAATGTGAAAGAAAATGAAGTTATACAGGAGGAAGAGATAGAAAATGTGTTATACAAGAAATGTACAAAAAGGTGTGATGGATAATGAGCGTATACAGGAAGTTAAAGAAAGTAACAAGGAAAAAGAGATAGAGACAAGTGAGGAAGAAGCTGACTGGGGCACAGTAAGAAAAAAAAGAATTCAATAGGGAAAAGAGTTGAAGAAAGGAAAAGAAAATTCAAAAATATAATGCTTAGAGAAAATAAAAAAAGAAAGGAGTAAACATTTTATCATACTGTTTATAAAAGATGAAAATATTACCTTTAAATGTGAACAGTATGACAAATCTTAAGAGGAGAATAGGTATATTACAATGGTGTGCTGCAGTAGATGCACATATTATTGTTTTATAATATATCAGATTATTAGCGGAGGAAGAAAGAACACAAACTGAAAAACTTTGGAATGGTGCTGTAATTTGGAACATAGGGAAAGAAATGTGCTCAGGCATATGTATATTATGTCCCATGGTGGAAACAGGAGGGATTATGGCAATAGGCTTGAGATGGAAAACATATGTGTATAGAATTATAGCTTTATATGCATATGTAACAAAAAGAGAGAGAAAGGACATTTAAAAATATTCTTGAATATGTTTGTGTATATATGGACATTATGGTGGTGGGTGATTTTAATTTAAATTTAAGAAAAACATAGCAGCAATTGTGATGTTAAAATGGTTAAAGAAATTATGAGAAGTGGAAAGTTAAGTGTATGGGAGAATAACCAGTGGACCTAAAAAAAGAATCAAATTAGGAAAGAAATTGATTATTTTTAAGATCTGATAGTTTAAAAGTTATAAAAAAGGAATTAAGTATGCTGGGTTTTCAGATCATGTGGCTATATGGGTTAAAGTACAGGAAAATGAAGACTACATAAGAATAGGAAAAGGAATAAAGATAATTAATTAAAAGTAATTAGATTTAGAAGAAAAATGAACTTATGGAATTATGGAAAAATCATATGAATATGAGAGAGTTTTCTGATAATTGAACTCTTTGGTGCCTTAATTGTAAAGATAAAATATAAAAAAGTGTTTTAGAATGTATAAGGAAGAAGAAAAGAAAAGAAAAAAAGAGATATAAAATATTAAGTCCAAGAAATATTTAGAGACATAGTAGAAAAAAAATCATTTTATGAAAAAGAAAGAGAAATATATACAATTAACCAAATTAAAATTAAAAACTTGTTATATAAACAAAAACATTACTTACAAGGCAAGAAAGAAGAGGTAGCACCATATTTGGGTAAAATGATAAAAGAAGTAAAAATAAAACAATAACGAAGATAAGCAAATATGACAGCAAGAAGGAATATGCAAAATAATTAAAGAATATGTATTGGAATTATTTGTTAAAAGAGAAGAAAATATAGAACAAATTTATAAAGGTGAAAAATTAAGTAATGAAGATAATGAGTATTTAGAACAAAAATAACTATGTAAGAGTTGAATGAAATTCTAAAATATATTGACAGGAATTCTGCAACACACTTGGATGGAACTGAATATGGTATGTATAAAGAAATAAAAGAGTGGCAAAAATAATTTTTATAGAATTTATGAATAAATGGTTAGAAACTGGAATTAAACAGAAATAGATATGTGCATGAGTTATAACATTTATATGTAAAAAGGAAATAAAGAGGAGATAAAAAATTGGAGACATATAATATTGAACAATATGGATTATAATTTTTATGGGAATAATAACAAAAAGGTTACAAAAATGGATAGAATATAAGATGAAAATGTATTTAGAAGAAAAGGGAGTCAATAGTTATTACGGATAATAAGAGAAATAATTGATGATATCATAAATAAAAAAGTAGAAGCAAAGGTTATAGGGGATATAAGTAAAGCCTATGATAATATTCAGTATAAAGCATTATGGGGAATTATGCAGACATATAATGTAAGCAAAAAAATATTGCAAGTAACAAAATATGTTTACAGAACGAATTATGTTAAACTAAATGTAAATGGCTGGATTCAGGAAGAAATAAAAATAGAATGTGGAATAAAGCAAGGCTGCCCAGCTAGAAGTGTAATTTTCTTATTAGCTATGAATGTAGTAGTGAAGGAAATTAATAAAATGTCAAGTAGTGGTGGATACAAAATGAGGAAATATAATTGCCAGTAATGCATAATTATATGGGTGATATTGTATTAATTTTTAAAAATGCATGGATTGAAAATGTAAATGAAAAATTAATTATAAATTAAAAAATGGTTTAAGTATAAATAAAAAGAAAAGTAAATGATTTAGTTTTAAAGGTATTATAGGAGGTATTGAGTTCAATGAAAAATATATAAATATATTGGGAATAATATTTGGAAAGAATGAATACAGACAACAACAACTGGATAATGTCCTCAAAGAAGTAAAGGATATGACTATTTTTTTTGAAAATCATATATCTTTTTATATAGAAAAAAGGTGCACTTGTTCAACACCAAGGTAATAGGAAAAATTGCTTATGTTGCTAGCATCTATATGATTCCTATTAAGTAGGAAAAGGAACTAATGATAATTATATCTTCTTTTATATGGGGCTCTAGACTGAATCCAGTCAAGAGAGGGATTCTATATATGAAAGAAGAGCAAAGATGCTTGGATTTAATAAACCCAATAGTACATGTGCCATCTTTTATTTTATATAAGACATTAAAAGGAATTATGAAGGAAAATAAAAACTTGATAGAAATTATACTATATTATAAATACAAAGAACTGTGGGAAAGAGTTAAAAAAGAAGTAAAAGCATTGTGAATAAACAAATGAAAGAGTATCAAAACAAAATTGTGTTATGGAAAATAAAAAATATATATGTGAGAAAAAATATAAAGGAATGGTGCTTAAGTATTATGAAAGCATTTTATTGCATTGATCCATGGAAAGATTTAGAAAAAGGTAAAGCTATAATGATGAAATATAATAACTATAAAAAGATTAAAGAATATAATGATTTTTTATGGAGATTGTCGATTAGAAAATTGCCAGTTAAGGCAAATATGCCATATAAAAAAAGCAAGATAGAATATGTAATAAATGTTGAGAGTTTGAGGCTACTGAGCATGTGTTTTTGAAATGTGAAAGAGTTAATAATTTGTGGAAAGAAGTATGTAAACATAATAGGGTGAAATGCTTATTAAAATTTGAGCAAATAACTATGGACATAAAAAGGAAGAATTGAAGAAAATGGACAGAATAATATTTTGTCTTTCTTGGACTACATGGAACGAGAGACTAAATGAAATTAAATACAATGAAAATGGATTTTGACAAAGATTTTTGAGAAAATAATATTTTGGTTGTCGATAAAAGAGAGGGGAGGGAATACTTAAATTGAAGTTTATAATCTATAGAGATTTGTAAATAGATGTAAATAATGTAACCATGTAAATATGTAAATAATATGTAATGTATATATCAATAAAAAACATACTCTTTTCAGAGAGAGTGCAGAAAGGTCATTTAGCTGTTACACTTCTGGTTTCTGTTCCAAACATGAAGACTGCTCAGAGAAACTGGAAGAAAATGGAGGCAGTGACTAAGTGTGATGTTGAGTGGAAGAAGGAAGAGGAGAGTTTGCAGAAGAGAGTGGAGTTGGAGAGCTATTGTTTGAATAATGAATTAGAGGTTGAAGGATCAGTTGAGTTGTTGAGGAAGGAGCAGATGGTTGGAGTAAAGGAGAATGGTGACACAAAGGTAATCGAACTTTCACAGGATTCTGAGTACCTGTTTCAAACAAGATCTTTTTTTGGGTCAAAGTCAGAGTGTATGGATACACCTCTCCAATTGGGAGCATTGCAGGATGTTTATCTTAAAGAAATGATTATGCAGAGTGAACCAGAAAGTAAAGCGGTGGTATCATGGGTCGACATTATGGAGAGAATTCAGGAAGAGGAGGTAAAAGAAATTGCAGAATGGAAAACAAATCATATACAACAATGGTGAAAGAAAGCAAGAAGCAAATATGAGAGGGAGGGAGAAGAAGACAGGTCATGAAGAACTTTGTTGTACAGCTCAGCAGTAAGTAAGGAAGAAAAGAAAGATATAAGGTATGGGACAAATTTATTGCAGCATTGGATATATCACCTAATAAAGTAAGACCCTTTATTCATCATAATAGAGAGATTCATTGTGATATTATATTTGAAACTGGACAATATATGTAATATTTATTAGAAAAGTTTGAAAAACAGAAAGACTTTAGTCCATGAAACTCTTATGTGGTGCAGACTTTTAATAAAGAAATAGAGAGACTAAAAAAGAATTGCTATACAATTCTGAACTGAGGTGGATAAGAAAGCATTGAAAGACTGTTTAAAAGCTGTATGCAAACAAGTATAAGACATTACAAAAATATATGATGATAGAGGTTTATGGACTCTAGGTGGGATTGTAGGATAATTTTGAAGATAGAAAATGATAATATTGTACATATTCCAAGTGTAATAACTGTTTAAGGAAATAGAAGTTATGTAAGATATAAAGGACAGTTGAAAACTTGTATTTATTTTTGGAAAGAATGACTATTTAATAAGGATTTGTGATAAGGCAATATGTTTTGTTTGTGGAAAAGTGGGACATGAGGCAAAGAAATGTGATTTGATGTGTAGGGGCATGATTCAATTAATTGTGATGAACACTTACATTTTGAGCAAAAAGAACAGAAACAGAACCATATACATAAAACAAATGAACATGAAAAACAAAACATCATATAAGAAGAAAAAAACTCGTATAAAGAAAATGAAAATAATGAAGGTGAAGAATTAGTACTGAGGACAAGTGAAGAGGAAAATAGTAAGAGGTAAAAATAATTCAATAGGGAGAAGGGTGAAAGATGAAAAAATAAACTGTAAAAGTGTGATTATGAAAGAAAATAAAAAAAGATAAGGGGTAAGATGGAAAATATATTAAATATGGAAGAACCTAAGAATTGTATCCATAAATCTTAGTAGTATAAAAAATATTAAAAGAGGGTTAGGTGTCTTGGAATGGTATATATTACTTGATATACATGTAATTATTCTAAAGAAAGTGGTTCCCAAATGTTTATAGGCTGAGATACACTTTCAAAAATTTTAATTTTTTTTGTGACACACTACTCATGTCAGTGTGCATGCATGTGAAGCATGCATGGTCCTCCTTAGAGGAGAAGCTGCCACCACCAAGACATGTTTTTTTGGAATTTAAAATTCAACTATTCTCATACTTTAATTATTAGCAGAGCCAGATCATGGTTAAATGGGGCCCTATGCAGGGTAACTGGTGCCCCCAGAGAAGGTCTCCTGCAGCAACCCCCTCCCCAGCCATACCAGTGTTCTATTGCTTGGCTATTTTGCTCTAGTTACCATGAACACTATTCAAACCTATCAGTGTTCATACAGTTTTCTTATTTACTTCTACAATGATTACAGATATTGAAATAAAATGCACAAACACTGATAGCCATTTGCTAAACAAATAATACAGTCTCATAATAAAAACAGACTTAGCATGAGCAGTAAACTTCTCTGCCTTTGAAACTCATGTTCATTGAAATGACATTAAAACCCACATTCAAATAAAATGCATCTGGCCAGTGGAAAATTAAGTTTTCCTTTTGGCTATTTTCAAATTGTAGGCTCCTTGCACATGTTTTAGGACCATGCATACATTTATGTGTTCTTTGATTGGGTCTATATTACACCACTGAATGTTTAAAAAGTGAACAATGATTAATCAACCTCATGTAAGTGAAAGCTTAAAATGTTGAAACCTCAGAACAGCTATTTTTTCCCTTTTAAAAAAAATGCTGTTCCAAAAAAATTTAAAAAAATGTTAAAACATTACATAAAGTGGGGGCTTTTCCCCCCACCACCCCCAACGTAGGGATCTGTGCCCCCCTCTACTTAAATATACCAACTCCGAGATCAAACTACAGTGCTGAAAATGACAAAGTAATGGAAGCGGCCAAGCAAATTCTTTCCCAGGGAAAGAATTTGCTTAAAAGCCACTTCACTATTTTGCCTTTTTGTTCTTTTATGTTTAATCAAGATGCATTCAATAGAATGCATCTGTGATCATGTAATAGGAACACTCTTTGATTCACCTCCCTGATTGTATTATATTATATTCTTTGCATAATTCAGTACCACTTGTTAAAGTGTGTTTTAAATTGTAGTTTTGAACATTTTTCCAGTAAGCAATGAAGCAAAATATATGACACAATGACAAAACTACCCATTTCAGAACCTTTTAACCATAAAAGGCCACTCAAACTTCTGTCACCAGTATCAGTCAGTAAGCACAATATCTGCAGAAGTAAAATTCATCCAAATAATTATGCATTAAAGAGATTTGTAACTAATGAAGAGGCTGCTACTGGCAAACAACTTCATATTACAGTGTTTCATCTACAAAGTCAGTGATGCTGCACTTGAATAATTAATTGCCTATGTTACTTTAAAGAAAAATTGGTAAGCTGGTAATATTACAATAGGGAATGACTGAGAAACCAAAAAGTTCATAGTTACTAGGCATCTTATACAAAGGAGGACACACTCAGGAATGCAGAACCCCTATCCCCCTTATAATTCAGCAAATAATCAGCAACTAGGATATTACATACCATCAATCCATACTCTAAACATCTTAGCACAAGAAATCTGGAGAAAGCCTAAAATAATGCGGGGGGGGGGGTAGGGACAGATTATAAATGTTGCTCTTATAGACTTAGAAATTTGCTAGAATAACAGGATTTGTCTTAGCATGCATTTTCTGAAGGAAATGAAGTTTGAAACTCAAACCTATGACATTATCTACTTATTTTAATCCTAAGTGATTTTCCAGAAAACCACAATTTTTATGAGGAATATGGCAAACATATTAGGCAAAAATCTGGACAATCTTCAAAAATCTGGACAGTTGAGAGGAATGCATACCTCTCAACCTATTAGTGCAAACAATCTGGACAAAGCCTAAAATAATATGGATAAAATGACCCAAAATAGGGATAGATTTTAAATATTGCTGTTTTTAAATTAGAAGGTTGTGAGAATAACATGATTTGTGTTAGCATACATTTTTTGAAGAATATGAAATATGTAACTCATATATATGTCATTATTTAGTGACTTTAGCCCTTTGTGATTTGCCACAAAACCACAAATTTTATGAAAAACAGACCAAACTATGAGGCTAAATATGGACAATTCAGAAGTATGTTAAACACACAAAGACACACACACCTACTGTCTCTCTGCTCTCTTTCACTCTCTCATGCACACATACACACACACACACACACACACACACACACACACACACATACATACACACAACCATCTACTTTTTCTTTACTGTCTCACAGACACACAGACCTACCTTCTCTCTGCTCTCTCTCTCTCATATTATATGATATATACATTACACATGCACACACACCTACCTTCTCTCTGCTCTCACACAGCAACACACACATATACATGCCTTCTCTGTCATACAACAATACACACACACACACAAGCACACATTCTCTCACATACAGCAATGTAGGCACACACTAGCTCTCATACAAACAGAATTGCTAGTTTAAATTACATTGACACATATACATATACGCACTTTCTCTTCCGTACAGAAATAAATGGAACCACTAGTTTAAATTGTACACATGCACACAAGCACTTACCTTCTCTATAAACAAAACAGCTAGTTTAAATTCCATGTGTGAGTGCAGAATGGGTTTACATCCATGTTGGTATGCATGCATATAAGGCATGCATGGTCCTCCTTAAAGGAGAAGATGCCACCATGGCGGTGTTAAGAAGTATTTTTTGCTTGTTTGTTTGTTTTTTTATGTTGAAGCCTTCTGGCCAGATGTGACCCTCCCCTAAAAAAAAAAAAGTCAGCTTGCAATCCACCAGTGGGTCATGACCCAATCTTTGGGAACCTCTGTTCTAGAGGATACAAGAATCTTAATGGAAGAAGAAGGGAAGCAGATGGAAAAGTTATGAGCTGGGAGAATTATATGGAATATGGGAAAAGATACATGTTCTGGGATTGCTGTGTTATATAATGAAGTCATTAAGGTCTTAGATTATACTTTAGTTGGGTTAGGTAGAATAGCAGTGCTAGACATAAGATATAAGAAATATGTCTATAGAATAATTAGAATATATGCATGTGTCACTAAAAAGGAAGAGAGGACATGTTTAAAAGATCTTAAACTATGTAGGATTGAATATGGAAATAAAATTGGCAGAAGATTTTAATTGTAACTTAAGGAAATGAAAGAAAGAAGGGAATGATGCTAAGACAGTATAAGAAATAATGAAAATGAGAAAGTTATACATATGGAGTAATATAAACATTGGACATATAAAAGAAGTTAGATTAAAACTGAGATTGATTATTTTATAATATCTGATACTTTAAAAATTACAAAAGAAGGAACAAAGGAAACAGGTTTCTCAGACCATTTGGGTATATCGGTAGAAGTAAAGGAAAAGGAAAACTATATAAGGATAGTTAAAGGTATAAAAAGATGCAACAAAAACTATTTAGATGAAGAAGAGAGAAAGGAAATTGATCAATTATGGGAAGATATTGTAGATATGAGAATATTTTATGAAAAATTTGACTGATTGGTGGTTAAGTTTTAAAGGAAAATATAAAAAGTGTTTTCTAGAATGTCAAGTGATGAAAAGAGAGAAAGAAAACCGTACATATAATTTGCTAAGTCATACAGTATTTAGAGAAGTATTAAGAAATAATTAAAAATAGAGCAGTGTATAAAAATACATTTGAGAAGACAAAGATAACAGAGAGGCAAACATGGGAGGTAAATAAATTAATAATGAAGGAAATTAGATTTTGGAAAAAATATAAATATAGGTCAGCTTGATTAAATTGTAAAAGACTTGGATAAGTAGAAAGCTACATGAATCAACATAATTGAGTACCATATGTATTCTAATATGAAAGACTGGCAAAAAGTATATTTTGTAGAAGTATTGAATGAATGGTTAGAAAAAAGCGATAAAAAATAAAGAGATATGTATGGAGGCATGAAATTTATATGGAAGAAGGGAAAGAAGGAAGATATTAGGAATCGGAGACCGATATTAAACAATACAGATTATAAAATAATTATGGGAATAATAGGGAAAAGATTAGGGAATGGTGTTGATAGACTGACAGAACCTATGAGTTTTGGAAAAAAGGGAAAGAAAGCTAGGATTTACTATGGATATTAAGAGAGGTAATTGACGACATTATAAATAAAAATGTGCAAACTAAAGTATTGGTTGGAGATGTGAATAAAGCATTTGATAGAATACAATATGAGGAACTGTAGAGTATATTAAGAAATTATAATATAAGTGATAAAATAATAAAAGTTATAAGATCAGTATATGAGAATATTATTAAAATAATATTGAATTGATGGTTAAGCAAAGAAATAAGAATGGAATGTGGGATAAGACAGCAACAGTATCTTATTTGCATTTGTTATGAATGAAAATGGCAAGGTATATGATAATAGAGGGAATATATGTCCCAGTTATTCTTACTTATGCAGACAATATAGTTTTAATTACTAAGAATAAGAAATGGATGGAACAAAGAATTAGGGAATTAAACAAGTACTTAAATATGCTTAGTCTAAGTGTTAATAAGGGTAAAAGTAAAGGCATTTGGATTTGTGGGTGAATTTGAAGGCATACACTTTAATGAAGAAGAGGTACACATTCTAGGAATAATAGTGGATAAAATGAAGAAGGAAACACAATGGAAGAGACTGATACAAAGGTTGAAAGAAATATGTATATTTTAGAGATCATGTAGATTATCATATGAGAAAAAGTTATATTTAATAAACTCTGTTCTGCTAGGTAAGATTGCCTATCTGGCAAGAGTATACATGATCCCATCTAAGTATGAAAAAAGACTGTTATTGATTATATTTTCATTTATATGGGGATCAAAGACTAAATCCTGTGAGGTGAAAAATTCTGTATGTTCAGGAAGAAGAAGGAGGACTAGTGTTAATACATTCTATAGTCCATGCAGCTTTACTGAATTTGTATAAAGTATTGTGAGGATTAAAAGAAGAAAATAGGAGCATAGTAAATGGTATAATGAAAATCAAAATATGTCTGGGAAAGTTTAGGGGTCTACTTCACTTTGTCAAAAAACTTGTTTGACAAATACCTTTTTGTCAAACTCTGTTTGTTGAAGCCTTAATCCATCAAATGTTTGTTTAAGCAAATTTTTTTTCCAGGGAAAAAAACACTTGGCCATCATCAGGAAGTTGCCCTTTTCCCTACTGTAGTGCAATCTCAGAGTTGGTATATTTAGTTGGGGAGTGTGGGGGCGCAGCCCCCCACCCGGGTGGGTTTTAAATTTTGTGAATTTTGTGATGCTTGTTAGGTTGGCCAAGCATTTTTTTTCTCTAGGAAAAAAAATTGCTTAAATTAGCATTAGATGGAGTAAGGCTTTGATGAATAGGGTTCATCAAAAATGTTTTGACAAATAGGTTTTTCGCTGAAATGATATAGACCCAGTTTAAGATATTTGAAAAGATGGAAGAATTATGTAAATAATGAGATTAAAGAATATCAAAATAAGATATTATTATGGAAATTGAAGATAGGAAATGTAGAAAAGAATAGACAAGATTGGTATGAAAATGTAACAGGGGAATGCTGTTATATTTATCCTTGGAAATCTTAGATAATAAAAAGAAATGCAATTAAAACAAGGCTTATATGGAGTAAAAAACTGTATGAATGTAAAGAATGTATGCAGAGTTTGATAAGTAAACTGCCTGTTAAAGCAAATATGCCCTATAAAATGATTCAAGAGAAGGTTTGTAACTATTGTGGGAGTTTGAGATGATGGCACATGTTTTCTTGAATTGTATGAGAGTAAGAGAATTGTGGGAAAAATTATATGAAATTAATGTACTGGATGATTTTGAAACTGTGAAAGATATAAACATGAAAATGATAGAATATGAGCATTATGGTAACAAAAAAAAAAAGATAGAAAATTGTTTTATGTTTTGTGGGTTATATGGGTGAAATATTGAATGAGATAAAATATAATGGGAAATGGGTATTCTCCGAAAGTCTAAAGAAGATATCTTTTTGGTTGTAGAAAAAAGACTGAGGGAATAACTGAAATATATGAAGTTATAAATTGTTGTAATGTCAGATGTAATAAATTGTAAATAATGTCTGTAATGTATATATTTTTGTAATGTAAATAGTCTATATAATCTGTTATAATCAATAAAAACCCCCTACTCATCATTCTTGTGAGTGGGACTCATTTTGGTGAAGCACTTCCTATTTGCATTCCAGGCACAGAGGTGACCCTGAGAAGCAGGAAGGCAGATGAAGAGAGAAGGATATGACGGAGTGGTGAAAGAATTGAAGGAGAAAGCAAATATTGATACCAGAGAATGTGTGCAGGATTCCATGGAAACATTTCAAAGAAACCTGTTTGATGGAGATGAGTCAGCAAATGATGGTTGTATAATTACAACTCTCCAGTCAGGAGGGTTGCAAGATGATTTACTTAAAGAAATGGTGGTGCAGAATGCACCACAAAATGAAGGAGATGTTTCCTGGAGGGACATTATGAAAAAAAAAACAAAAAACAAAAGAAGGATCCAGAGAAAATTTTGAAGAATACTGGTGAGAGGGAAAACACGGAAAAATTAAAAGAAGGCAATACTGGAGTAGCACAAAAGATGGTGGAAGAAAATGAAAAATAGAATTATGTGGGAAGGATTCAAAGTAAAGAAGACAAAGAAATGTACAGGTATGAGGTATGGGGCAATTCATTAGCTGCCATGAATGTAAAAGCACATGAGATAAGAGCATTTATTCCTATTAACAAACAGACCTTTTGTGACATTATAGTTGAGACTGCTTTTTCAAAGGGAAATTATCTTGGACAATATGAAAAAAAATAAATATTGTAACCCATGGACTCTTTATGCGATAAAAGTATTTAACAGGGGAAAAAAGAAAATTCATGTACAGTTTTTAACAGTGGTAGAAAGAGAGACATTGAAATAAAATTTGAAAGCTTTATGTAAAGAAGTAGATTACAAAGGTTTATGACAAAATGGGTTTATGTACTGGTGGCTAGGATGTTGTGTTAAAAATAGAAAGAGAAAAACATATACATATACCAAATATGATAAATGTGGAGGGCAGTATGGTTGTTGTAAAATACTGAGGGAAATCCAAAACATCCTTTTTTTGTGAAAAAGAAAGACATTTAATAAGTAACTGTGACAAAAGAAAATGTTATATTTGTAGGGAAATGGGACATAATGCAAAAATAATAATTGAAATGTTATAAAGCTAACAAAATTGGACATTTATGGATGGAGTGCAAACATGCAAATAAGAGTAAGGAAAAAGAAAAAGAAAGAGAAGAAAAACAAATAGAAAAAAATTTAGAAGTAGCAGAAATAGAAGAAAAGTCCAACAAGAAAAATCCGCTTAGGCAATCGCTGCTCCACACACTTTATTATAATAAAATATAGGTAGGTTTTCTGAAGATGTTTGCTTCATATACTTCTTGTAACCTATTCCTGCTCAACTTTACATCTAAATAAGATATAGATTCCTCATTATATGTATGGGTGAATCCTAAAAATTCCGTGCTTAGTGTGGTCTCCTTTAAGGCCCCCGAGCCGGCGGAAAACAGTACTCAAGCCGCTGAATCACTTACAAATGCCTTCTACCAGCACCTGCAGCACTGCATGGATAAGGCAATCCCAAGCAAAACAAAGACTCTTTGTACCAAGGGCAAGCGTCCAGTCTGGTGGACCCCAGCCATAAACAAA
This sequence comes from Protopterus annectens, assembly GCF_019279795.1. Classification (NCBI taxonomy): domain Eukaryota; kingdom Metazoa; phylum Chordata; order Ceratodontiformes; family Protopteridae; genus Protopterus; species Protopterus annectens. The sequence continues at coordinate 1,886,371,275 of NC_056743.1, forward strand.
CTCTACAACAAAAGGAGGAAGCTACTACAAGATAGAGCAAAATCCTTAAAAGGTAAGACACCCTTGATCACTATAAGTAAAAAACTAAGAGCTCTCATAAAATCATCCAAAGCAAATTTTGAGAGAAAAATAGCTAAAGACTCAAAGGACAATCATAAGGCCTTCTTTAGCTATGTTAGAAACCTGGGAGGAAACTCCCAGATATGCTCAGAACTAGTTCAAAATGATGTGAAGATTACTGATCCTACAGACATTGCCAACATACTGGCTGACAGGTTCAGTGCAAACTTCTCCCCTCCCCAAAAGGAGAGATATCTATACCAAATGGTTGCAGCCCCCAAACATCTCAAACGCCCAAGTGAGAACTGCTCTCTCCAAAGCAAAAAACACAGCATCCATGGGACCTGATGGTGTCCCAGGCTGTGTGCTACACGAACTCAATGAGGAATTAAACCCACAGCTAGGACAGCTGTTTAATCATAGTCTCACCTCTGGATACGTACCCAGGGAGTGGCGCACTGTGGTCCCACTTCACAAAGGCGGTGCCTCCACAGACCCTGGAAATTACCGGCCCATTAGCTTGACAAGCCTTATCTGCAAAGCTATGGAGAGGATCATAATGGACCTCATAAATAAAGACATAGGGAATTTGCAGACTTTGGATCCAACCCAGTTTGGCTTTGTCAAAGGCAGATCATGCCTTTTAAACTTGGTTGACTTTTTCGAAACAGTCACCAAAGCCATTGATGAGGGAAAGGCAGTCCATACAGCCTACCTCGATCTGGCGAAGGCCTTCGATACAATACCCCACTCGGGTATAATTGAAAAACTCATCAGCTTAAATGTTAACCCATACATCACAAGATGGGTTGCAAACTGGCTGAGTGACAGAACCCACAGGGTCAGAGTTGCTGGCGCCATGTCAGACTCAAAGCCTGTCACAAGTGGTGTCCCACAGGGCTCAGTCCTGGGCCCACTCTTGTTTGGCATCTACTTTTCCGAAGTACAAGCAAACACAGGAGGGTTATGGCTGACAAAGTTTGCAGATGACTGCAAACTGGGCGCTGTAGTCGAAAACACATCTGACACAGATATCCTTCAGAAGGGTCTCACAGAAACGGATGACTGGTGCCAGAGCCATGGCCTAAAGTTAAATGCCAAAAAATGCATAGTCATACCCTTTGGAAAAACAAGGTTACCCCTAGCTACCATATAGGTGGTAATCCTCTGAGCACAGAAGAAGTTATCAGGGACCTGGGGAACCAGGTTGACAGTAGCCTGTCATTCGACACCCATGTAGCTAAAGTAGTTAGGAAGACCTTCTACATTGCCCACCTCATCATGAAGGGATTCACATCTAGATCAAGGGAGGTCATAGTCTCCCTATACTCATCACTCATCAGACCAATGATTGAGTACAATGCCCTATTCGGAATGTATCTGACCCGACACTTGCAGCAGCTAGAGAGGCCACAAAAGTTCCTCACCAAAAGGATAAAGGGTCTCAAAGATCTGTCCTATGCTGCCCGACTGAAAGAACTCCAGCTCTATTCAGTCGCTTACCGCTTGCTCAGAGGTGACATTTGCTTGACATACAAGGCCATGTCAAACCCAGAGTTGATGAATATGCTTCACCTCAAAAAATCTAGATCCGTCAGAGCCACAAGGGCGGGAGACTTAAACCTCGACACGGCTATTAATAGGACGTGCTGGAGGGATAGATTCATCACCCAAAGATTCCCTATGCTGTGGAACAAAATCCCGGTATATGTGAGGCAGAGCACCTCGCTGGCCTTGTTCAGGAGAAATCTTGACCAATGGATGGGAGATCGCAGATATACTCCAGGGATTACCTCAGTGTCACTGCTAGACAGAGGCACAGCAAAATAATGGGTATAGTTCCCCATACAAAAGGGGTGGCTTAAGCCACAAAACTATGGGCTAGGCTTATAAATGCCCTTGGGCAGATAGCCTAGTATGAACCTATGAACCTATGAACCTATAAACATCTTTACAATATCTGTTGCTTGTTTTTCATCCCCTTGAAAAATTATAAAAATGTCATTTATGAATCTAACATAAAAAGTTATTATGTCATTGAGGAAATCATTATTAAATACAAAGTTTTTCTCCCAATAAGACATAACTAAGTTGGCATAGCTCAAGCCACAAGGGGATCCCATCGCAACTCCTTTCTTTTGTTTATAAAATTGGTTTTCAAAAGGAATGAAGTTATAGGACAAAATTATGTCCAAAGGTTCTCCCACCAGAGCTATTTCATTTGGTTCTGCATTTTTTTGTCGCATATTTGCTAATACCCAATCTATACCCTGTTGGTGGGAAATACTGGAATAGAGTTCCTTCACATCCACTGTGATAAAATTGTTGCCTTGTTGGTAAATTGTATTATTTATTTTTTCTAAGAAGTCCCATGAGTCCTTTACTATCCACTTGTCTTGTGTTACATATTTCTTGAGGATACTATCCACATACTTGGCACAAGCATATGTGGAGGATCTCCTCCCATCTACTATTGGTCTAAACGGTGGATTGTTGATATTTTTATGGACTTTAGGGACTCCAAACATCGTTGGTACTCTTGGGGCTTCCATCATGTGATAATTGAAAACATGCAAATCAATACTTGCCTCAATGAGCAATTCATTCAAGTAACTCCTGATGAATTTATTAGACCTATTGTATTCATTGAGTGATGATTCCTCATAAGAATCCGATGTTAAGAGATCTTTGATCTTATTATTGTAATCCAATATGTCCATGATTACTAGCCCTCCTCCCTTGTCCGGGCTCATAATTCTTACATTAGCTGATGTCAACAAATAAATGTTATCTTTCTCATCTTTAGATAGGTTGTGTAAATGATTTTTCTTTTGTTGGTCCAGTTGTCTCAAATCTAATTCACACATTCTCTCAAAAGTGTGAGGTATGGTGTGCAAGGGAGGGTTATAACAACTAGCCACTCTTAAAGGGTTAATTGTCGAATTGTGCACTCCTAAAAGTTGTCTGAGATTCAACTTTCTGAGAAAAAGTTTAATGCCACAAATTGTTTGAGCTATGTCCATCTTCTTAGTTGGTACGAAGGATAAACCCTTCGCTAGGATGTTAGCTAATTCTTCTGTGACAGTAAAAGAGAAGAAATTATAGATTGTAAAGTCTTGTTGTGTGTTTTTGACTAGTACCAATGTTTGTGGTTCTACATGCCATATTATCTCTTGTGGTTGTGATTCTTCCTCCGATTCCATTGCTTCCTCTGATTCCGTCGTTGAAAACCCTGCCTTTGGTTAGAAGTAGATGCTTGTCGGTTATTATTTTGCTCATTAATATTATTATTATTTCTATTATCGTTGTTATTCCATTCCTTTATTCTATCACTTCTCCTTAAATTGTCTTCTTGTGCGCCATCTCTGTAAGTATTGGCATGTATTACAGATTGCTGTGAGTTGACTTCTGATGTTTGGACTGTATCGTATGTTGCCACTGTTTCCTCAGTTTCTCTACTATTGGATAACTAATAATTGACCTGAATTTGTGCTTTTGGTGGTGTAGGGTATGCCGTCCCTGCTTTGTATTGAGCTTGGTCTTTTTGAAGTTTCTTAATTTTGGTAGCTCTTATTTTATGCAAATGTTGTTCAATACTTTGGAAACAGCGTTGATAATCATGCTTATATCTTGAAAAGTCAGTATGTTCTTTGATTTTTTTATCTATAGACTCTATATCAGGTTCCAAATCTTTCATTGTTGTTGTGTAATGTTTGATCATTACTTGCAACAGATACATCCCTTGCTGATTGAATAACTTGATTAAGTCCTGATGGAAGGATGAACCGGGAATCAACCCCATAGGGTATCTCCAGGTTCTAATTCCTTTTGGGACTATTTCCAGTTTCAGACATTCCTGAAAGTATTCAATTTCCAAGCTGAGTTTTTTATATTTCAGCATTTTTGAATCTAAAAGATTCAGTAATTCCGAAACTGGTATCTCCAATTCGTTGTCTTGAACAATGTTATTATTTGATATTTTGTCTTCCCACAACCCTGTAGGTGCCAATAACCAGTCTTTCAAATTAATATTTGGTCTTGTTAAGTTAGGCAAATCGTGCTGTTGTATTTCGTTTGACGGCCCGTTGCTGGTTATTGAATCATTTCTAACTTCAGCATTGCGTCCTTCATTAATGTTATTATTAAAAACTGTAATAGCCCTGTGTGCCTGTTGGGTTTGAACCAAAGGAGGAACTACAATTGGATGCTGTACTGCACTCATTTGTTCTGTCCATTGACCTGGTGAAATATTACCTCATTCCACCTGCTGTAAAGATAGAGTAAGCGTACACCTCTGCTCTTCTTGCCTTTGCTGCGCCGATCCTGTTGTGACCATTCGGTCTTGTTGCTTATAGTTTTGTTGCACTGCCATCACTGTATCCAGCCTCTCATTCATATTATCCAATTTCTATGAGAGGAGTTGTACCAATACACTTAAATCGTGCATAGATCTGCTCTCTTCTTCTTGCATGTCTCCGAAGATCCCAGGTGTGTTATCCAGCAAAATATTTGCCATAGCAGAACAAGAAACTCCCAAAAGCTATGAAAAAAAACAAACTGAAACTCGAACAAGAAAAATCCGCTTAGGCAATCGCTGCTCCACACACTTTATTATAATAAAATATAGGTAGGTTTTCTGAAAATGTTTGCTTCATATACTTCTTGTAACCTATTCCTGCTCAACTTTACATCTAAATAAGATATAGATTCCTCATTATATGTATGGGTGAATCCTAAAAATTCTGTGCTACAATATCTGTTGCTTGTTTTTCGTCCCCTTGAAAAATTATAAAAATGTCATCTATGAATCTAACATAAAAAGTTATTATGTCATTGAGGAAATCATTATTAAATACAAAGTTTTTCTCCCAATAAGACATAACTAAGTTGGCATAGCTCGAGCCACAAGGGGATCCCATCACAACTCCTTTCTTTTGTTTATAAAATTGGTTTTCAAAAAGAATGAAGTTATAGGACAAAATTATGTCCAAAGGTTCTCCCACCAGAGCTATTTCATTTGGTTCTGCATTATTTTGTCGCATATTTGCTAATACCCAATCCATACCCTGTTGGTGGGGAATACTGGAATAGAGGTCCTTCACATCCACTGTGATAAAATTGTTACCTTGTTGGTAAATTGTATTATTTATTTTTTCTAAGAAGTCCCATGAGTCCTTTACTATCCACTTGTCTAGTGTTACATATCCTTGCCTCAATGAGCAATTCATTCAAGTAACTCCTGATGAATTGATTAGACCTATTGTGTTCATTGAGTGAAGATTCCTCATAAGAATCTGATGTTAAGACATCAACTAGCCACTCTTAAAGGGTTAATTGTCGAATTGTGCGCTCCTAAAAGACTCATGGGACTTCTTAGAAAAAATAAATAATACAATTTACCAACAAGGTAACAATTTTATCACAGTGGATGTGAAGGAAATCTATTCCAGTATTCCCCACCAACAGGGTATGGATTGGGTATTAGCAAATATGCGACAAAAGAATGCAGAACCAAATGAAATAGCTCTGGTGGGAGAACTTTTGGACATAATTTTGTCCTATAACTTCATTCTTTTTGAAAACCAATTTTATAAACAAAAGAAAGGAGTTGTGATGGGATCCCCTTGTGGCTCGAGCTATGCCAACTTAGTTATGTCTTATTGGGAGAAAAACTTTGTATTTAATAATGATTTCCTCAATGACATAATAACTTTTTATGTTAGATTCATAGATGACATTTTTATAATTTTTCAAGGGGATGAAAAACAAGCAACAGATATTGTAAAGATGTTTAATGAAAGCACGTAATTTTTAGGATTCACCCATACATATAATGAGGAATCTTATTTAGATGTAAAGTTGAGCAAGAATAGGTTACAAGAAGTATATGAAGCAAACATCTTCAGAAAACCTACCTATGTTTTATTATAATAAAGCATGTGGAGCAGCGATTGCCTAAGCGGATTTTTCTTGTTGGAGTTTCAGTTTGTTTTTTTTTTCGTAACTTTTAGAAATAGAAGAAAAGTTAGATGACAGAAAAAAATGAAGAGGACATATGAGAAGGTCTTGAAATAAGTGATAAAGAAGACATAAACTGTCAAGTAGTAAAAGGGAAAATACTATTTTTAAAATGGTAAAAGATGGAAAAAATTTGCAGGGGTGAGTACAAAAGAAAAAAGAAATTAAATGGATGAAAAAAAACTTAAGCACCTTCTGATTGGTGTTTGGTATAATGGTTAAGTAGTTTGACTCATGAACACAAGATACAGTATTTGATCCCCACCAGGAAGAAGGAAGTTGGCCAAACTTAGTGTGGCATGTTAAGAAAGCTAGCTCAGTAATTAGCTATGAGTTAAAATGGTGGAGGGTTAGGTTTAATTAATCCAGTGGTATATGCTGCTTCATTAAATGTGTACAATGTGTTAAAGTAGATAAATAAAAAGATGACAGAATAGTAGTAAAATGATATAATTATAAGTATGAAACAGTTTTGGTAAATAAGAGTATATAAATGAGGAAATAAAATCTTACCAAGAACAAATATTTTTGTAGCAAATAAAAATTGATGATATAGAAAAAGAAAAGTATGGTGTAAGAATGCAATAATAACACATTAAACCCATGCAAAAATTTAAAAGATAAAAAAAAGAAAGCTATAAAAATAATAAGCAAATGGTGTAATCAGACAGTAGACTGTCAAGATTTATTGTGGAGACTGGTAATACATAAATTGCCAGTAAAATAAAATAGGTCATATAAGAAGAAAAGTGGTAAAACATGTTTTCATTGCCAAGAAGAAGAAGAAGAAAAAGAAGAAGAAGAAGAAGAAGAAACTACAGAAATGTAAAAGAATAAAAAAAGCATGGGGAAAACTATGTAAAGAAGATTTTTTAAGATATCAAAGAAGCGGATATTATAAAAAAGTAGTAAAGAATATGTTAAAAGAAAAATAAAACATTATGTTATGTTATAATGGTTATATGGAATGAAACAATCAATAAAATTATGTTTAATGGTAAATGGATTTTAGCAACAATATTAAGTAAAAAAAGATAGCCATTATGGAAAGAGGAGTGTGGTCTAACAGGGATGAAAATTTAGATGATATTGGTCTACTTTGAAATGTCAACTTATCAGAATGTCAATGTTCAAAACAGCGAGACCATAGCATTGAAACTTCTTAAAGCCGAACTCCCAGAACATTGCAAATTAACTCGGGGAAAATAAACACTCAGTCACCAATCACTTTAATACAAACAGAAGCAATCTAAACTTACCAATATGGGTGGTTCACCCCCACACCCCTGCTAACTAAATATAGTAACTCCAAGATCTCACTACAGTGGAGCTCAGGGCAAAGGTCACCATGGTGGCCCAGTGGTTATTTTCCTGGTGTTTACTTGCAACATCCCAGGAGTTTGGCTTTATAAAGTTTCAACTTTGTGGTCTCACTGTTTTGAACGTCAATGTTCTGGTAAGACATTTCAAAGGGGACCTATATATATATATATATATATATATATATATATATATATATATATAGATAGATATATATATATGTGTGTATATTTGTAAATATTTGTATTTTGTAAATAAATCTATTTTTGTTTATAAATAAAGGACCCCCACTCTTTGGAGCTGCTATATGTCACCAAAGGGCTCCTCCAGCAGCAAAGAAAAGGCCTAAGGAAAGCAAAAGCAGGGAGGAAGAGAGAAAAGCTTTGGAGAGATTGGGGATGGAAAATGAGAATTTGGAGAAAATGTTGTTTTATATAGAATATCAGAATGTAAATAAAAATTCATAATGGGCGGATGATAGACATGAGCAGCCTTTAGCAATCTCCATGACAAAGGAGGTAAATGAGTATGTTAGAGGTGTCCAGATAACAGTACTGATATCAGGAGAGTTTGAAGATGATGTTCTGTTAAAATAATTGAGTGGGGTGATCCAGGTGACACTTCTGCTGTTTCATTATGGAAAAGGAATCAGGTGATATGGCAGCAGAGAATGCACCGGTTAAAACGTATGCAGCAGTGACAGAAAGTAAAACAGGAAAGAAGCAACAAGCTGAGAAGGAGCCTGGCTTTGTGGCAGCAGCTAATGTAGTAATTAAAGTATATGCAGCAGTGACAGCAGGCAAACAAGGACTCTAAGTAAAATCATTTTAAAAAGAAAAGACCAACTATGAGAATAAGAACAAAAAAAATGACATTATAATAGACAGATATTACATATGGGACAATTTGGTAACTGTTCTTGGATTTAAAGCTCAGGAAATTTAGTCCTTTAGAGATACAGGAAAAGAGGCTTTTGTGGCTAAACATTTGAAATTGAGGGACTGATGATCAAATTTCTGGAAATGTCTAACAAAAATAAGTCCGTTTAATCCTGCTATACTTATTTATTTTCTGGTAGTAACCTGAATGTAAAAAAAATGTTACTTTGCAGTTTAGAACTGATGAACTGGAAGAAGATGGTAAAAAATGCATGCAGGGTTTGTGTGAAACCATTGATAGAATATAATGTGGAGTTGGAAGCTACTTTGAAATGTGAAAAACATGGTGAAACATTTGCCAAATATTATTTTTGTGCCTGGCCTCTGAGGAACATTAGATATGCTGGCAAGCCTAAATCATGTTTCTTCTGTAGGGACTTTTCTCATTTAATTAATGATTGTGACCAGTGTGAGAAGAAAGGACATACAGCAAGAAGATAGGTGGATGAATGTGGGTTTTGTAATAAATGAACAATATGGATGGACTGAGCAAACAGTTTATAATAAAAGTGGAAAGGGAAGAAAACATGCATGATAAAGAACAGCAAGAGACTGTGGGTGAGTATGAATTAGGTGAAGAAGAAACGGTAGAAGAAACAAAAATATGGAGGGAGAAAAGGAGGAGAGAGCATGCAGGAAGAGAGGTCCAGAGAAGGGATTGACACAAATATTTTTTGAAGTTCTAGCCAGTGAAAACTATAATTCTGTCAGTCCAGAATTATTTGTATGTAAACCCAGGAAAATATTCAGCAGGGGAAAGAGAAATAATAATAAGAAAATTAAAAAAAAATAATATTTCTCCTAAACCCCAAAGTGGGAAAAGCAACAGTTTTAGTGTACTTTCAGTAAACGTGAAAATTATTATTAACCTATAAGGACAGAGACACTGGAATGGTGGGCTAAATGTGGTATGGATGTTATTCCTTTAGAGGATGCAAGGGTCCTGACAAGTGAAAAGCATTGGAAACAGAAAATGTGTGAGGTGGCAAAATGTGGAACTTAGAAAGTGAAAGGTTTTCTGGAGTGGCTGTGTTGTGTAAAAAAACAGTGATAATACCAGACGTAACATTAATAAGGAAGGGAAGGTTACCTGTTGTGGATGTGTGGTGGAGAGGACATGCTTACAGAGTTACAGTACTATATGCCATGTATAACTAGCAAGGAAAGACAGACCCTCTTTTATCAAATGTTAGACTATGTGGTGGTTACTATAAAAATTATAGTTGCACGGGACTTTAATTGTGAATTAAGGGGAAGATAAAAAAAAAAAGAAAGGAAAATAAAGAAAAATACAGGGAGTGATAAAATATGGTAAATTAAATGAGTGGAAGGAATGTTCGTAGACTTATAGAAGACAATATTTAGATTTGAAATTAATTATTTTGTATTATCGGATACAATTCAGTTTAAAGCAGAGCACCTGCATCATGGAATTGTGCAGAATGCCACAATGACTACCAGGGCTTCAAATATAGATGTGAATCTGTTAGTGCAACATATCTCCATAAACTTCATACTTCTCTAGCTTGTAGAGCAAGAAATCTGGACAAAGCCATGAATGAAAGTGGGACAAAGTCCCAAAATTAGCAACAATTTAAATATTGCTCTTACAAACCTAGAATGTTAATGGAATAACAAGTGTTGCATTAGCATGAATTTTCTTAAGGTTATGAAGTCTGAAACTCAAATGTCTGTCACTACTTTCTTATTTAATCTTTAATGATTTCCCACTAATTTACAAGAAAACCAACAATTGTAAGAAAAACAGAACAAAAATGTGAGCAAAAATCTGGACATTCTGTGAAAATCTGTACAGTTGAGAGGTATGCCAAGGATTATGTAGTGTGGGTACAGTTAACCAAGCACAGGGACATATTTGCCATAAATGTTGCAGAGAAATGTGGTAGAATGAAACTCATGCATACCTTTCATCCTCTTTGAGCAAGATATGTGACAAAGCCATACATAATGTCAGGACAATGGCCTAAAAATAGGAACAAACTTTTAATATTGTACTTCCAAACATAGAAAGGTTGTACATTAGCGTGAACTTTCAGAAGAGTATGAAGAGTGAAACTCTCAGTTTCTGACCACACTCTGCAATAACATGCCAATGATTTGGCAGAAATCAAAAATTGTATGTGGAAAAGATCACAAATATGATACCATAACTGGACAAATCATGACAGTTGTGAGGTATGGACTCAAATGTATGTAATATTGAGTCACATCAGTCCACAGATTATCCCGTGATATGGCAGTAAGCCACATATTTGATAAAGAAAACTTCTGGACATCCTGAGAATATCTGGACAGTTCAGATGTATGAATGGGAAAAATATAGGACAAATACAGTACATGACAGTGTACTTACAGTGCAGTGTATTGTGATATCCCATTCCTGGCATTCTGTACTGAAGGTGTGTTAATGATCTGTAACAGGACATGGACTGCCATGTAAAATGATCACTCAGGGGAGGTGTGTGTAATGAACAGGGACACATAGATCAATTGCAGGAATAAACACAGGGAAAGAGGACAGGTGAAACTTCCTCATGTACAGCAAAGAAAGGCATGTCAATAGAAGATGGTTGAATCAGCAACATCAAGCACATATCTATATGGTACAGTACAGACTGTACAATGAAAATGTGTTGTCTGTAACTGTCACCCAATGTGACATAACAATGGGGAAGATGTCTATGTCAGATAAGCATCCTTCCATAAATAATGCAGAGGACATGTATCATGGATCTGACATACATTTGGGTAGGGTGCATATTGTGAAGCTGTGAAAAATGATATGCCTCACTATGAATGTAGTCCAAGCAGAGGTCTTCAGCAAGGTGGCCATAGGTAAAGGATCATGGAAAACATTGCAAGAACCAACTGCAATCATGGACAATATCATAATAATACCACCAGTAATTCCATGCCTCTGACATAACATATGTGATGTAGAGTGATAAGAGATGAGCCGATGAGCCTACACACACACACACACACACACACACACACACACACACACACACACACAAACATTTTATCAACTATTATGATACATCCACACTATATGAGGGTAACCATGCACACTGTCCTGGCACTGTAATATCTGCAGGTGGTGTTAGGAGAGACACTGCTATACCTTTATGTGACAGTATGAGCAATAAAGACTAGTTGCCTTGTATGCATGGCATATGTATATGGCACAATCCACATTGTCACAAATGATACACATGCCACTAATGTTGCCAAACACCTATATATATATATATATATATATATATATATATATATATATATATATATATATCTATATATATATATATGTATATATATATAAATATATATATATATATATATATATATATATATAGTGTATGCATAAGCAGAACAGGTAGCATACATGCATCTGGTGTAACAACTTGATTGGTGTCCTGCACCATCAGACAGTCATGTATATTCTACATACAGAATACCTAGTTATGGCCAATAAGCTGTGTGACAGTGCATTATGACAAAGGTGGTACACTTCTGATACACATCACTGGAAGATATATATGGAGGTACATGAAGAAGGGTGCATTGCCTACAGTTATTGGTATGATGAAGGCTATAAACCATGAAGATATTATGGCCTCTGATGCCCTTCACATACTCAGTACTTGTGTTACATTCAAGGGAGTATTCAGCACTGTGACTACTTACTGGTGGATATACCACTTACCATCTACCCCAGGACATGGGTCACATACCTATTGGTCTGATTATAGGGTATGATGTCCACATTATACTTGGGTGATGTGTTTTTTATGATTCAACAAATTCTCCCATGTTTCTTGTCAATGCAGGTGTTGTTATGGCTGTGGCAGCAGTTTCTGGTATGTGTTGATACTTGTCTGTTTTATACTAATATCACAAGTGGAGTCAATGTTTGCCCACAATCTGTAGTGTTTCAGCCAGCTGTTCGGACACAGCATGTGCATGTCATCTGTGATGTCTATCACTTAACTAATGGACAGGAAAGGGCATAGCAGATATCCCTGATGTACTGACCTGATCACTGCACCTGAGAGACAGGTCATGTCACACATTGCAATATAGTGTGATGCCACATATGTCATACACTGGTCTACCCATTTGGTGATATAGCTGTTTACAACCACATATGGCAGTGCTGATTGGATACCTCAGTGTGAATTTCTGTCAAATGCCTTGAACTGGTCATGTTCCACAAGATGATAATGCTGTAATCATAAATGCCCTCTATGATCTTTTTGAGGATATCTATCAGATGTAACAGACATGATGTAGCAGTAATAACTCACACAGGCCTGTTGCACACACATGGAATATTACTAGTGTACATGTAGAAAAGGTCCATGATGACATGCTGGTTTACCTCACAGCCAAGGATAGTCAGGATATCTCTATACATGCATGCATCAGGTGCTGTCCCCCCAACTCAGGTAGATGCATGTTGAGGTACACCCTTGTATGGGACCATAGACCATGTGGAGGGTTTGTTAAACTGTGTATTCAACTGTATCAGGAAGGTGTATGTGCTGAGTCATGCCAATGGTGATCTGTGATGTCACAGCTCATTGAATCTGTGTGATATGCCTGGATGAAGGTAAAGCAGTGCATACTGCCTATTGTGATCTGGCATAGGCTTTTGTCACTATGCCTCATGCAGGGATTACGGAAAACAACTACAAGCTGGAGATTAAACCTTACATCAGTTGAGGGGTAACCGATTGGCTCACTGCCAGAACACATCATGTGAAAGTTGATGAATACCAGTAGAGCTGTCACCACTGGCAAACCCCAGGGATCTGTGCTTGGCCCATCACTGTTTGAACTCTGTTTCTCGACAGTTCAGACTAAAGTATATGACCTCTGGTTTACCACGTATACTGATTCTTGCATATTGGGTGCAATCTTTAAGTCCACTAATGGTGATAACATAGTACAGGAGGAGCTAAAATACAGAAATGAATGGGGGCAAAGGGATATGTTCTACCATTATATGCAGAAATTTGTTGTTGTTTATGTTGTTCATCTGAAAAGTGGAATACATGTTAATCACAGCATTGGTAACAGTCCTGCTATGCTGACACCCAGATGCCATCACTGGGAACACAGGTAGACAGCAGTCTGAACTTTGACCACCACATGTCCACACTGATATTGAAAGCCTGCAATGTGCACATCATTGGTCACACCATTATAGTGAGATCTTAGGATTGTATGACAGCTCTGTAGTCAAACATCATCAGAACAGTAATCAAGTATTATGGTCTATTTTCCATGTACCTCACCAAACACATTCAGCAGCTGGAGAGACCACAGGGCTTTCTCAGCAAGTTAATACATGGCCTACAAATGATGACATGATGTATGTGGATAGACTAAAAGCCATGTCACTGTAATCTTTATTGTATAGGATGAGGTGACTTCTGCCTGGCCACCAGGCCAGTGTCTGACCCTGCCCTATTGGAAGTACTGTATATCCAGAAATCTGATATAGCTGATGACATCAGCATTGTCTGCTGAGGAGAATATGGTAAAACAATGTCCCACATGCTGGTGTAAAATGCGCTCTGTAGCAATAAGCAAAAGTTCACATGCACTTAACTGCAGTGAGAATAGAATCCTTACCTGTCTAGGTATACAAACTACAGAATACACTACTTTACACAAGTCCCACAGCTCAAGGCAGGCTATTATAAAACTTTGGGTGAACTTATAGTAGATTACATCAGTAGGCCATGTGGGAGATGAGATGAGATGTCATGTAGGGTGGGATACATGAAATGGATGTGTAGGCATCTGCAAGTAGTGTCAATATACTCTCAATCCATGCCATTGGAGCATTAACTGCAGGATATACATTTCTGCTTTTCTGTTTAGACACACACATACCCACACCCAGATGACTGCAGTGAGAACAGTACTTTTGCCTAAGTAGACAGATTGCAATGCTCAGTACTTTACACAAGCACCACAGCACAAGTTTGACTTTTACATGGCTGCAGGCCAACTTATAGTGGATGACATCAACAGTTCATGTTTGAGACAAGAAGTTGGGAGGGCTGCATGAATTGGATCTGTAGGCATGTGCAACTATCAAAATACAGTCAATGCATTGGATTGGAGCAGTAACTGCAGAATATGCAATTCCACTCTTTCGTCTGGACACACACACACACACACACACACACACACACACACACACACACACACACACACACACACACATACACACACACACAGTTGACTGCAGTGAGAACAGAACCCCTACTTACCTCAGTACACAGACTACAGAACTCAGTAGTTTATGCAAGCACCAAGTTTTGCACAGCTGCTGGTCTTATAGTAGATGACATCAGCAGGCCAAGTTATTCTTGCCCCATTTGATTTGCAGATGTCCAGCATTTCCTGTAGTGCAGGGTCTGAGACTGCTCTGTAGGGCAGACATAGGTCATCTCTCAGCAGCTTGTATGATACTGAATACACTGATAGGTCTTTCAGTCTTTCCATGTATATAATGTTTGGAGGATCTGGAGTCTCCCATGCACAACCCTGTGTTTTCTCCAATTGATATGGATGTTTGGTAAGGTACAGACAGAAGGGATCATTGTGCTCAAGTAGTGGTCTAATAAGGGTAGTGGATAGCAGAGGTATGTCCATCCTGGTCATGGATGTGATGTATATATATATATATATATATATATATATATATATATATATATATATATATATATATATATATATATATATATATGATGTGCGCAATGCAGAATGTGTGTGTCACACTACAATGGACACATAGTGATAGCAGTGTAGATTGCTATCAACATGTGTTCCCCATTCTTACAACACTGTGTTTGAGGTTACATGGGTGCTATGTATGTCATTATTAGTAGGAATACTTTATTGCCAAGGGGACAATGAGCCACTTTGTGCTTTAAGGTTCAGACTGGGCATTTGGCATCAATCATTTGTGTGTGGTACCCCTTCCATAATATGTTACCATCGTTGGTGGATTCTATGTTACTGCATCCAGTTACCAGTCATTTGCAACCATCATGAATCACAGGCCATCTACCATTGTCTGTGCTACAGGGAGGTTGTTTGCAAACACTTGAGGGCCCAGCAGAGATCCTTATGCTATTCTAATGGCAAATGACTACTTGGGGAGGTGCAGTTCCTAACTTTGAAAGTGTGACTTATGTCAGTGAGCCATGTACCTGTTCCTCTACTACTGTATGGCTTAATTCACACATGGGAGATCTTCACTATGACACATGAATGGGGAAATTGTCAAAGGCCTTGGATAAGTCAACAGGTGGAATGTTCTGTTATATCTCATCCAGGTCTGTGTGGTCAGGATCCAAGACGTCCACAGGGTTCATAAGTTCATATGTTCATAGGTTTATACTAGGCTGTCTGCCCTAAGGCATTTATAAGCCTAGCCTAAAGTTTTGTGGCTTACGCCACCCCTTATATGAAAAAATACTGTGCCCATTAGTTTGTTGTGCCTCTGTCCAGCAGTGACACAGAGATGATTCCCGGGGTAAACCTACGATCTCCCATCCACAGGTCAAGATTTCTCTTGAACAGAGCCAGCGAGGTGCTCTGCCTCACATGGGCCGAGATTTTATTCCACAGCATAGGGAGTTTATTCCACAGCATAAGCAAGAGCTATCCTTGGCAAAAACAAAATGTTTCTGGTCAAATGTGTTGAAGGTCACCTATGTTCCTGTGGATATGGTACATGCTGATTCATTCCCTAGGCTTTCAGATAAGTCTTTGTAGGCATATGGATCAATAGTTGTAGTTCTGCATGTTATCAGACTGATGTGCATTGCATAGCACACATTTGATATTACAGTTTGAAATGTGGTTGCTATACAGTGTTTGCCAAATTAATAGAAATATTGACAAATAATGGAAATCTCGTAGTTTCTTTGGTGATTTTCAGTCTGGCTTTTTCAGAAATTCACAACATCATTTCAGTTTGCTAATTATTTAAGAAAAAGCTATCCTTAAAGTTATTTACATCAATTTATGGACTAAACCTTTGATTAATGGGAATTCAGGGAAAGCAATTCATTATCAAAGATGTGAAAAATAGGATTGTGAGCCAAGTGGCTTTCTGTTTATTTATAAATGCTGTATTGTATGAATGTGTATTACTTTACAAATATAAGTCACTTAATCTTGCTAACTGTGTTTTGATTCCTACATACTTGCCTTTTGTGGATGATTTAAATATAGTGCCATATTTCTTTTGGTTTTACTACAGAACTTATATATATTTATTGTTCAAAAATGCAAGGGATTTGAGATTGCTTCCTCTTTTCAATGCACTGTTTTCAAAATAAAATTATAAAACCTCTATGCATTGCCTGTGGCAGTTGTACTGTTTATTATGAACAATGGAATGAACTTTTAAATAAGGTTAAGACCTTGATGAATATGTTCAAACTTATTTTTATCTGTCCAAAAGAAAGTTTATATGCAGAACTCTATTATTATGGTCAATCTAGGTTACATAGTAAGTGTTTTCTCCTTTTCCCAAAAGTAGAGAAAAATGTTATCGGATTTTTTTTTATGTTATATGGGGTAGCCTGCTTAATCCTATTAAAAGGGGAGAGGTATTATACTATACCAAATGGTAAGGTGGACTAGGTTTGCATGATCCAGTTGTATATTGGCATATCTGCAGCTGCACTGGATTTTTTTAATCCAGAACAATAACTCATATTTATTAGGTCAAGCTTTATTTCTCTGCCTTAAATAGCTAGTGCTTAGACCAGTGTGTACTTAATTTGGCTGGTTCCTTGTTTCTCTGCCTTAAATAGCCAGTGTTTAAACCAGTTTGTACTTGTTTGATAGAAGCTGCAGTGAGTTAGGACTTCTGCCCTTGCTCTGCTGTTTTATGCTAAGAGACTACAAGAGATAAGTTGCTTATTTTCAACTGTTTCTGCACTAATGGCAAAACAATATTTGTGGCATATCTGTTAAAACGTTGCAACTGTTTTTTTAGGCCTAGTGAATTTAATCTTTACCTGTGTTCTTATTTTCATCTCCTTTCTGTTTATCTGTTTGTTCTGTGCATTTTTACTTATTGCTGTACTAGAAAAACACTAGCACAAAGCTGAATATCTATTACTGATTGTGATAACTGAAGCTTGTAGTACAATCTTTTGTCTATAGAGGCCTAACTGTTTCTTCATGGCAGGGACATTCAGACTACTCTGATCTGGATACAAAAACTACACAGGGCTCTGTTTTTTTATTACATAATTTGGCTGGTTCCTATTTTCTCTGCTTTAAATAGCTAGCGTTTAAACCAGTTTTTACTTGTTTGATAGAAGCTGCAGTGAATTAGGTCTTCTGCCCATGCTCTGATGTTTTATGCTGAGAGACTGCAAAAGATAAGTTACTTATTTTCAACTGTTTCTGCACTTCTGATTAAAACAATCCCCCGGATTCATGAAGCTCGGCGCAAGGCCGGTGTAAGGCTTGCGCCGGCAGTGCAGTGTATAATCAGCGTAGCGGCGCCACATGCATAGTAATGAGTGTGCACTGCAACCACAAACACGTGCAGAGGGCACGTGCGTGAGCCCAAGTAGGATGCGCCCGTAGGCGTGGCCAAGCCGGCAGGCGAGGAGCAACCTAAAGTGCTGACTGTCACAGTCCGCCTGCAATAGTAACCGCACCAGCCAGTGTCCGTGGATAATGAAACGTACGCAGAGTATGCAACATAGTACCCGTTCACACAAAACGGAGAACCAAACATTAACCCACGAAGTCCAAATTGTACCCATCCAAGGAACAAAGGATACGCGTAATACCGTGTCCGTCACGCAATGCACTGTCAGTGGGCATACCCAGTGAAGGTGTACCGCAGCATGTCAGCGCGCCGCACCTACACACAAGTAGCCCCATGGGCATGGTCACCAGCAGTAGTGAGAGTACACAGCCAGGCAGCCGTGTCTATATAACAACCAGAAGGAAACCAGATACCCTAAACACAGACAAACATGTGCATAGCAACATGTACTACACCCAGCAACGTGCCCGTCGCATACACATAGGACGGCGTATGCCGAAGCGAAATATCCAGAAGCAGAACCCATGCATGCAAATGTAATACACAACAGCCCCGTCATAGCACGTAACCCGCACCCATGTACGACCGTGCACCCAACCCAGCTAGCAGCCTTGCGCAGCTGCACACCTACACACAGTGGGTATACCTCAAATGTAGTATGAAGTATTGTCCTAGGCAGTGCCACGCGGGCAAATATGTACCCCACATGTGAACATCCCAGCTCAGGTACTGATATCCAAATGGCTGCATGTGAATGTGTCGGCAGAATGTGTACATCACGCATGTGGTATGGACCTGTCGAAACCCCATAGGCGTTCACATGCCACGGTGTCCATAACTGTACACATCTGGACAAAGCAGTATGTTCAGCCACCGTACTGATGATTAGCAATGCAGACATGTCAAACACAACACATAGGGCGGAATATCTGCCCACCAAGCAGGACACCCCAACAGGGTGCCACATGCACAGAAGGTGAAGGTGGGACATCACACGTAGAGAATAGTGGTGCCGGATGGCCAAACACCCACGGCCAATGCAAAGGATGGAATAACATGTATATGCCTGGATGAATGGGTATTTCATATCATGGGAATAGGCTAAGCTATCCAACATAATAGCCATGCGTACCAGATACAAACTGCCAGTAACACGCAGTAGTAATGCAGGAAGGCATACACGACTGTGGGAATATCACAGGACATATGGCATGTGCCAAGTGTTGACGCATGACACAAATGTCCAGGATGGGGCTCCATGCAAAGAGGAACATGTGCCAACCCCACCCCCCACACATGTATCGGCATTGGAAACACAACCCAAACACACACCAACACCACCGTCCATCCCACGATAGCAACGGAGGCTGGTCAAAGACCGCCATGATGTGTGCACAAACAGGGATATGTGTAACTGTTTCCCTGACAACCCCCCACAGGCCAACGAATAATAGTATGAACATATGCATGTAATGCTGTGAAGGATGTGTGGTAGTCCTCAGTATCACAGAGGTAGGTACACAGATACACTGTAATCAACCGTGACATATGTGCACTGTACACAGCATACCTGCAGGTAATACATAGTTCAATCATGTGCCACAGAAATATCCACATACCTAATGAGGACAGGGATAGACAAGTGTGAATGGGACAAACTATGAACATAGGTTCATAGGTTCATAGGTTCATAGTAGGCTATCCGCCCAAGGGCATCTATAAGCCTAGCCCATAGTTATGTTGCCTTTGCCACCCCTTCAGTTTGAAGAAAACTATGCCTATAATATTGCTGTACCTCTGTCAAGCAGTGACACTGAAGTAATCCCTGGGGTATATCCGCAATCTCCCATCCATTGGTCAAGATTCCCCTCGAACAAGGCCAGTGAGGTGCTCTGCCTCACATGTACTGGGATGTTGTTCCACAGCATAGTGAGTGCCTGGGTGATGAATCTGTCCCTCCAGCACATTCTATTAATGACTGTGTCAAGGTTTACATCACCTGCCCTTGTGGTTCCGAGGGATCTAGATTCATTAGGTGAAGCATAGTCATCAAATCTGGGTTCAACATGGCCTTGTATGTCAGACACAGGTCACCTCTGAGCAAGTGGTATGCGACTGAATAGAGCAGGAGTCCTTTCAGTCGGGCAGCATAACACATATTCCTGAGACCCTGCATCCGTTTGTCGATGAACTGTTGGGGCCTTTCCAGCTGCAGCAGGTGTCGGGTCAGATACAGTCCGAACAGGGCATTGTACTCAATCATAGGTCTAATGAGTGATGAGTACAAGGGGACGATGACCTCCCCTGATCTACATGTGAATCCCTGCATGATCAGGTGGGCAATGTAGAAGGTCTACCTAACTACGTTAGCAACGTGTGTGTCGAACGAACGGTTACTGACAACCTGGGTCCCCAGATCCCTGGTAACTCCCCCTGTGCTCAGTGGATTGCCACCTATATGGTAGCTATGGGTAACCTTGTTCTTCCCGAAGGGTATGACTATGCATTTCCCGGCATTTAGCTGTAGGCCATGTGTCTGGCAGCAGATATCCATATCTCTGAGGCCCTTCTGAAGGATATCTGTGTCAGATGTGTGTCCGACTATGGCACCCAGTTCACAGTCATCTGCAAACATTGTCAGCCATACCCCCCCCTGTGTTTGCTTGTACTATGTAAATGTAGATGCTGAACAAGAGTGGACCCAGGACTGAGCCCCGTGGGACACCACCTGTGACCGGCTGTGAGTCTGACATGGTGCCAGCAACTATGACCGTGTGGGTTCTGTCACTTAGCCAGTTTGCAACCCATCTTGTGATGTATGGGTTTACATTCAAGCCGATGAGTTTATCAATGATACCTGAGGGGGGTATTGTGTCGAAGGCCTTTGCCAGGTTGAGGTAGGCTGTATGGACTGCTTGACCCTCATCAATGGCCTTGGTGACTGTTCCTAAAATGTCAACCAAGTTTAAAAGGCATGATCTGCCTTCGACCAAGCCAAACTGTGTTGGATACAAAGTATGCAAGTCCCCTATGTCTTTATCTATGAGTTCCATTATGATCCTTCTCCATGGCTTTGCAGATAAGGCTTGTCAAGCTAATGGGATGGTAATTACCAGGGTTAGCGGAGGCACCGCCCTTGTGAAGTGGGACTACAGTCGCCTCGCGCCACTACTTGGGTACGTTACCTGAGGTGAGGCTAAACAGCTGTCTTAACTGTGGGTGTAATTCCTCATTGAGTTCATGGAGTACACAGTTGGGACACCATCTGGTCCCATGGATGCAGTGTTTACTGCCTTGGAGAGAGCATTTCCCACATGTGCGTTACAGATGTTCTGGGGGCCACAATCCTCTGGTACAGATATCTCTCCATGTGGGGGGGGGAGAAGTTTGCACCGAACCTGTCAGCCAGTATGTTGGCAATGTGTGTAGGTTCAGTAATCCTCACATCAGTCTGAACCCAGTCTGAGCATATCTGGGAGTGTCCTCCCAGGTGTCCAACATAGGTAAAGAAGGCCTTATGATTGTCTGTCGAGTCCTTGGTGATTTATCTGTCGAATTTGCCCTGGATGATTTCATAAGAGCTTGTAGTTCTTCACACATAATGAGCAAGGGTGTCTTACCCTACAAGGATTCTGCTCTATCTTGTAGTAGCTACCTCCTTTCATTGTAGAGCTTGTTTATGGCCGGGGTCCACCAGACTGGATGCTTGTCTTTGGTACAAAGAGTCTAAGATTTGTATGGGATTGCCTGATCCATGCAGTCCTGTAGGTGCTGGTAGAAGGCATATGTAAGTGATGCAGCGGTTTGAGTAATGTTTACCACTGGCTCAGGGGCCGTAAAGGAGACCACACTAGTGTTTAGAAGTGTGATGTCGGCTTCTGAGAAAGGCATATGTATGGTAACCGGCGCCACCCACAGCATTGTATGCCAATAGCAGAAGCTATTGTATGTTGTCCAAACACACATGTCCGTACACATGGAACATCATAGCAGTAAACCACGCCCTGGATGTGGGTAATGCTAGATATACCCACGGCAGACGTGGTGCGTTCCCGAGGCCGACGCCCGAGGGACCACACACATAGCCTGCCTTAGGCATAGGCCAACTAGGCAGCCACCTAGGGCACCGCTCCACTAGGGGCACCTGTCCAGCCCTCATTTGGTGTAGGTAGACCAGGATGGGGCTAGCGGGTGATGAGGTGGGGGCACCATGGAGTCCTTGTGCCTAGGGCACCACTTGACCTAAGGCCACTCTTACAGCAGTACCCACACCCAGACGCGGGTCAATGCTAGTATGCCATATCATCTATGGAAAGAAACCATATATTCCCAGACATAATGGCACAGCATAATGCCTGTCCGCCGCCCAAAGCAGACATACGGCACCCGCGGCGGTGCGGACGTACTGCGCGAGATGTCCGTTACCAATGTCAACACTGTCTCGCTATGTGAAACAAAGTCAACATAGCAATTCAATACTAAACAGCGATGGAGAGCCCGATGTCCCCGTTGCTGAGCTGTACAACCTGTTCCGCTATGTTAAATGTGTGTAGCAGAGTGGGACTGCCCCAAACTAAGCAACGGACATGTCCGTGGCTCAGTGAAAGCCGTCATGCAATGTTAGACCCGTGTAATATAGCGAGACAGGTTATAAATACTGAGGTTTAGTAACGGAAATAGGTCCGTTCGACCAGACCGTGTGCAATTACTATAACAAGATCTACAATGGGCACGCCGGCCAAACAGCGCACACGGTTAGGAATAATGGGGGGGATGTGGTATCATAGACACGGACAAACCGTGCCCATGTGACTCATCTGACATCCGTACACGGTCAGGGCAGTTCCGTAGACTAGGCGGACAAGACCAAACCCAAAGCACCACAGGAACACCCTGACAATCGAAGGCCTGTATGCGTAGGGGATATAAGCCCCTGTTATCTGATTATCCCTGCGGTCACGACATATGCATCCTGGGCCATGAGCGGGAGGGAATAAGGAATGTTTAACATGTAGTACCGCACCTTTCCCAGCAGGCGAATGGATGCCTGTGACGTACGTGAGTGCGGGGGGGGTGGGGGATATGTAAATTTAGCTAAGTACCATGGGTATGCATATAAATGAGACCAAACAGCTAACGTGTAGTGGTCACAGTAACCGGCAAACGTGAATGCAGTCCCGTTTGAATTACGACTATAGAACATATAAATGTGAACGCAATGTAATGCGTCCATGCCGCAAAGACTGTTACATGTGTAAAGGTGAAAGTGCGTTCCGCACACGTCCATCAACCGGATCAGAGATATGTTACCGGAACAGTCACAACTAACACAGACCACGTAACCACACAGACCCAGTAAACATATGTAACCAGAATACGGATATGCATGCGCTGCGTAACCCACAATTAGGAAATGCAAGTGCGCATGTGCGTGTGGGATCCGATCACAGCAGGGAATGTTAAGGCTGTGTCCTCCACGTCAATCATACATGTCTCAAAACTGTCAGCCTCTGAAAGTATGGAATCAGGCAATGGCATGTAAAGTACCATTAGAAATAGTGAGAAACACACACTATGTGATAAGACAAACATAGAATGTGGATAGAATAACGTGTGTGTTAGTAGTATGGATTGACGACGGTTATGCATCTGTAACCCGACCCACTAATCAGAAGGTGCCCCCGTACAAAATGTGTTCAGTTGGCTCACACCTGTTGACCGGGCTAGGCTAGCTGGATATATGTCCAGTGTCAGCAGAGGCCCGTGGAGAAATGCTCCACACACAATAATAGCACAACATACCAAAGTACTCATATATGTAACCAAAAAATAACAACAATAGAAAGTGTCCTGAAAGGACTGGTTACACACAGATCCCAGACGACAGAGAAATATATGGCCAGTGGAAGCACGTCACAATTACGGGATCAGGTCCCTATAGAAGCAAGAAGGTCTCACATGACACGCCAGCGAAATGCCAGATAGACACAGGTCAATGTAACACACAGCAAGATTAAGGGCCAACCAGCCGTACACCATGCCAGAACCTGTACAGTGGAAAGGTATGGCATGGTAATTGTGTGTACACAGGTAATCCACAGACAGTAACAAAGCAAGGTATGAAACGAGGGGTTCACATGTATATATCTACACACAGCAGTCCGACGGCCCGTATATATGACGCATGGACATAGATTTGTCACCTGAAAACAAGATGTAAACAACTACAGTTTTTTCCATATCATATTGATATAGCTATAACACAGTCATATTCATATTTAACATCGTGACCCTTATTTACATTCATAGTTATACAAAATATGCATTTAATTGTACTTATTTATTCCATGATTTGGAATCTTAATGCAACAATTATACACATTGATATACAAATATCATTATCAACACACTACATTCTAAGGTTTACTCACAACAATTGTCAACTATGTTTCAATATACTGATTGTATTGACCAATATTGTATTTATATTAACACATTGTTCTTGTATCATTGTTTCCATTAAGTAATGTATGCAACACCGATTTGTATATGTCACTTTATCATCAAGACTTGGAGCACTGTCCACTTAACTATGAGCAAGTTTATTAATTAGTTGACTTTAAACTGACTCTGAAGGAAGTATATAAGGGATGACTATCTAATGTATTTCGTACTCTGACGATGCCCCATGTTAGTGGGTGAAAGAGCTCAGTATCGTTTGACTGTGGAGTGTATCGCTTTTGTCATCGCCTGTCTTGGCATGGTTTATGTTCAACAATGTCTTTTATGAAGATGACCAGGACTCAAGGTTTGCTGTATTTCCGCTTACTGGCACATGGATATAGATAGGCCAAGTAATACATAATATGGGTAGTCAAACAGACATCCGCGATTGGGGAACATACAGCAGCAGTCCAAACCACTGGCCAGATGGTGACAGTCCAACAAGTTCTACACTTTACATATGCACATTGGTGTCCATTGTAGGACTCCAAAAATTGATCCGTTCGCAATATCAACCAGCTGCGATCAACCCAGAAGAAATGACAGCCATGACTACGGCACAGCTAGACATATGCACCACCAGCGTGTTTAAGGTTGATGACAAGTGTCCATGAAATGCAGGACATATGAACAGAAATCCCCAGATTGTCGAGTCCATAGAAGTGTGTCCACATCCCAGTCCCGCACACATGAAGGATGTGTAATGTGTACCATCGAGGGTTGCAGCCATGGGATCCTGGGTATGCAGAAATGGGGCTCGGTGTTGTTTGGCAGATAATCCATTGTCCCGCCCCGTGGGAGGGATGTGGGTATAGCACATGCCTTACTCCCCACTAATGATGCAAAGCATCCACCGGATAATGCTAAAAGCAGGTGTGAAATGTGTACAGCCCTATATCAGTGTCCAGTAGGCAAGTCCCATGGATGGACAAGCGTACGACCAAGATGGCACCCATAACTGGAAACCTGGTGGAATTACACAGCTGCAGTAAGGCATAGCACAGGAAATACAGATAGGGACTACATTAGACATTCCCCATACAAAGTACGACCGCGTCGAATACCGCATACACAGCTCTCAATCTGCCATCACCAAAATGGGGATCACTCGCTTCCATAATGCGGAACAAATGGGCGACCTGTGGAACACATACTAATGGCACACTAACAACTTCAACTAGGAAGGTCATAGGATGGTTAAACTATGGCATTCCCACTTATAAAGAAGATCCATTAATGAATTAATATGATTAATGTCAATTGACCATGGAATACACCTAATCAACATAAAATAACCGCTGGCACCTTATGGCACACAATCCAAAAAACACATAGGTAGATGAAACAGTCAATGTAGAAATTGTCCAGGACAGTGCCCAAATGGTATATAAAGGTTCCTTTATAGACAAGTAAGCGCTTTCACCCGTAGGCTCCGTCAGACTTACACATAACATAAAAGCATCCAGGCTTTAAATATCCCTCCTTACACTTTCATTGGTCAATTCCTCATCAAACAATGAACAATTAACCCCAGCATATAAAGCGCAGACGCAATGTTAACTACACACACATATATTAACATCTTCAAAAACATCCCATTAAAACATGTATTATATGATATTGTACTATGCCTAATACTCATCAATCAAAAATCTAACAATATATATCGAAAATATGTATATTATAGCAATGTAATACAGTGGTAAACAACAGAAAGAGTGGACTAATGGGTGTTAAATGTATAGCTGTACCTAAACTACATTCCTGTTATTTGAGTTTAAGCCACCTGCTTCCCAAAAGAGGCTCAATCTGTGCTACATCATTCAGCCCTGGTGTGTGGTCAACTCTCCACCTAATAATCCATCTCAATCTGCATGATAAAGTATAGTTGATAAGGTCCCCCCTCTGGTATTAAAATCTAGCCTTTGTAAAACACTGAATGTAAAAGTATGCCTCGTGATGTGCTCATAGCTTGCCGTAGGCATAGGCCAATCCGGCGGCTGCCTAGGGCGCTGCACTAGCAGGGCCACCTTTCTAGTAGGTATGTCATGTAGGTACACCAGGATGGGGGCACCATGTGTTGTGGTGGTGGGCGCCATGGAGCCCTATCGCCTAGGGCAGCGGTTGATATAAGGCCGCTGCCGTAGGAGAGGTAGTACGGTCTGCAGGTATGTGCTGAAGTGCACATGAAACAGCTGTCTACAAGGATTACCCATAGTGGCGACACCTGCACAGACGGCTATAGCGGGACATACACACGACCATGCATACAGCTCAGATAGACATACACACACCATAAACAGGCAATTACAGACAAGGTTTATGGTGTGTACGGGTACAGTGTCAGTACAGCAAGGATAGCTGTCTGCCATGATATCCAGCAGATGTCTCTAGGGCGTGCTGGAATACGGACGTTGCATGGACAATGAGTGGATATGCATCGTACCACAGTTCTATGTGTCAGCCGTGCAAATATGCGATACATGGGACAGACAGCTGTCCATGCAAGAGCAGCGCTATGGGCACAACATAAGTATGTATATATACATCGAGAGAGATACAGACGGACACATGTGGCAAGGCCGGGAGTGTAACGTACACAGCACCACACCACAGCAGGGCGCACGTGGTGAACACGCTACGGAGGTCGCCAACCACAGCAGGCACACAGGCAGTCCACGAGCTGCGTCTCACCATCCACAAACACAGAGATGGCGGCAGGATATATGTGTTCAGCGGAAACTCTAAAGCCAAAACCTATGAACCCATGCGGCTGTGAGCATAGACACACACACACAGCTGGCAGGCATGGGGATTGACCTTACCCCCACCTACCCAACCGTATGACACAGGTATGGAATGCGCTACGTGGACCACTGAACACAGCACCATCAGAGGCACACATCTAGGTGGGTGACAACATCCGTAAAGGAATAGATGCCGATAGCCAAGGTATGTGTTGCGAAGCATCTAAAATAACTACTCTCTACAGGGGCAGCTGTAAACACACACACACACACGGGGAAGGGCCGGCAGTCAAACCTACACCTACCTACATGAACACACTACAGCATGATGCATTTACAGAATGCGCTACCGGGATTACTGAGCACAGCGCTGTCAGAGGCATACTTCTAGGCGGGTGACATCATCCGTAAAGGAATAGATGCCAATAGCCAAGGTATGTGTTGAGAAGCGACTAAAGGAACTACTCTCACCAAGGGCATCTGGAAACACACACACACACACACACACACACACACACACACACACACACACACACACACACACACACCTCACACACACACGGGGAAGGGCCGGGAGTTGAACCTACGCATACCTACATGAACACACTACAGCATGATGCATTTACAGAATGCGCTACCGAGATTACTGAGCACAGCGCTGTCAGAGGCATACTTCTAGGCGGGTGACATCATCCGTAAAGGAATAGCTGACAATAGCCAAGGTGTGTGTTGCGGGCCTAGCATGACCATCTGCAGAGGCAGCTGGAAACACACACACACACACACACACACACACACACACACACACACACACACACACATGGGCCTGGAGTTGAACCTACGCCTACCTACATGAACACACTACAGCATGATGCATTTACAGAACGTGCTACCGAGATTACTGAGCACAGCACTGTCAGGAGGCATACCCCTAGGTGGGTGATATCATCTGCAGAGGCAAGGCAGCCGATAGGGAATGAAGACAGAGTGCGCAGTCACACAGCATGTTACCATCCCTAGGTGGGCGTACAGTAACACGGTAGTGCTGCACTCGGGAATACCAACTAACTATGGAGCACAACATCACGACATGGATACAGGATGCACCACAGACAGTATACCCTATGAGAGGGCATCCGGCGTGCATGATGTAGGCAGCCATTGTGGCATACCAACCACATATGACTCACCTGGACGGTCACCATGGCTATGCAGGATGTCATTGGCCATGGCTACACGCCTAGTAGCAGACATCGGTGCCGACTGTAGTGTGTACCCCCGAATGGCGTACTGGCCATGCCCTCACACCTAGTGGTCGCGAAGGGGTAACATACATGCACACGGGGTATCATCACAGACGGGCGCGGTGTGCACTGCACTGTGTGCCCATCTACACAGCTGCTTACTGGGCATGCTCAGACACTTAGAATCTGCACAGTGCAGACATGCATACACATGGAGTGAAATCTTGGAAGGCAGATTGTGGACCGTCGTGTGTGTCCACCCACACAACAGCAACCCGGCCATGCCACAGACGTGGCAGTTGCGAAGGGGAATCAGACATGCACACGGGGTATCAACGCAGACGGGCGCGGTGTGCACTGTACTGTGTGTCCATCTACATAGCTGCTTACTGGGCATGCTCAGACACTTAGAATCTGCACAGTGTGGACATGCGTACACATGGGGTGAAATCATGGAAGGCAGAATGTGGACCGTCATGTGTGTCCACCCACACAACAGCAACCCGGGCATGCTCACACACTTAGTATGTGCTACGCGCCATCCGGCATGCAGACAGAGTGTGCACACCACAAGTCACGGCCAGGTATACCCGTACACACGCACAGGGTGGACACACATGCAGTTACAAGTACACACACAGATGACAGCACAGGCGTCACGGGTGCAGGCTGAAGATGTACACACTGCACGTGAACATGCTGCCATGCCAGCACCATGTCATCGGTGCAGCAGTATGCCTCATGGTCCAGCAACAGCATGTGACATATGTCCACAAGTCTATGTGGCGGTGTACATCCGTCATGCAGAGTACACATGTACTATCAATGATCCCACAGGTGTGATGTAGTCCACCCATATCGGTATACATGGACAGGCGTGCTCCACACATACCACGGGCCTAACACAGATATGATACATGACTGCAGCTGTACCACAGTGAAACAAAGTCCGGATATGTCATATATGTGATTGCCTGGCTGTGTGCATGGACTGCACACAGGACACATACGAAGCCTGTGATGTACCACATGCATAACACTGGCATACGCGGTAATACACACACGAATGGAAGGTGGACACATGTCTGTGGTATGCACCCCCTACACTGTGTAGCGGTGTTGACTGGGACACATACCCTTGTACAGTTTGCCTGTGACAGCTGTGATACCATACCACAGTCCATGTTCCATGTATGTCGACACACATGTCACAACATAGCAATGCATACACACATGGCAACAGGGGATACATGTGACACGTGTACTGTGCACGGTGCAGCCATGCATGAGCTGTGTCCAATGTCCATAACACAGTTGCAACCCCCTACCACATGCATACCCATCATGGGGGCCATCATATGATGGCATAGTAACAGCACGCATGGCGGTTTGTGTGTACACCATGTGTTTAAACACCTGTCCACATGCATGTGTGCAGGTACTGGTCACAGGTGTGTCACACACCATCCTACCCTGCCATGTGCATACAGTCTGCTATGTCGCCTTTACATGACAGCGCTGCCATAATGCATACCCATCGGCCATGTGTCATCGACCATATGTCACATGGCCACTGTAACCCCTACCACCTCCCAAGTGTGCATATATTGGCACAGCTGCCAGATACAGTGGTTGTACGCAGGATGCACTACATACCACTGCACGCCTGCACATATCCCATATAGCGGGTGTGGCATTCCTAGAACCAACATGTGTGCAGGAATGTG
Source organism: Protopterus annectens (assembly GCF_019279795.1). Taxonomy (NCBI): domain Eukaryota; kingdom Metazoa; phylum Chordata; order Ceratodontiformes; family Protopteridae; genus Protopterus; species Protopterus annectens. Next base: position 1,886,401,458 of record NC_056743.1, read on the forward strand.
TGCCCATGTATGCCACAGATCGGGGGGACTATGTGCCATGTGCCACACATCACTGTACACCATGGTAGAGATCTGTACATACCTCAGTGTGGGGTGCACGGATGCGGATGGTGCAGTACATGCAACACGTCGTCCCTCCGTGTAGACATGTGTGGTCACCACCATGTCAGTGTGTCAACATGTGTGTATGTCTGCTGCCTGTTGTGAGGGTGTATGCAGATGTAGTGTTGTGACTGGACACTAACCACACAGGGTGACCATCCCGTACTGGTGCTACATTGTACAGCCCTGTCAATGCCATACTTGTGAGCCTTACTGGCCACCTGTGCAAGACCGCCCCTGTGACATGGCGCGTGGGTGCATTGTATTGTGTGGGTGCTGACCACACAGGCAGGTGTCCCCATCTGCACACAATGGGGTGTGTGCCATAGTGGTGTACGCCCCACGATTGCGGACATATCCCTGTACTGGTACAGCATCCAACTGCTGCACACCGTGCACCACAGCTGACAGGAGACACCTGCGGTCAGTTGCCAGCACACTGTGTACGACACCTGCAGAATGTCACCATACCTGTACTGTGTCATGCCATGTATGTGATGTCTCTGTCCACTGTAGCCTGTGGCACCGACCACAGGCGTCAGGTGCAGTATATGTGTGGACATGTGCATCATGTACCGTGTAAGCAACGTTACACTATATCTGGCTCCGTGCTCCACAGGTTTACATGTAGAACCTCTCTTCTTGCAATCTAAACTGTCTGTTCTCTATCACAAAAGCTCTGCACCTGCTCCCATAGTATTCCTACATAGGTAAAGTACATGTATACTAGATGGAGTACTACACTAGCCTAGAATCCCCTTGAGTACCCACTTCCCTATAGGTGCCTTCTGACCCAGTTACACAGCAAATGCATTCACATTCTCTGGCATGTCGAAGGGTCAATTGCTAGCGACCTCTCCTGTTCAGATGGTGAATCTGGGCGTCCTGGGCAATGTTACAGGTGCCTCATGGACACGGACAAGCCGCACCTCCCCCACTAAACATAATATATGTGAGAGATGCAACTATATAGCCAGACAGGGGGCTGAGCTCTCTCAAACCATGACCGGCAAGACAAAACGGGAGGGGAAGGACACCATGCACAACACAAACCCAGTGTCACATGTAACTATCACAAATGCTAAACAAACACATGAACATACTAAGACATACATGGAGGCACTGTTAAAACATGTAACGAACCTAACGAGGCCTCTGAAGCAGACACCCAAGCAACTGCCTCCACAAGACATAGGACATGCAACACATAGTTCTCAACGCCACTGTGCTAAACAGTCACAGCCCCAAAGGCCACACACAATGCTGGACACACTTGTAATGGGTGACACCACTGTCAGACACACCAACGTCCCACCCACCAGACTGAACAAGGGAATGATCACAGTAGGCTGCCTGTCGGGCGCTGGAATCCACCGCATAACACACGCACACAGGTCACTCGGCAGCATGTACAAGTATGACGCAGTCATTGTCCATGCCGGTGTCAATGACCGGAGACATACCACCCTGGGATACATGAAAGGAGACATAGAGGGGCTCTCAGATTGTGTAGCCCAGGTCAGCATGTCCCTGACCCTGGGCAGTATCCCACCCTCATCATGTATGATGCCACTATACTGGCTCCAAATGATCACCCTTGATAATGTGCCTGGTTACCGGTGTCAGTCTGAGGGGATCCAGGTTCCTCTTGCCTGGGTTGACATGTTTGGCACGCCACGCCCCTTTGCAAGGGATGGCCCGCACCTGTCGCCCCTGGTCCTCAAGAGTTCGGCTAAGGCTCCTGCCACCCCCACAGTGCCCACTGCAGGCAAGGCTGGAATGATAAACCTACCACCATAGACTACAACCCTGGAGAGAAGAAAGGGTAATACTGCTCAGTGCCAGTAGTCTATGCCCAAGCTGCATGCCCTCAAATGCCCTCCTCAGTATGGAGGACATCGATGTCAGTGCTCTGACTGAAACATTGTTCAGGGCTCCTGAAAGCACCCCAGCACTATCAGTTCATACCTCATATCACACCTTCAGGACCATAACCCAGACCGAACACAGAAGGAGGGGGAGTCTCCATTTCCGTGACGGATACTCACACCTCCAGGTTGGCAGAAATGCATGTAGCAGCAGGGACCATCCAGGTGCAATTAACCATGGGTAGGACTGCCCTACAGTTTGTTGCATGCTACAGACCACCCTCCCAAACCCAGGATACCCGCACAGCCTTCCTGAAAACACTGGGGAGTATGAATGCTCTCACAACACCATCATATTGGGTGACATCAACCACCCATACATAGACCGGGAACATTACCCAGGACACAACACCCTACACCAAAGGTTCCAGGTGTTCATACACCTGAATGCTGTGGAACAACCATGCACCATACCCACAAGGGGAGGAACTATACTAGTCCTGATCATCACACATGGGGACGACATGCTCCACACAGGATGTACATCCCTCAACGGTGAGGTCAGACCATATAGTGAACTCACTGGAGATCCGCATCCTGCACCCACCACCGGCAAGGGAGACCACAGTGAAGACCTCTTCACAGCGAACCCCACATGTCAAACGACTGGTGTGGTACCCTACAAGGCCTCCATGCCAGTGGTAAACACAGGCCACGCTGCTGAAACCCTTACAAATGCCTTCTATGAGCACCCCCAGGAATGTCTGGATCAAGCGATCCCTGATAACATCAGGACCTTGTCCACCAAAGGCAGGCACATGGTCTGGTGGACCCCAGCCATTAGCAAACCATACAACAAGAGGTGAAAGCTACTACATGACAGAGCAATATCACTACCAGGGAAGGCATCACTGATTAATACTGGCGTTAACATACGATCACTCATACAATCATCCAAGGCCGCCTGTGGGACTGGACTTGCAAAGGACACATAAGACACCATAAGGCCTTCCTTAGCTATGGTAGGAACATGGGTGGAAGCACACAGTTATGCTCGGAATTAGTCCAGAATGGTACAATGATCACTGAACCCACAGACATTGCCAACAAACTGGCAGACAGGTTCCGTGCATACATCTACCCTCCTCCCCCCCCAAGAGGGGACGTATCTATCCCACCAGAGTCTAGCCTCCCAAACATCTCAAATGCCCAAGTGAGAGCTGATATCTGTAAGGCAGTGAACACAGCATCAATGGGACCAGATGGTGTCCCCGGCTGTGTGCTACACAACCTCAATGAGGGCCTCACCCCGCACATAAGGCTGCTGTTTAATCATAGCCTTACTACAGGCTACGTACCCGATGGATGGCATACGGCAACTGTGGTCCCACTCCACCAAGGTAGTGCTCCTATGGACTCTGTACATCCCTGCCCTATAAGCTTGACAAGCCTTGTCTGCAAAGCTATGGAGGGGTCCATAATGGAGCCCATAAAGAAAGACATTGGGGAACGACAAATACTGGAACATACCCACATCGGCTTAGTCAAGGGCAGATCCTGCCTCCCGAACCTGGTCGACCTGTTTGGAGGAGTCACTAAGGCCATTGATGGGGGTACGTCGGTTTGCACAGACTACCGTGACCTGGCAACAGCGTTTGAACCACACTCCACGCGGGCATCATAGAGAGGCTCACCAGCGTAGATGTAGAGACATATGTCACACGATGGTTTGCCAACCGAATGGGGGTCAAAACCCACAGGGTTAGTGTTCCTGGTGCCATGTCAGACTCCAAGCTGGTCCCAAGTGGTGGCCCACAGGGTTCTGTCCTGGGCCCCCTCCTGTTCGGCATTCAACTTTCTGACGTGCATGCAAACATAGGGGGATTGTGGAAGACAAGGTATGCAGATGACTGCAAACCGGCCACCATACTCAACACCCCATCAGACGCGGACATCCACCTGAGGTCTCATAGAAATGGATACCTGGTGCCAGAGCCATGGCCTGAAGCTACATGCCAGGGAAGGTATAGACCTACCCTTTGGGAAAGACATGTTCACCCCGAATTACCACATAGGTGGTAATCCATTAAACATGGTGGACGTGATCATGGACAAGGGTACCAAACCTGTCGGTAACCTCTCTTGACACTCACATTGCCAATGTGGTTGGGAAGACATTCCAGTGTGCCCACCTGGTCATGAAGGGATTCACATCCACATCAGGGGAGGTCATTGTACCCCTGTACTCTTCACGCATCAGACCAATGATTGGGTACAACGCCACATTTGGAATGTACCTAACTTGACACCTGCAGCACTTGGAAGGACCTCAAATGTTCCACAACACAGGGATAAAGGTGCTGAGACATATGTCACACGCTGCCCGACTGAGGGGACTCTGGCTGTATACCTTCTCATACCGTCTGCTCCAAGGTGATCTGTGCCTGACATACACGGCCATGTCCGACCTGGGTGTCATGGACATGTTCCACCTCCTAGGATCCAAACAACCACGGGCACAGGAGCAACTGACAGAAACCTCAACATGGACATAAATAGGATGTGCTGGAGGGACAGGTTCATTGCCCAGAGACTCCCTACACCATGGAACAGATTCCCAGCCCTTGTGAAGCAGAGCCCCTCACTGACTCTGTCCAAGAGTAATCCTGACGTGTGGATGGGAGTTCGTAGGTATGCCCAGGGCATCATCTCTGTGTCACTGCTGGACAGAGGGACAGCAGACCAATGGATATAGTATCCTCATCCTAAGGGGTGGTAAAGGCCACACACACTCTGGCTAGGCTTACACATGCCATAGGGCACATAGCCTGGTATGTACCTATGCACCTATGTACCTATGTAGGTGTCCAGGCAGGTTGCAGGTACCTGTGGTATGCTAATATTGCCAGATGTGCCTGTGGGTAACCCACAGCTACACGTGGGGGACTGATAACAGTGCTCCCAGTAGGCACATGCAAGTACACCATATGAGGCATACAGGTTAACAGAACCAACATGGTGCTACACATGTAACCGTCACACATACCCTGTACACAGCTCAATGTATGCTGCACCTGCACTACATGGTATGTCTGCTGCATGATGACAGTACACAACCCACGTCACATACACACCTGTCACTTGTCATACACAACCACTGCAACATACACATCACACACTATGCGCACACAGGTATCACATACACCTCTCACTAACTTGTCCACCCTGTGCATCAGAATATATTTGCATAACTGTGCACCGATGGTGTGGATGACAGTGATGCAGCAGAGGCTTCATCATATGCACAGGGTGATATGTGTGCCAGGGGCATAGGCTGTACCAATGGATGACATCATGTGTGTGTGTAAGGGCCAGTGCATTTACTGGGCATGACTGTGCAGAATGCATGTGGATGTGGTGGAGCCCTACAGTTGTGTCTGCTGTGTGTGGGTATGTGTGTACACAGTTCAGCCATCTGTGATGCCTACACGGGGTATACTTGGCAGCCCCAGACTGTACAGTGCAGGTTGTACGGCTCACTATGTCCATCTGTGGCCACGTGACCCATGCCTGCCTGGGGTCGCATGGGCACGACCGAGTAGAGGTGTGGAGTGGCCACTCTCCGATGACACATGTCCGCTGGAACCGTGTCCACGCTGGGACCGGCCAGGGCCACGTCCACGTGGCCTGCTGTGTCCTGGTGTGGTTGGTGTAGCACCAGCTGCACTGCTGCTGCTACCGGCACTGTGTGAGTGGGCATGAGAGGTGGCATGCACACATCGACCTACACTAGGTGGTGTTGCTGGCCTACGGCCACGTGTCCTACACCTCACCCCTACCAGGTGTTCCAGCACAGACAGCTCACGCTCGCGGATTGACATGCCTCGGTCGAGGATTCCAACCATCTCACCTAATCGCCTATCCAGAACATTAGCAATCTGCTGTTGAGCATTCGCCAATGACTGGATGTTCTCATTTAGGGAACGGATTGCGGCCCTCTGCAGCCTCTGCCCTTCTTGGTTCTGCCGTTCAGCATGTGCCTGTGCCGCCATTACAGTCTGGAACATGCGTCTGGTGATACCAGCTGCTGCACCCTGTACAGCAGGTGCATGTCTGCCAGAGGTCCTCCTACGAGCAGCACCAGCCACATGCCTGTGTGGCACATCACCAGACATTACACTGGCAACATGGTGTGTACCCGCACCTTCTGTAGCCACCACACATTCCTGCTCAATGCCAACAGATGCTGACTGTCCTTCCTCTATGGGCAACGGTGATGTGGTATGTGTCGGCATCAGAACCGCGGAGATGAAGGGGACATAGGTGGGATGGTAACCAATGGCACAGCTTCTGCCCCTGACAACCCTGCCTGTGCCTCATGCATATGGTCATCACCGCTAGTATCTGTGGGGACACTAGCATCAGATGGACCGCAGGAGGGGAACGCACCTACACCACCTGTGAATACAAAGACATACTGTAAGATACATTACACACATGCAGACACACACACACACACACACACACACACACACACACACACACACACACACACACACAGACACACACACGCATGCAGACACACACACGCAGACACACACACATGCTGACACACCCACGCAGACACACACACATGCAGACACATCATGCATGTGATATTGCAGATGGCATGCAGCATTCCCGCACCACAGCTCAGTGAATGCAGGCCAGACATTAATAGTGGTAGTATGCATACTGCCCTGGGGTGCACACTACATCAAGCAAGTGTCATTTCAGTAGGCATGCAGTACACACATTCATGGTAGTTTGCATGCATCACCGTGATACACCGTGTGGCCATAGGCAGGTTAACAGTACACATGGCTGGCGTCACTTTGACATGTACTCCGCCAACATGTGCGATAAGATGTGGACATGTGACAATGGTGTCCCACCACATGCATCGCATCATACAGGACATCACAGTACAGTGTTATGTGTACAGGCTACAGATAGAATGCATGTGTAACAAAGATGTCTGTGCAGGTGTGGTTGGTGTGAGCCATGTACATAGCTATACAGTGGGGAGTACAGGCACTGTGCCACTGCATGGCAGCAGGACACAGGTATGTTTCTGTGCGATGCATACCATGGACGCATTGCATTGCCATGTCTGCAACACAGTCATGCTGTTCCACAGCACGTATATGGTAGACATTGGTGGCACCTCCAGTAGCTGCTGACAGGCATTCCGGTTGTCTGGTGTACCACATCAAATGTACAGGTGGTCCACTACAGTTATGATCGCACTGTGTGTTGACAATGTGCAACGGTGTCTATCCACTCCAGATGTACTGTGTGGCAACATGCCTGTAGGTATCACCCATGGCCATGTTTGGCTGGGTCATGGACAATTGTGTGTGATGGGCATCGTGTACCCATCCCTGTAGTGGCCCATGTGACATACACCCATACAAGTCTGAGGTGTCACAATCCAGAGGCCTATGCAGACAGTGTGGATGTCTGCTATGTTGGGCGCAGGTCATGTCATGGTGTGACAATATTGCAGACAGAACACCACGTGCGTGGGACATGTCATGTGCCATGTCACAACATGTGCACACAATGCAGGGGCATATGTCACATTGGTAACACCTGTGTGCTGGCCAGATCACAGCTCACTATGTGGTACTGTGTGCATACCACAAATGGCATTCCAATGCATACTACATATGCAGCCATTGTAGAACACCTCCACCATTGTATGCATAGCTGACTGCACATATCACACCGACGGGTTCTGTGGTTTCATGCCGGTGTATACTAACGGTTGTCTCTACTGTACATGGGTGGCATGTGTGTCAGGTGGTGCAACCTGTATACCGTGACTGGAGCGGAACCCAGGTGTGCATGTCATACCTGGCCACATGGCGAATATCTATAGACCGTAACATGCCTGTTACTAACAACAGTTTCACCTGCAACGGACCCCATGGCTGTGCGACACGCCAGAGGTACCTGTATAGGGGCGACACAACAGTATAAACATTATCCATGACTGTAGCCACAGTAAGCACTGTGCATGTCACATCATGTACCTGTGTGGTAGCATGTGTTATGCACATGTCTGCAAACACAACGTAGCATACTGTAGTATGCGGCTTGTGTGGCCATATACCTGGCATGTGTTGGTACATTATGTGGTGTACTGTGACACCCACACCTACGTCTGTTATCATACACATATGCAAGACTGACTTACCAGACAGCTCCAGGCTCGTTGGTTGGGAGACACCCACCTCCATGATGGCAGCGAGTGTTTCTGCATGATGTTCCCTGGGTGTCCCCAGACTGGCCTGGAGCTCCTCCGTGTGTGTGAGTGGGTGCTGGGTTGGTGGCCCACCACCTGTTCCACCTTGTTCTCTGGCGATTGCGGCAGCACGCTGTTTCGCATGCCGTATTAGGTCCGTGCAGTGTCGGCGTATCTGCTGGTAGGTGCGGTTGTTGCCACCCACGTCATTCACCCTCCTGCGCATATCCTGCCACACATCATCCCGCTGCTGTGCTTGCTGTGGAACATGGCTGAATAGCACGTCATGGTTGTCATGGAACAACGGTATGATTACGTCATCCTCCTGGCGGCTGAAGGCTGGCAGCCGTGAACGTGGTATTATCTGTAAGACATAATGATGGCGACAGGTCACATTTACACTGATGTACTGGCATACCGCTGGACATACATTGCTATGACATGTACGACATCTGCACAGTATTCTCTGCGATGCATCATGGCACTAACACAGCTGACGTGTTGCTGTCACACCATTGAGCAGCAGGTATCATATCATATCTGTGTGTCAACTCATCACACTGTACACACACCATGTTGATGGTAACCTGTTGTGGACATGTGTACCTGCCCGCACCTGTGTACATACCAGTTGGCACATGTCCCAATGTGCACACAGTTCTACTGTTCACCTGGATGCTGTGTATATGTCACTAGGCATCACGGACGCAGCCATTATGGATGTCAGCGGTGGCACTGCACACATACACGTGGACACCTGTACATGCATGTGTTGTGCCATGTACATCTACACAGCACTGTACAGGTGTTGGACAACCTGCCACGGCTCACCTGTATTGCACATGTGATACACATGGGACATTGTGTAATCATATGACATTAGCAGGGATGGTCATACATAGCATGTGCGCGCACATGTTGTACATGCCAACACACAGCACCTGTGACACCACAAGGTGCATCAGTGCCACATTACTGCTCTGGGCGGTTGATAGTGCAAGTGCCATTTGGCCATCGCACCATGTATGACTGTGATAGTACGTGCAGCCTTGCTGGACAGGGCTGCATGGTATGACAGGGTATGTCACATACATGGCACAGGGATGTGTCCCACCTGGGGGGGTACTGATATTGGGAGGGTGGCTGTCCATTCCATATGTCATTGCTATGTGTATATGGACATTACACATGTCTATCATCATGGTGTGGACAATGGCCTTCTGCAAGGTAGGCAGCATGCTGCTTGGTGGGGGTGTGTATGGTGCATGCTGGTATCGCACATCCATGCATACACATTACCCCTGACAGGTGCTATGTGCTGTGGTTTTGTTCAACACAGTGCTGTATGTGCCCACACACTGATATCCTGTGCACATGGATGGTAGCCTGGCCTGACATGGGTACCACATATGTCTACATCCAGTGCCTGCTGCCACCACCATGTCAGCAGGTGCACCACACAGCACCATCCCTCCCACAGGGACCGTGGTGTTGGGCACAGTATAGGTATCCATGTATGGGGACAGGGATGTTCACATAGCGGGGGCACTGATGGTATCATCCATCGGACCATACACGTATGATGCACACCTCACACACCCAGCCCATTCAGTATGTTGTTCGCAACACTGATACAGCTATACTGCTAGGCCAGGGACATTCCCGGCCGTACATACACAGATGCATGAACATCTGTCTGTGGCATAGGCTACAATGATGGTGGGGTTCAACACATAACGTGTTTGAGTGTGGCTGGCGCAGATGTTCTGTGCACATGTCTACATGGTAAACCTGTTCTACAGTAGCCAGCAGTGATGTGCTGTGCACATGTCAATGCTGCACATTGTGTTGGTGTCTGTCTGTCAACAGGCCAGTGGTGGAACACACAGGGGTATTAGTGATCAAATATGCAAGCCGCCCTGTACAGCTGTACTGCTAACATCTCAGGTGCTAATGTGTCATGGACATGCACACCTTACCCGGACAGGTGGTAGTGGGTTGCCACCCGTACCCATCTCCTCTTGTGGGTTACTATGATCCAACACACTGTTTGTATTGTATGTTCAGGCTATTCTCCTGTGTGGGACATGTGGGCATGCAATGCACTACTGCGTACCTTTGCACCCATTGCACAACATGTCACACAGGTACACTGGCAGCCATACACTTCACAGCTTGATGACGGTACAACAGGTGTTGTACACACATAACACATATCCTGTGGGACATGGTCATATGTACAGGCATGTCCAACAGTCACGTACCACTGCTACCCCTATATGACGGATATGCAGTACATGTGGTGGTACAGCAACTGTCACATGTTGTCGTGCAATGCCCCCCTACCTGCATGGCGTGGTACTGCCTGTGGGGGATATGCGTCTGCATCCATGCTGTGCCCATAGCTGACAGTTGTACATCGATATGTGCAACATACCTCATTTGGTATTCTCATGGGTGCATGTTCAACATGGCTCCGCATTGTTTGTGTCTGTCACACAGTCATTGTTGTACATGGTTTACATGCCAGCCATGGCTTACTGTATGTGATTCCATGTACTTCATTGGGATACCATCATTATACATTATAACAGCGTATTCCAGCCATCACATAGCCTTCCTAGATGACACAGTTAGCCAGCCAGTAGTAGGTGTTCCGCCATCTGCACATAGGTCACACAGTACCAGGGCGGCTGACACCCATTCTGGGGACAGGGTGCTGACAGCTGTGGATGGGTGTGATGCTGTCAACAACCGTGACTGCACCTGATGGTCACATCTGGATGGGTAACATTCACAACACACACCTACCTTCACGTAGTAACACATCATCTACAACAATGGACATTCCTGCCAGAACAATGTGTGCAGTATGTCTGTATGACCACCGTAGGCACCACTGGTGGCCCCCAGCATGGCAGCCAACAGCACCGTGTATATCCCGTGGAACCATGGGTTACACCATTCACAACACACCTGTCTCAGATGACCCTGTTGTGGATCACAGTGCAGTTCCACACATCATGTTACAGTATGCATCATGCACTGATATGTTGCGGACGTGTGAACAGCTGTGCAACTCAACATATGCACACATGACACATCACCTGGTACAACATATCCCTCATACAACGTGTTATTGTGACCGCCCTGTGATGGCATTACACAGGCTACGTGTACTGGGACATGTGATGGCTCACCAGTATATTCACCCTCTGGGTGTGTGTCTAGCCAAGTGTACAGTAGGCAGTGGTCTGAACACAGGGACACTGTACATTGACCTACTGTGTCACTGCAACTGTTGCCTATGCTCATACTGTACTTATACAGGCATGTGGTATCTGACCACTATGACAGTCCTGGTCGACCACACTGCTGTGGCACACATGACCTGCGGCCATCTGCCTGGGGTGTGGAGCACACATGTACATCTTCACATGTTATACTGCCTGTGTGGCGGTGTCACATGACTGTCTCCAGCAGGGCTGTAACAGGCAGGCACGGCATGGGGTCATGTGAGACAATGCTTGCACCTTCCACTGTGCTGCACACAAGCAAGGCACACACACTAGTGCACCACTCACATTTATCTGCAGTGACTGGGACCTGCCTCCATGCTCTGCGCAGCATGCCTGCAAGTACAGATTGTACACAGATCGTACCTTCCAGGCACATACCTGGACTGTAATACACACATGTGAGGGGATCACACATCACACAGTGTTCTGCACACATCCTGGATATTTGCCAAACACAATGCATCATAGGTGCTCAATGTGCAGATACCCATGTTTGTGACTGCTAGACACATTGTAACACGCAACAGAGTTTACATTGTACACCACAGGTTACATGCTGTCTGTGTTGTTATACTGTACATTGGGCCTCGGACAGCTGCCACTGCCATGTGCTGACAGCAACCCACACTTCCCTAGAATGGACACCCATGTACCTACACATGCTTGAGGCATGCACTCCACCCAGCTGGATGACACATTACACAACACATACCATACCTACACTACCCTCAGCATGCACAATACCTCCATGTGTCTGGTGTGTTAAACCTGGGGTTATCCCCCCTTTGGTGGATGAACATATATGCTTCACGGCCCTGCTAGCCACACCCTGGACACACACCCATTGCAGCATACACGGAACATGTGTACTACAGCCAGTACTACTGATGTCTGCTGACAGCAGTTGTTGATGGCATGACACCCCAGCAGATGGACAGTGTACATACATATGCTGACACATACCACAGTGCACTTCCGTAGCATGTACACAATGGTGGGGACCATGCTATTCCACACAGAGACGTGGTGGTACTGACCTTTTCACAGACGCCACGGTGGTGGTCATGTTCCATGCACATCTGATGTATGGGCACATGTGCAGGCTGTTGCACGGTGGTGTATATTCACATGTGTGGGGTGCATCACTTGTCAGCCATGGTGGGTCCTCGTGGTCCGTCACATGCTCCAAGGCTAGCTACCTACACATGACTGCCGCACATTGCAGTGTGGGGCCTCAGGCAGTGTGGTTGTATGTCTGTGTTGTTTGGCTACATCCACATTCAATGTCACATACAATTGTCACCCAGGCATTGCAGACCGTGATAATGTTGGCAACATGCCAGGCGATGGTGTGCTTACCAACAATACACACTCTCACTCACTACAGGGTTGCAATCCATACATGGACATTGTTGTGTCCCTGTGGACACATACATGGTATTGACATGCACACGTTATGTCCTAGGACACTGGCCCAATGTCACCTTCCAATGTCCCTAGCTGTTATGTCCCGCCAACCTGTTTGGTATGTGTCTACACACCAGCCCACTATATTCACTGCTAGCCTGTTGTCAGACATTGTGTACCTTGACCACCACACAGCCGCATCTATCGCACTACCCATGGGTGTCACTGCATTGCACGTGTGGCACTGCATTCGTACACCCATGACTAGACTGTTCTGTATGGCACTGGGGCACATCCTCACAAACGTGCTTCACGCACACATTAATGGCCTACATGCCTTTCCTGGCACCCTTGTTGGGCTTCTGTGTGCCACATTACGCCACGTACACATGCTGGCCACCTGTCGTACCATTGCATGGGGGGGTTGGGGTGGTACAGAGGGCAACAAATCAGACGTTGTCCTCACATTGCCCTTCAGCACCATTCCACGTTCTGGTATTGGCAATGTACACATCCACCTGCACATCATACCCTGTGTCTCAGGATGTTAGGCTATATGACTCCTGGACAGGACACACAGTGGTGCAAGCATATCATACTACCTACTACATGTCAGGTACATATGGCATTACACAGTCCTCACTCATGGGGCCCCTCATGTTCACTATTGGCTTACATACACAACATGCTGTCACAGAGTACTGTCCATGCCTAGATATCCCACATCTACATACCTGGTGCCATTATAGCTCCACCAGCTCATACTGATAACGACCATATGGGTGTCAGTGTGGCACATACATCATGTGGGTGCCATGGCATCAGGATGCATGACACATGGTGCATGCACATCACCTTTGCATAGCAACATTCACCCAGTGACTATCACATGGATACTGGCCCCGTACATGCATATCACATTGTACATGGTTGCTGTACACACAAATGCCCCACACGGTTCTGTGGTTACCGTATTCCACTGTGGCATGGATACACTTCTGCAGGGCTACACCTATCTGTTCTGTGTGTGATGCTGGTACATAGGTAGCCATTGTACCTGTGGCATTCACACATCTGCACACGGTCAAGGGTACAATACCACATTCATGGTGTACCTTCCACAACGGCTACGACTTTACATGGCACATCATTGTCATGCCACGATGTGTACCAGGCTCGGACAGTTTACATATGCGGCTGACAGACGGAAAACACATCTGTACACATCTGCATACCACATACACAGGGGTGTCTTCTGCTCTGACACAGACCATGTCCTCTGCATTACTGATGCATATACTCCTCATACATGACAATTGCAGTGGGCAGTGTGAACGGACTGCTCATGGATATGTGCACACATACCACACTGCATGGGCTGGGCTTCTGTGTTACTTCCGCAGACACAACACACACCATGCTGTGGAACATAGGTCCTGTGCACATCCCACAGGGACACACAGTGGCACTGTTCATGTGATAGCTCCCTTGCTGTTTGAGTGACACGTAGTCATGGTACCACCACAGCAGCAGTACTGTGTAAACATGCAGTTGACACCCGCCTCTGCTGTTCACTGGACACTACCATGGGGAGGTGACACTACTGTGTACACTGCACATGTGTTTACACATGGACCTGCCAGACCTCATTGTTGCCCACAATGCACCTGCTACAGATCATTTGGGCATGGTTACCTGGTGTTCCTTCCATTTCGGATGGCTATGATGCTACTACTACTCTGTCCCATACCTACAGGCCATATGTATCCTGTTATTGTACATACCAATAGGCAATACCTCCATTATGCATGATATGCCTGTGATACTGTGTATAATGTCTGTCATATCCACCATGACAGCTTTACATTACACATAGTTGACATAGTATCCCCTACTGCAAGGCATACGTGCATGTCAGGCACACATTACGTATGACATCGACGGTATATGCCCATACACATGCGTGCTGTGACAGTATACATGCATGTCCTATCCCCTGCTATGGCACTTCCTTGTTGGACATCCACTGCCAGCATCGGCATGTGGTCTGGCATTGTTCTCTCTTATGCCCCCCTGTGGCAGCCCTTGTGGTGTCTCAGCTGTGTACATGATGTCCCACTGCTGTGCACACGGTGTCCACAGTCGTTGGTATGCTCAGCAGGATAGCACTACATAACCACCTTTCAACATTCTCTGCATTATGGACAAGTATCATTACTTACAAACACCATTCCCATACAGTACTGCTTCGTAGTACACATCATGCGTTACACACCCGTACATATCGTGTGTTCTACATACCTTGTCAGTGTTTCATTCCGTTTTTCGTTCCGTGTATCATTATTCCTATTTATCACTCTTTCCGTTGTACACTGCTGGTTCGGTATGAGCATACGGTTTGAATATCCTGGGAGTCATCCTTATATCCGTCAATACCTGCAACATGTGGGTTCATCCCACCAATTGCTGTTCCTCAGTGTGTAATTGTGCGCATATCACCTGTGCATCTACTCCATTCGGACATTACGCGTCGTAACTGGGGTATGGTTGGATTCCTCACCTGGGCGTTGCCTATTTGCCCTACCTTCATGGAGATGGTCTGTATTATGTTATGTTATGTGTAACTGCAGCCGCTATGTGTGGCGACAGGTACATTTCGCAGTGGTGTTGGCCGTGGATTGTGTGTGTTGGGCATGGTATTAGGTTCGACATGTGGGTGTCCCTGTCCTGACAGCGTCTGTTGATGGCGTTTTGCATTTGGATGTGTAACATAGCTGTTGTATTCCTTTGAACAATGCATGCAAGTATGCATCCGCTGTTGATTGTGTTTCCCACGCGAGATGTATCAGTTATGCAGATGTCATTGACTGCCTGTATGTTTGTGCTGCTATTACGGCTTGTATCCCTTTAATATGTACGATGGGGAATATCGGAGGTTGTAGGTGACGGTTACGGGTTGTGGGCCTTGCATCTCTACATACACGGTATGGTTGTCTGTGTGCTCCATCCCTGCCTGGGGAGTTGACAGTTAATTGTCTGTTGGTCTGGGAGTGTAGGTTATGTTGTTGTCATGTGGTGTTGGTATCGCCTGCGTATGTGCTTCATGCATGTATTCCTCCATCACATCTGTGGTATATCAGCGGTTGTTTGTACGTGACGACTATCCCTTGTCATTCTCTCCCAGATATTTACAGTGATTGTGGTCCTGTACTTGGGATGGCCTGTTTGCCAGTGGTTGCCACCTATTCAGGTGGGGATTGCTTGTTTGACACTTGTAGAACACACAGCGGTGTTTACGGGTCAATACGTGGCCACGGTCAGTAGCAAGGTAGCACATACGTATTTCCGCGGTACATACCTATTGCTGTGTGACTTTGCCGACGTATCGTTTTGCAATTAGCATATCGGTGTCATACATACGGTCATGATTAGTACATACGTCCTTTCCATTTCCTGTGGGGTATATTCCTGTGCTACATTCTGGGACATTGTCACTTTGCATCGTTATACGTCGCCACACGCCTAGCCAGGGTGGGGCTCTCACTACTACTTTGGGACTACTGGTGTACATATGCCTGTGGCTAGTGTACTGTATGCCTACACATATTATTCCACTCTGCCTCTAACATGGCACCAACATACACATATTACAGAGACACACACATTACACAGCGACACACACGGCACCCTCTCCGCACATACACATACTACGGCTGTCACGGCGTTTGCACACAGTACCTGCGTGGGCCGCATCACTGGCGGCAGTGTCTACCTCCCCCCTCATATCATCATAGTATTACCCGCGCATGTACTGTTACTGTACTGTGGCCTGGCGATCATTCCGACTCGCGGTTATGCATTTTGGTATGTTGACCTTTCCATGGTTGGCGGTATCCTCTTCTGTTAAACCTCCCGGATGCTCAGGTTGTCGTTTCACTATGTATACTATGTACAGATATCGCGTGTTACATCTCTGTCACCTTACATCCCTCTGATTCCCTGTCTTACCTGTAGTACTTCTATGTATATGTGTACATATATTTCTGTATATGTAATGATATCTATGTACATATATGTATATGCACATATATACATGTTTATATGTATACACCTTGCGGTGAACGTGGCAGCATATAGCAATGCCGTCTGCTGTAGGACCCGCGTACGGTTCAGGTGTTGCCATTCCATGCTCCGCTGGCTGTTGGGTGTACAGTGTTTAAGTGCTGCCTATGTTGGAATCACACATGGGGCCACCCATACGGTACACTTTACGGGTGGTCATGTTTGTGTGCCGTCCATTTCACTGTGTGTGCAGGTAGGGAGGTGTCAGTCCATGGGGCCTACGCTGTCAGAGTATGTGCTATACGTTCCCTCTTTGCCAGGGCATAGGCATATTGGGTACACCTCCGTCTGCCTACTGGGGCTGGCACAGTGTGTTCATGGTCCTGAACCCTCTGTGCCTGGACTGGCCTTGGCAGTTGTGGTGGGCTTTGTGGCCCTTCGCCATTATGTCCCTGCAGCAGCTGCTTCCGCAGGATCATATTATGTAGCATGGCACATACTATGAATATGTGGGCACATGTGCCTGGAGAGTACTGCAGGGCTCCACCAGATGTATCCAAGCACCGGAACCGTGATTTCAGCATCCCAAACACACGCTCTATGATTATTCTGGTTTGTGCGTGTGCCTCATTATGGCATTCTTGCATGTGTGTGTGTGCATTTCTGATGGGAGTCATCGTCCACGGCTCCAGTGCATAGCCAGCATCTCCCACAAGGTGGCCTTGTGGGATGTCCCCCCTGGTGAATACCTGGTACAGCTGTGAGGCATGCCAGATATGGGAGTCGTGGTAGCTTCCAGGGCTGCCAGCACACACATCCATGATAATGCCCTGCGCATTGCACATGACCTGGCAATTGATGGAGGGGAATCCCTTGCAGTTTATGTAGCATCTACCCTGCTCCCCAGGTGGTGACTTGATTTGTATGTGCGTACAGCCTATCGCACCTAGTACCTCCGGGTATTGTGCGACACGGTGGAAGTGGCACATATTGCTAGCCAACTCCTCCTGAGATCTGGGGAAGTATATATGCTCATTGGCATGTGGTAACATGGCATCCAGAAACTGGTGTAGTACCCTGGATGCTGATGCCTGTGAGATGCCCATTATATCCCCAGTTGGCCTTTGAAAGGTACCTGTGGCCAGTATTCGCAAGCTTACACATACCTTTGTGTCCACTGGGATGGGCTCCCCTCTGTTGTTTCTTGTTCTCAGGCGTGGCCAGCACAGCTCCACTATTTGCTGTAACGTGTCCCTATCCACCCTGTAACGCTCTACTATCTCCAGGTCCTGTAGCCCCTGGTAGGTTACCCTTGGTCTGATCACTCTCCTTCTCCTCCTCCTCTGAGGCCTACGGTAGTTGTCGGCATCCTCCTCCACAACTCCGTCTGTCTCTAACACATGCTGATGGATCACAGCCACGGCAGCACCCAACATGTACATTTTAAAAGTTCCCCGTGTGTTTACACCTATGGTGCAGCGTTTGGGAATACACGGCTGTGTGTTGTGTGCATTCACACTTTATACTGTTGTGCTGTACACCCGGTGATGTCATAGGGTGTGTCTGTGCGGCCGTATCTGGGGATTATCTTCCATGTTTTACCATTGGCACTGCAACGCTGTTGCCTTTGGTGTTGCATTACTCTTGCCTGCAGTGGATTACCTTTCGACCTTCCCTTACTGTTTCTGCACATTGCACCTACTATTTCCTGGCATGCATCCTGCAGAGCCCTGTCATGTGTCGTTTCTGGGACATGGCATATCATGCATTTTGTGTGCCGCCGCCGTTATGCTGCCTGTCTGCTTGGCTCTGCTGTGTCAGGTCTTCACTCTTTGCACTCTGCTACCTCCCCTACTTTCTTTGCATTCATATGCCTCCCCTATCCCGTTTTGCAGGTTTCTGCATGCAGAGTTGTCAGCTGCCGCCGATTGGCCTTCGTGGGTTGATTAGTGTTGATTGCTCATTACTACTTCAATTACACTGCTTCTGCATTTCCTCATATTCTCAACATCACCTTCCTGTTTCCGATGTTATTTGCGGGGCGAGCGTCACATGACTGGGTTAAGGGAACATAGTCATCCTCGTGCACATGCACCTCTACGATCATTGTGTGCTCTCAGCTCAACTATTTCCCCACACGCCGGTCCTGCAGCTGTGATGTGCAATGTACAGCCCAGGTTTGCTGAGCTCCAGTGTGCTTCCTCCTACAGTGGCACACCCCTCTGCAGGTGACATGTATTCCCTCTGAGCCACTCCTCGGTGTATTACCGCTGCGCCATTTGGTACAGCCTTACCGTGGGTTTTTGCGATTCAGTATTATCTGCCTCATTTGCATGGCATTGACTACTAATTCATAGTTACCACACCGAACACTGCCGCAAGTCCTTGGCAACCCTTGCACCATGGTTGTGGCTTTCCATGCATACCATAGTGTATTGTGGCTGTGAAGCTGATGTGTATTATGCTGCTGTTTTATAACATTGTCATATTATTTCATTGTTTTGCACCTTCCGCAGACATGTCCTGGGGTTCTGCTGTGAGTTTCTGTGGACATACCATTTATGTTATTATTTACATGTTGTGCATGTTTTCTTTTGACATTCTCTGTGTCTTTCGCCATTGGCATATCTCAACAGTGTGATATCTGACGCTGACAGCCTTCCGTTACTCCTATGTTATGTTTGGGAAAATGTAAACCGTTTTTTTTTGGTTTAAATTGCCGTGGCCTTATGCTACGCCTGCGCCACTTCGTGGATCGCTATATGCCTTCATTTGCATGGTGCAACACCGCACATGGGGTGTTTAGCATACCTACGCCGGTGGCGGCGCTGATCCGGCGCACGCCGGTAGTGCACGTGGGATTGGATCGTACCTGAATCGCTCGGCGGCCATATTTGGCATTGTAACGCCTACACTGTGCGTGCGCCTGGCGCAAGGTTCATGAATCCTGGGGAATATTTGTGACATATCTTTTTAAGCTGTGCAACTGTTTTTTAGGCCTAGTGGATTCAATCCTTACTTGTGTTCTGATCTTGTATCCCACCTATCCGCCCAACTGCTGTAGTGGTATTAAAGCTTGGTGGCTTTTGAGTTGCCCGCCTCTACTATAAATTTTATATTGGACACTCCCCCCAGTCCCATTACATCTGCTCATTCTTCTGAGTACAGTGAGATCAATTGTGATGGACCACCTCTTTAGCTTCTTAACCTTGAATTATCTTCTGTCTCCTTACTTTCTACTAAAAAAAAAAGTGCCTCTTTCTACTTCATTTTCCTTGTGCTTAGATGTTTAACTGCATTTAGTTTGCTGCATTTATTATTGCTTGTTGGTAGCCTTATACTTTATTTTAGCTGTTTTTTACTGTTGTGATTGTGAGCTAATTTATCACAGTTTTAAAGCAGTTTACTGATTAACTACATTTCATTGCTATTTACTGCAACTCATTACTGTTTAATTGCATTTTACTGCATTTCATTGCTGTTTATCTGTTTTCATATACTGTGAGTTCTGATGTTTGTCTGTAGTGGTTAATCTTTGTTTTTTGTGAGTGTTACTGTTTTTTTAACCTTTAAATTGAGTAACACAAGTTTGCTGCATCCAGAGCTGCAACTGCACTGTTTTCAACCCTTTGTGAGGTATTCCAGCTACAAATTCTCCATTAGTAGCACTTGTGTGAACACCTAGTAGTACTACTCTTAGACCTTCCACCCTTTACCCTCTTAGCTCTCTTTGGCTTCCCTCTCTCAGTTTTTGACAGATATGAATGGACAATTTCCTACACTTTCACCAGCCAGTCTGGTTGATATGGGCATCCTGAGACAGTATAGCAACTGGACAACCCTCTAGTACTACCGCCTAGGAACACAATTTGTGAGAGATGCAATTACATTTAAGATCCTAGAGTCAATGCTCTCTCCCTCACAAGCAAGTATATCTGGTACTGAGAATGTTGTCAACATAAACACCACACCACAACCACCATCCACACCTACACAACACACACCCACATATGTGGAGATCCTCAACAAAAACATACCCAAACAAAAGGAAATTCCGAGGCAAAAACACATGCGAACCTCAGTGCACACAATGCCACACACAGTCCACATACCTGTGTCTCACAGCCGCTAAGGCCTAAACATCAACCCAATATATTAGTCATAGAAGACTCCATTGTGAGACAGAGAGATGTGCCCCTCACCAGGCTGGATAAGGAGAAAGTCACAGTTAGCTGTTTGCCAGGTGCCAGAATCTGCCATATCACCCATGGACTCAAGTCTGTCAAGAAAAGGTACTGCTATGACTCTGTCATAGTCCATGTTGGCATAAATGACTTGAGATGTATCTCCCTGGAATACATGAAGAGAGACACGATAGAGCTCACTGAATATGTGTCCCAGGCAGGTATATTCCTAGCCTTAAGCAGCATTCTACCGTCACCCAGAATGATGCCTCAATACAAATGGAAAATGATTGAATTTAACAATTGGCTTAGTTTCTGGTGTCATTCCAGTGGGATCCAGTATCTGACAGCCTGGGAAGACATGCTTGACAATCCACAATGCTTTGCCAGAGCTGGCCTGCATCTGTCTCCCTTGGGCTTCAGGCTCCTGGTAAAGCCTCTTGCCTCCCCCATAGTGCCTTTTTAGGCAAAACCATGAGGTCAAAACTACCAACATGAAAATGTCATCAAAATGCAAATTAAAGGTCATGCTGCTAAATACTAGGAGTCTAAACATGAAACTGCAATCACTGCAAGCATTCTAAACCCTGGGAGAAGCTGACATTTATGCAGTCTCAGAAACCTGGTTCAAAGCCAAGAGAGCACCACAGCCATACTAAGTTACTCATCCTATCATACATTCAGACCCCAAACCCTGTGGAGCAAAGCAAAAGAAGTTGGAGTTGCAATATATATAAAAAGCATACACACCTCCAGGCTGGTTAAACAGTATGAATCACAGGAGACACTCCAGGTGCAGTTAACCATTGACGGGACCCCTAATCAAATAATAGTTAGCTACATGCCCCCAACTTTGATTCAAGATGCCCACTCCATTTCTCTGGACCTCTTTGAATCTATCAAGATTCAACTATTTACCATGAACCTGGGTAACTTTAATTGTCCAACCATAGAATGGAAGGACTACTCATGCCAAAACACAAATGTCCAGAGATTCCTTGATTTTGTCAATGCAATGCCTTGGTCCAGCTGGGTGACACCCCCACAAGAGGTGAAAATATCTTGGGCTTGATATTAACCTACATGAGTGCAGTATCCCTAAAGTGTCATCCTCCCTGGTAAAATCTGACCACAAAGTGGTGACATTTGAAGTCACCATCTCTCTCAACCACCCGTTAGATAAGGTCAAACAAAAAACTTCTCGAAAGTTGATGACAGTCTCCTGAGGGAAGGTATAAACAGCTTCACAGCTCCCTCCTCCTCTATAGGAACTGGCACATATGCCCAAACCTACACCAAAGTACTATACAAGCACTTATGTAGCTGCATGGAATCAGGAATACCCAAAAGGATAAAATCTTCCTCCTCAAGGAAAAGTAAACCTGTCTGGTGGATATCTGCAATAAATAGACTCTATAATAAAAGGGAAAAAAAACTGCTGTCCAGGACCAAGAAGGAGCAAATGCCTAACTGGAAGCAATCTGAACAAGCAAATAAGAGCACTAGTAAAATCCTCCAAAACAAACTTTGAGTCCAAACTGGCCACATCTACTAAAAATAATCACAAAACTTTCTTTATATATGTCCACAAACTCAAGGGAAGCACCCATTAGGCACCCTATTCAACTAAAGCCTGAGTACTGCCTTCATCCCAGCCAAGTGGAGGACAGCCACTATCATACCTTAGTACAAAGGAGGAGCGTCCACCAAGCTAGGAAATTATAGACCCATCAGCCTAACTAGCCATGGAGCAGATTATCATGGACCTCATTAACAAGGACATTGGCAACCTCCAAACACTTGATCCCACACAGATTGGTTTTGTCAAGTTGAGGTCATGCCTGTTAAATTTGGTCAACTTCTTTGAGACAGTCACCAAAGCCATGGACGAGGGGAAGATGGTGTACACCACCTACCTTGACCTGGCTAAAGCTTATGATACTATTCCTCACTTGGGTATAATAGATAAACTCTCTCAAGTAGGTGTCAATCCATATATTACCAGATGGTTAGCAAACTGGCTCACTGATAGGACCCATCTAGTCAAAATAGGGGAAGCCACCTCAAACAGTCGACCCATAATGAGTGGTGTACCCAGGGATCTGACTTGAGGCCATTGTTGTTTGGGATATACTTTTCTGAGGTGCAGGCCATAAACAGTGGGCTATGGCTGACCAAGTTTGCAGATGACTGTAAGCTGGGTGCTGTTATAAGTTCTCTTAGTGCTGTGGGCATCCTCCAAGTGGGTCTCACCCAGACATATGACTCATGCCAGAAACATGGCCTCA
The DNA here is from genome assembly GCF_019279795.1 of Protopterus annectens. Lineage (NCBI taxonomy): Eukaryota > Metazoa > Chordata > Ceratodontiformes > Protopteridae > Protopterus > Protopterus annectens. Next base: position 1,886,424,957 of record NC_056743.1, read on the forward strand.
AACTGAATACCAAAAAAGTCAAATCATCCTCTTTGGGAAGAGTGACATCCCCACAAATTATCAACATTAATAACAAGGTCCTAAGCACACAATTAGTTATGAGGGATTTGGGCACCCTGGTTAATAGCAAACTAACGTATGACCACCATATTGTCTCCATTGTATGGAAAGCTTTTTACATGGCCCACTTCATTGTTAAGGGTAGCATCCCTGTATTCTTTCCTTATAAGACCCATTATTGAGTACAATACCCCTTTTGGCATGTACTTCGCAAAGCACATGCAGCAGCTGGAGAGACAGCAGAGGTTCCTTATCAGGAGAATCCAGGGCCTCAAACATCTGCCCTACATAGATAGGCTAAAGGTCCTGTCCCTCTATTCAGTCTCCTACAGACTCCTCAGAGGTGACATCTGTCTCAGACCCCACCCTGTTGGGACTGCTGCATATCTGCAAGTCTATCTCTACTCGAGTAACCCGCACAAGCGAGCTCAACCTGGTCTGTGACATCAATAGGACTTGTTGGCGGGACAGATTTGTGTCCCAGAGACTCCTACTTCTGTGGAATAGACTCCTGCTGCATGTCAATCAGAGTACCTGATTAATGCTTTTTAAGCGCAAACTGGACAACTGGATGGGGAGCAGAAAATACACCCTTGGGATTCCACCTGTGTCCCTGCCAGACAGAGGCATTGGGTGCTGGCTTGTTGGAACAATGGGCTAAATTCTTGTCTAATCTTTTAAGGGCCTCAGGGCCAATAGCCTAGTAACTTCTTATGATCGTATGATCCTATGATACTATGAAATAAATTTTAAAAAGTTTGGGAACATAAGGTTTAAAGAAAGCTGAAACATGATTCTCATTACCTTGCTAATGAATATGTGCAGAAATATATTTTATGGAGGTTGTCTTTAACTCAGTTTATACAAAATGGGACGTTGTGGTATACCTTTATACAGAATCAATACTAGACATTGGTATGAGTTATCTCCTTCTTAGATAGCAACAGTAACTTCTAAACAACAATACTTTTCAAGTACATATGAATTAAAGGCATTTTTGTAAAGATTAAGGCAAGGTAGACCACTGGTTAAAGTCTTTATTAAATATAAGATTAAGGAGGATAGGTTTGCAGTATGTATTCCTGTGAAGACTCTATGGAATTGATTTTTATTTTTGTTTAGTTATATATTTATTAAATTTAATACATAAATATTATTAAATTTAAATAAATGTATGTATTTATTAAATAAATAAAAAAGATTAAGGAGGATAGGTTTTGCAGTATTATTCCTGTGAAGAATCTATGGAACATGCTTTATCATATTATCCATGAGTTCAGATTCTCTGTAATCACATATTACGTGATCATATACTTTTACAAATATCGTCTGTTACAATGTTGTCATCTAATATACATTTTTTATAATAATCTGAATGTTCATGTTACAGATGTCTGTGATACAATAATAACTAGTACAGCTTGGATATTGTGGGTAACTCACTGTGATGAAATATTATACAACAAATTGTGGGATTGCTCTTTGATAATGAAGAAACTGAAGAAATGGTTGTTGCAAAAGGAGTGGAAGATTGTTACTTGACATTCTTTTTTCTCTTTTCCTTTTACTATTTTATCTCTGTACTACTTATAACTGTTACTTTCTGTATTTTGCTAAACACGTATGATATATGTTGTGAAAATATATGTGCAGTAAAGTACCCCTACTGCTTGCAATAGTTGTCATGGGATTTTTACATCCACCTCTGCTACCACCAACTCTTGCAGATGTTTGTCAAAATATAGCCTTCATTGCAGACCTCCTTCAGATTTATGATGACCATTCAGTTGATATTATGATGCAGTAAATTCCCCAGATAGTTAATTGGACTATTAGCCCCACTGTAAGGGGAGCGGGTCATTATCTTGTTACAAAGTAAGGGCAAGTAGGGTTGGCAGCAAAAGTCTTAGTTTTCTGTGTGTTCAACTTTAATGTTGTCCAAACAACAAAGTCATTAAATAATGCGAGTAGCCTGGGAGTATTGCAAAAAGGATCCTGAGAGAGGACCACACATTCATCCACATAGCAAAAGGATATTCATGCAGATGCTAAGTAACATCCACATATGGAAACTCTCTCTCTTATTTAAGATGAGATTCAATGATCAGTTAGGGACTTATCAGTAAGAAAAACACCTTGATGGCTGGTGTCCATGATGACAAAATTTCATTATCTAATTTTTCAGGGTTTATCTTGTTATAGATATGGGTAAATACAAAATATGTGAATTCTAAGGTTAAAAATAAATCTACATGACACTAACTGAGACCCAGAATGGTGAAGCACACAGAACACTGGATGTCATTTTTCAGAGTCATAAGGTCATATCTAGAGGGAAACTGTCATGTTAGAAAAATCAGTAGGTAGTGAAACATGGCAGGGAATGTGTGCTGATACAAAGCAGGTTTACAAAGCATACTAAAAGCTTTCCTGTCTAGAATACAATCACTGAATGCAAGAATCATACTATTCTTACAAATTATTCTTCTAAACTTTAAAAAGATTATGACACTAAAGACTATATGAGTAAAAGCTTATAAAGGCAATCAAGCAAAAAGAGATGATGTGAATTGCTATACTAAATACATGCAAGAATCTCTGAATGAATAATATACAATCTAAACTCCTAGCAGCACTTTCTGAAGAATTGTTGGAATAACTTTTAATGTTTCTTTAACTATTTTTAGGGAGAAGCATATAACATGGAAATTATAAAAAAAGAAAGGGGAAACCAAGAAGAATAGTAAATGAAAGTGAATCTGAAGCAGTGTAAAACAAAGATTTATGATATATCTCTGTTCATCTCAGGTAAAACAGAATGTTACAAGTGCAAATCCATCCTACATATTCCTTTGATAATGACAATGATAGGTATGTTTTCAAATGATTTTTAAGACTTCATGGAAAGTATACGTTGTTTTGCATCTATATCAAGGTAATAAAGATATTATTTACAGACTAATTACAAATGATATTGGTTTTTGAGGCATAGGAGTAGGAGATACCTTTTCGGTCTTCGACAGTAAATAGCATTTGGCTAAGCGTTGTTTGTTAGATATTATAATATTTTTGTTATTTGCATTTTAATACTAGGATACAGCATGGTAGTTGTTTTATAATGGATTTGTTACCAAGCTTTATTGTGAAGACTTGTTTGCTTAAACAATTATTGTGAAGATACATTATTCTTTTAAAAAGTTTTTAGATGCTGTTATGACTTGCTATTTTTAAGCATAATAGCATGCACTTTGCAATGAGATTTTTGCTTTAAGAAATGTCCTTATATATATATATGGTTTTATGTTTTGTTTAATTTATGTGATTTTATTTTCATTGCTGCTGACAATATCCTGTTTTGTAATGTAATGAGTAACGATTGGTTGCATATTCTTTTTAAAAAGGTTTTGTCAGTTGAATTAATTTTATGTCTGAAGAAGCATTCATTGTGAAAGTGAAAGTGTTTACTTGTTTTTACTTTGGCTTTTGTTAAATAAAAGTGTAAGGAATTTATATTATCGGCTATGTTGAGATTTTTACATTTATTTTTATTTTGGATAGTTTTTTACTGTTAAACTGCACCCATCCATTTTTATGTTTCAGAAATATATTATTTTAAATAAATGCAAATTTTACGTTTTTCAGTAATTATTCAAATAATGTTTCTGGTAGGATGATAGCTATAAAGAAATGAAAACAGTATATTTATTTATTCATAATTTCTGCAACTTTTATTGAAACATCTTTTTCCAAATTGGAAAATATTAGATATTCTAGTTTGATTTTAGGATAAATGCGCAGTTGTATTATTTGCTGATGAATCTGTTGGTCCACTCAAGTGCCTCTTTGTCTTTCTCCACTATTTTCTATTGAGTGACAGTAACCTCTTTGGTAGTTAGTGTAAAAGTCAGGCCACCAGTCTTAAACAATTTGAACTTTTTATTTATGGTGCTATACCCTCTATTCCAACTCCATGCTTGGTGGGCTGTGATGTCATTGCAGGGAAAATCTAGATGATCTGCTGGAGCACACTCTCCCATATTTCTGCAGCAAAGCTGGAAACTTCAGCCTCCGCCATAAACTGTAACCCATGTTACATCCCTCACCATGGGATACATAAGAATCTCCATCCTAGCCTCCCAGCAGATGTCTCATGGACATTATCTGACAGAAGAAAATGGGCTTCCAGGTTCACAGTCAAGGATCTACTTTTCTGTATCATGAAACTGGCTTACTTACTGTAATTACTCTATCAGAATTATAAACAAACACCCATGTCATAGCCATGCTAGTAAAGCCATCTACTAACTGTAAATATTTATTTACTGTCTTATAAAAGTAATTGATGTTGTAAGCATACTAGCAAACAGAAGATCAAAAAGGTAATGCTGTATGACAGCTTGAAATTCCACCTCTCAGGCAAAAAGGCAAAACATTTAACACAGGTTCATGCTTATACAGTAAATAATAAAGTACAACTGATTAATGTGTATAAGATGAATTGATATATAAAGTTGCATTAATGTATACCAATGTTAACAGAGTGTGCCATAATATTTAATTTATGTATTAATGTATCCCAGTGTTAGCTCAGACCTGTACATTAAGTAAATGATAAGCTGGAAAATGTGTATTCGTATGTGTTACTTCCAGAGAAATTAAATGTGTACAAATGCATTTCTATATTCTCTTGTGCACTATTATCTGCATAAACAAAACTTTCAATAGCTAACATTTGATGTAAAACAAGACTTTTTGTGTAAAAGGCTAATTTATGTGTGCTGTAAATCTTTAGTTGGCAGTACTTTAACAGGATCTAGACAAGGTTCATTGGGCACCTGCCTAGTGCTTGATGTCAGTTGGGGGTTTACATCAGTGAAATCAGCTTCATTTTTTTGTTTATCAACATAGAAGCTTTTTGTAGAAAGTGATTAATACATACTCCTTGTCACTAATGTCTATCATTGTGCATGAGTACAGTAAATGGAAAACAAAAAGCACTGTCTCCCAGTCCCCTTCATTCCAATTTCCTCTAAATTGCTACCACTGTAGCTCTCTGGTTGACTTGTCACTTGTGACATGAACTATACTGCTTATAACATTTGCACTTTGACCTTTGGATCTTTTCCATATTAAAGCTAGAGAAACAAACAGAATGTACCATATTCTGTTTTCTTTCTTTTGAAATTAATTTTCCATCATTTTTCATCTTTGCAGAGATTTTGTTCTACCATTTTAGAATTAGCCACCATTATCCCCACCCCCTTCACACAGTGGTTTTAATAGGCTAGACTTCCTGCATGTTTAAAGAAACATGTGACATATCTCGTTTGTTGTGCAGCAATGAAGAATCAGATCCAACTGGAAGAAATTAAATTGAGGATCATTACTTCTTTTTTGGAGTGAGTATAAACAGAATTCCTATAATTTGTTATAATGAAAGTAAGGTGAGCAGGTAAGCATTTTGCTGTTTTGAATATGAGTAGATCAGCTACTGGTTTGTGATCACTTTGAAATTATTTGATTTTGTTTCATCTTCTTTGCTGTACATGACTCCTATCATCTCCATAACAAGGTCTTAAAAACAAACACACTCATATTTACTTCACAGAATAGATTACTCAGGATGTGCACTCTCTTTTTCTAGAGTTTGGCAAGATAGTACACCAGGTCTCTTACAAATGTGAGCCCTGTTTTGTTTAATTATAGGACAGAGAGCAAAAAAAAGCTAAACAAAACACATACTGCCCCTAAAATAAATTCTGAAACTTTAATTAGCCAAACCATCACCATGTTATTGTTATGGCCTATCTGTACCATTTCTGGGCATTTCTTGCATAATGTAAAATAGTGGTGGGTATGGTAGGGGTACTGTGGAGAGGTCTGGCTGTATATTTCCTTGACTTCCCAGAGTACTCACTGATTCAATTGTGAAGTGTTACTGACTGAGTAGATATATTATTTTAAAATGATAAATGTTATTAGTATTAAAAAGTCATGGAGAAATGCAAGTACAGTAAGTTGTTTTACTTAGGGTGAGTAGGTTGTAGAGATATTCTTTATGTTGGTTCCAGTCAATTTGTTGTATGCCATGCTATTTTATTTCTGTGAAGTGCAAGAACGGCAGGATGTTTTCTATTTCTTGTTTAGGGAACTTATTTTTTTACTTACAATATTAACTGCTGATTTTTCATAACTGCTGAGTATGTATTTAGGGCTGTCATCCAATATCATTGTTCCAGAGAATTTATCAAGCTTAATGGATAGTGTATTCTACAGTTTATAAAAGATCAGCTGGGAAATTCAGCACAGGGTGCATGATTAATGGGTCAGCACTAAGATTTCTTTTAATAAGATTCTTGTTGAATTACCCTGTAACAATTAAACTTCAGGAATCTGTAGCTGTAGGTAGTTTCATTGAAATTTGCTTTATTTTCTTTTTTTTTTATTTAATGATAACCAGGAATGATCTTGTAAATATGTTTTTATGGCCGTTTTTATACCTTATGCTTGGCTGCTTTTTCCTGGTTGTGCCTCTTATTCTTATATTGCATTGTTCTGTGTCTTTTACTGACTGGAGATTTATTGCTTTGTCTCTTACTGCTGTGTTATATTGTTATTGACTAAATATCCCTATCTTGAACAAACAATAAAATTATTGAAGGAATCTGCTTAGGTACTTTCAAGAACAACTAAAACATTTGCTCAAATGTGAATGAAAGCTGAAGGTAAATATTAGAACAGTTTTCTTTTATAGGGCATTGAATCTAAGCACCAAGCTGTCAATTATGAAAAGTGAAGTCTACACAGTCAATAACATGTCTATAATTGGATGTGTAGGGGCAGTTTATAGGTGAAACTGGCAGAATTGCTGTTATCATTTAATCATAGTTAAACTGTCTTGGATTTGGCATAGCATGATTGTGTTTGTATAAAAGACTGAAATATATTATTACTAGCATTACATTTTCTTTATTTGATCACTGTCATACCAGTGAGGCATACACAGTCAATAAAGTGGTTAAGACTGGTTGAAATAGTGGCACTGTGTGGATCACAGTTAAACAGTTATTGATCTGGCTTGGCATGGCTAGTGTTTATTTGTGAGTAACAAGTTGAAATACATTACTGTACCCATATTTTTTATTTAATTTGATCACAATCATCTATCTGAGGAATACATAGATTTAACATTCTGACCTAAATCATACTGGAATCAGGTTAGGCAGATGAGCTTTGCACTGTATTTTGGGCTCACTCAGTTTTGAGAACATTCCATTTACTGCATTCTAAAACACCCATAAACACTTCTTGCAGAGTCTAAATTAACAAATTATATGAGATTGATTCAGGGACACATTGAATTATTATATTCTTTCTTTTTGGCCGTGCTTCCTGACAAATGAAAGTCATCTCCTACTGCTTGAATCCTTTCATTGGATAAGTCCATGTTCTTCCATGAGTTTGACTGAACTGATTTCATTACAGAATATTTTAAAAGTAAGTTTGTGAGTCCTCCCTGTAAGATGCAAATGCATGTTTTAGGTCCAGGAAGAAAACCATGAGGCTTTGTTTTGCCTTACTGTTACTGTTGCACTACATTGCTTGTAACTGATTTAATAGAATCTTCAGCTGCACCACCTGTTTGATGTTCTGGTCTGTACTTTTTTCTGTTTTTATTGCTATGGATTGAGCTTTTTTACACAAAGCACTTTCCATCTGCCCCATCATTAATTTGCAATACTAGGCTAATACGTTTGGATTAAGTAAGTATACAAAGCAAAATATTACAGATTCATGTTGCTGGCCAAATACTAAAGCCAGACCACAAACATATTAGAAGATTGCTAATAATGAAAATTGTTTAAACACATTAGAGAAGTTCTAGTATGAAAACTGTTTTAAAATCAGTAAGTACTAATTCAATGCAAATTAAAGTATTGAAGGTACAAATGTAATACAGAACATGCAGTGAGGCATGGGAACACTCCTTAAATCACAACTGATGTCTTGAAAAGTTGTGACTCTAGCTTGATGACATTGTGTGTCTAGGTAAGGAACAAGTTAGCCAAGGAAAATTTCTTGGATGCGGTATATTGCAACTTCAACAGGTACTATATTTTTCTTTGCAGTAGGGTACTAAGGAAATTAAAGTATACAAGGTAGGACCCAAAATGGTGAACCAGAAGTGACTTTATATATGAAAATTGGGAGGGGGAGGGTTCTTACAGCAAAACTGACAAGAAAAAAGTCATAAGAGCTGAGTGATTGAAATGTTCAGGGTTGATAAAATAACATTTTTATATAATGTGCCAAACATACTGCATTGTGAGATTTAGGCCATACAATGTGTAGGAACTAAAATATTGAGAATGTTTGGTTTCCATTTTGAATTCTCAAATAGCATTTTCATATCCATTACTTTGGTAATGCATCCTCACTTCACTTTTCATTTATACCTAATTATTTACCTCACTTTTATTTTCAACCACGCATTTTCTTAGTTAATTTTTTTATCTTAGATCAAGTAATTTCACTTGCACTGTATGTATCTACAGCTATAGATAAGGTTAAGTGTCATTTCCTCCTGATAGCTTGACCCATGTTTCATCATTTCTTATTTTGCAAATTAGTGTCTTATTAGTGATATTTGTAGCTCAATGAATTCACATCCATTGGCTCATTTCTTCATCTCACTAGTAGTAGAATTTACCATCTCTGCAAAACCTTATGCTCTTATAAAGAAATTTGAATAATAAATGTGCTTTCTTGGCTCACAGTAATTACAGCATTTCTAAATAAATTTATTTTATTTGTAATCGAGTAAAGAAAGCAAAAATGAAAAAGCAGCAAACCAAAGATCAGGAAGGAACCGGACCAAAAAACTTATAAGCTTTCGTTCGTTTAATAAAACACCATGAACTTCAACAGAATAAATAGAAAAATTTAAACCACCTTTTAAATACTTGTCATATGCAAAAAAATCCAATGACAAAATGCTTCAAATACATTATTTAAATAACCACTGTGATGTCATGAAAATGTAAACATATACTACAATTTTTTTTAATATTGCATATGTATAAAAACAGTTGTTTAGCAGTTTCAATAAAGAAAGCAGTTACTTTTAAAGTCTTCTCCCACATCAGCATGAAATAATGCAGTATACTCTGACTTCTCATGATTCTCAGCTAATCCACTTACGTGGATGAATTCCTTCCATTTTTGCTCCAAATGTTACAGCCATCTGCTAAATTTTCTTCCAGTAATTTTTTTTAACTAGATATTACATATCTGCCAATGGCTTTCTTATATTATATTTCTGTATTTCTCAGCACTAAATTTCTTCAAAACAAAATATTTATTATCTTTAAGCTCTTTTTATTGAAATTTTATAAACAAGAAAATGATTTACTATCTCATAGAAGACTGATCATACATTAATTGTCAATAACACAAGTAACAACATATAAAAAAGTAACAATCCAACAAAACAAATTATTTACATTAGTGCCTAGATTAATATATTCAGAAGGAAAAAAGTCTTTAAGGTATAAAATAAATCATACGGTTTATCAGTCACTTTTCTCCAGTATTTCCATCTCCTTTTGGCTGGAGTTATAATAAATAGGTATCTTTTCAGCTATTTTTCTAATAGTTGTTAATTCCATCTAAGATACAGACAAACATTTCTGAATTCTTTGAAAGATGGAGATTATTCACGCTTCTAGAACTATAATTGTCTTGCGTGCAATGGCTAGAAAAAGTGATTTATATATTTATGAGTGGGGATAGAAAATGCATGTATAAGGTAAAATAGTTTCAGAAAAATAATCATTTTAATAATGTATAATCTGTCCTCCATTGTAAAAACATAATTTGTTCCATTTTTGTGTGAGATATTTAATATGATTTAAAACATTATTATAATTATCCTTTGTTAACAAGACCTCTAAATATATATATATTTTTTGTCAGGAGCAAGACATTTTGAACATTTCTTGTTTAATTTTCTTGTATCAGAGTTCATTAGTAACAACTTTGTTTTGTTTTCATTGACTCTGAGACCAGAAAGAAAATTAAAACAATCCATTGACTTTTATAAGGTAGATAGGGAATCATCATTGTCATTTAGTGTTAACAAAATGTCATCAGCAAAGACCTGTATTTTCATTTCTTGTGTATCCCCCCAACCAAAGTACCTTTACTTTTTGAATTCATTCTTACATAATGCACAGAGGGCTAAATTAGCAAAGCAAACAACAAAGGAGATAGAGGGCATCCTTGCTTTGTACCTCTAGTAACTGAAATTGAAATTGGAAAATATGACCCAACATTGACATATGCTAAAGATATCTCATAAAGTGATTTTATTGATTGTGTAAATTTATGTAAAAACATATATTTCTAAAGCTAGTATTAAATAATTCCAATTAACTGAATCAAAACATTGTTTATGTTTAGACTCTAGGGTCATATTGTTCTTTGTTAAATTTATATAATCAATAGGAGGAATTATTCTTTTAATATTATCATAAGTGGTTCTGCCTTTTATGATGGCTGTTTGATCTTCATCAATTAATAAGGGAAGCAACTGCTTAATTCTATCTGCATGAAATGCTATAAATAACTTGTAATCAACATTCAAAAGGGATATAGGCATATAGGAAGAACATTCTTTACCACATTTTTCAGATTTTAAAATAGGAAATATTACCATGTACTTCCAAGAGGGAGGTGTATATATGCCTTCCTTAACTAAAGTAAATACTCTTAATAACAAAAGCATAGCTTCCTTGGGTAAAACTTTAAACATTTTAGGAATAATACTATCTAAACCAGTTGCTTTGTTAAGCTTTAGTTTATTAATTTGAGATTTAAGTTCAGTCATTGTTATTTATCAATTAACTTAATATGCTGATCTTGTAGTTTGATTTCTGTTTGTTTTAAGAAATGTACTTATTATATTTTGTGGTTCTAGTTCTGTATTTTGTGAGTTAATATTATGGTAATGCTTTTTAAATGTTTCTAATATTCCCCCTAAATCAGTCACCTTCTTTCTAGTACCTGGTACATATACTTCCCTTATATGATTTAATTTGTTTTATTTTTTTTAGTCATGTTTGCTATTTTTCTCTAATTCCTAGAGTTCATCAAATCAGAAACAAATCTAATCTTCTCCAGATCTATCATGCTTTTATGATGTAAAATTTCTTATTTTTTTTTATTCTTTTCTTCCAGTTCAGTAGTAAAGTGAATTCTGAATGTTAAATTTTAATGTGTCAATTTTCTCCTGAGTTCTGCCAAATCTTTATTTCATTGCTTCTTCTTATTTTTATACCATGCTAAAGTATATATATATATATATATATATATATATATATATACACATATAGATAGATAGATATATATGTGTGTATAATTTTTTTCTGAAGTATCTTCAATCTTATTTATTTCAAGAAAACATTGTACCTCCTTTATATAAAATTCCTTAAAATCATTGAAATTTGTTATGTAAGATGGTATTCTAGTTATAATTAGGTTTTGTCTTGCTTGCATTTCTAAGTCAAATGTAAGTGCATTGTGGTCTTACAGGGTGCACAACATTAGTTTAACTTTAAATAGCATTCTAACTAATTCTCTTGATAGATACTCTATCATTTCCTGAGTAAGAGCCATGTCTGTGTGAATAATATGTGTAAAATAGTGAGTCCAAATCTTTATAATCATTTATATATATCAAATTATTCATGTCAATAAATTCTGCCAATGCTTTTGATGAAGCAGTTTTCCTAGGTGTGCTTAAAGTGTTAGTGCCACTATCATTAATTATGCAGATAAAATCTCCAGATAATATTAAGACTCATTTAGAGTATTGTATTACCTCCTCTGTCTGTTGCTTAATTGCCCTTACTCCTAATCCAGGAATCCAAAAAAGATTCACTAATGTATATATTTTCCCACTAATCTCTAATGTCATAAAACAAAACTTATCTGAACTGTCCTGATAAATATTCATAATTTTGAATGTTATTATCGAATTTTTTGCATAAAATCATTACTCCTGTCATCTTTTGTTTATGTGAGCTTGTTAAAACTGTGCAATTACTTATGTTAAACTTGTTTGTCTGTTTGCAGAAGACATGTCTCCTGTAAAAAAATAACCTGTAGATCAACTAATCTTAAATATTTAATCTAACTTTCCCTTTTTACTACTATTATTTAAGACATTTACATTGGGCGGCCACAGTGGTGCAGCGGTTAGCATTGCTGCCTCACAGCAAGAGGTTCTCCGGTTTGATTCTCTGCTGGGGTTCCTTCTGTGTGGAATCTGCATGTCCTCCCTGTGGTCGCATGGGTTTCCTCCAGGTGCTTCAGTTTCATCCAAAAGACATGCAGTAGGTATATTGGATACTCTAAAATTGGCCCGAGGTGTGCATGTGTGTGCCTTCTGTGGAAGGTTGGGTGCCAGGCTGCAACTCAACACCATAAAACTTCACTGCTAATCATGAGCGGACAGATGATCTAATGTGGCGACCCCTAACCGGAAAAAGCCGAAAGAAGAATTTAAGCCATTTACATTAATGGAAATATATTTCATAGTTGTACTTTGTTTATAGAATTTCTAGATATATTTATGTGATATGACCAAAAAAGGAAGGAAAAGTATTTATAAACACTAGAGAAAATTACTTGATTTCTTATAGTATTACAGTATAGCAAATGCATGCAGGCACCCCAAAACAATTTAAGAAGCGATAGCACATTAAATATTATAATAAAAAACAAACTATACAATCTATGGGAAAAAGGCCCTACACTTTAATTGCCAAGCCATCCAAGCATACCCTCTAAATCTCCTCTTCTTTACATCCTTAAGTCTAACTATCCTTTTCTTCTTCTTCTTTCGTCTTTTCCCAGTTAGGGGTCACCACAGTGGATCATCTGTCAGCTCATGATTGGCAGTGGAGTTTTACAGTGTCAAGTTGCCAGCCCAGTGCCCAGCCATCCATGGAAGGCACACACACACACATACACTCATGCCTAGGGCCAATATAGAGTGTCCAATCCACCTACAGCATGTCTTTGGGATGTTGGAGGAAACCAGAGCACCCCTAAGTCTAACTATCTAATATGTTTATTGTTCACAGAAAGCAAGGAAATAATTATTTAAGCTAGCTATAACACTAAAATGCAAGCATACCCCAGTCACTATATAAAGAATTGTATCTCTACTTACATTCATATGCATAAGCTCTAATTAGCAGTGACAATAATAAGTAATTATGAAATACTAACCATAACTCTATTCACTTGTAAAAATCATCATAAAATAATAATAACTCTTTTATATATCAATATAATAAACTATCCAAGAACATACTACTGATTAAATATATACATAAATATAACAGCTAAATAATCATTCAATAGATTTCTATATTCACTTAAAGTAAAATAGTGTGTTTGTCACTTTAAACAAAAAAACAGACAGGGTGAACAGCTCAAGTCTGATCTTTAACCAGTGCAATTACATAATGTCTGAGCCATTTAGTTTTCATTTGGGGCAGCTGTACTATCGTGAAGGGATTTTAACTAAGGGATAGCTCAAGCTTGAGATTTGGACTTAGAAACAGATCTGCTAAAGTGTTCTGACTCACAATCTCAGTGGGAAAACAAGGAGAAAACTAAGTACAAATTAAAAACTGGAACCATCTCCAAACAATGGTAAAAAACAAAGAAAAAATATTTAAAACCACTGTTAATTCAGAGAAGTAGATGCCAAACAAGAGCCGTCCCAGGACTGAACCCTGAGGTACCCAACTTGTCACTTGTCTGGAGCTTGATTTGGAGTCGGCTACTTTTACAGTGTGGGTTCTGTCAGTAAGCCATTTGGCAACCCATCGAGTGACATATGGATTAAGTCCCAGCTTAGTAAGTCTATCTATGATTTCAGAGTGGGGGATGGTGTCAAAGACCTTGGCAAGGTCCAGATAGACTGTGTGGACTGCCTTACCCTCGTCCATGGCTCTAGAGACTGATATAAAGAAGCCAATCAGGTTCAGAAGACAAGATCGGGCCTTCACAAAACCAAACTGTGTAGGGTCCAGTGTTTGAAGGCTGCCAATGTCTTTGTTTATAGGTTCCATGATAATACGTTCCATGGCCTTGCAGATCAGGCTCGTCAGACTTATAGGGAAGTCGTTCCCGGGATCCAAGGTGGATCCCCACTTATGAAGTGGGATAACTGTAGCTGTGCGCCACTCAGTGGGCATGAAGCCTGAGGTGAGGCTATGATTAAACATGACACTTTGGTGAGTTGCCAGTTCATTTTGTAGTTCATGTAATACACAGCCCGGGATGTCATCTGGTCCCATAGATGCTGCATTCTTAGCTTTGGAGAGTGTGTTTTTTACTTGTGTGGCTATTGTTACCGGAATTTGGCAATCTTCCATTACTGAGATGGGCCATTTAGGGGGTGAGAGGGGGGTGAAGTTGGCACTGAATTGATCTGCCAGGACTTTGTCAATTTCCTTGGGATCAGTATATTTAATGCCACCCTATTGTAGCTCAGAGCAGATCTGAGCATTGCCATTTAGATTCTTGACATAACTATAGAATGCCTTGTGGTTGTCCTTGGAATCTTTGGCAATTTTACTTTCATAACTAGCTTTGGAGGATTTTATGAGGGATCTCACCTTCTTACTGAGGCTGGTAAGGGAGTTTTTTGCATCCTGGGATTTTCCTCTTTTCTGCAACAGTTTCTTCCTTTTGTTGTAAAGTTTGTTTATGGTAGGGGACCACCAGATTGGCTTCCTTTTTTTGGAGGAGAGCATCTTGGTTCTATTTGGGATAGCACCATTCATGCATGAGTGGATGTGCTCATACAGTACCTTAGTGTAGGATTCAGCAGTCAAACATTCAGTTCCCGTCTGCATGGGTGTCATGAAGTTTGTCACTTCTGACTTGAGCAGCATGAAGTTGGCTTTGGAGAAGTTTTTATGGAGGTTTCCTTATTGGGGGGTGGGTGGGATGTGGATGTTAAGGGTGATTAGCTTATGGTCAGCTTTTAAACAACAAATTTTAGAATTCAGTACTTTACTACTTCAGCACTAAAGTATTTTTTACAGGACGAATGAAGCCTCTGCCCTCCCCTTTCTCTGCTAACCATATATACTAACTTTAAGATCAGTACACTTGAATACTCTATCCAGCTGTCAGCTCATATTTAGTATCCACTCCCAATTATCAGAAGAACAATCTGGTTATTCTGATGATCACAATTATGGTCCTCAGAATTATTTCTTTTGCATTATGTCATGCCTGTGCCCTGCTGCTATTTACTGATAATTACAAATTATATGGCTAATGCACCCATTTCTCATAATATGCAAAATTGTTCCAAAATCAATGATGTTCGCATAATTTTAAGATACAATATGACATCAACATCTTTTGGTGATGATTATCAGTGGAAATAAAAGGAAAAAGAAAGAAAGAAAGAAAATTAGGAATAAAAATGAGGCTACTGGAATATAATATTTTATTGCCAATTAGATAACTGAACAAGGGAAAATCCTACAATGAAAGGGTTTTGTCAATGCTCATCAGTAGATCAACTTTATAAACAGTTTATACATTTTTTAGAGTTTGCAGCAGGGAGTAAAAGGGCCCAAAGACTTCATTCAGTAAACTAGCATATCACTGCTTACTTTCATGAAATATATAAAGTCTTAGCTGTTGACAGTAATATTAGAGCTAAGAGAAGCAAATGCATTTTGGGCAAAAAATATAATGTGGATGTAAAGATCACTTCATTGATAAAACTCAGGTTGCCATTCACATATCTTTTCAATCATGCATTTCACATCTATCTCTCTTGCTAGCTGTCTTTCTCTCTCACTTTCTTTCACTGCAGTTCTTAATTGACCTTTGAAAATGCTCAACAAGTGAAGAACCTGACACAGGCCAGTTTATGAAAATCTACAGTATTGCTGAAGTATTTCTTTTTAGATCAAGTTTTGTGCTTTCTTTCTCTTGGTTAATTTTCTCTTAGCCATCATGAATTTGCCCTTGTTTATCTGTTTTGAGGAAAATTATTTTTTATCTCTCCAGTACTTGGTTCCAGGCCTGCCATGAAACATTCCTAGAGTAGACCTGTCTTTCTTGATGATGGCCACAATATGTGCCTTTATTGCTTGGGTACAAAACATGATATCCATTTTGCAAGCAGTATTATGTACAACAAAATGCTGGTGCTGCAAGCCCCTAAAACATCCTTTTGTAGCAAATTTTAGCCATGATAAAAGAAGAACATTGCACCCTCTCACAGGCTATATTCACTTCTGCTTTGACAATTTTTATGCCAAAGAAGAAGGTAAACTAGTGTGACTTTTTCATATGAACTGTTAAGATGTCTTCCTCTTCCAACATGGATTCAACAGCCAAGCCCACCATGACTAAAACTGCTTCTTCATCAGGGCAAACGTGTCCTAAACTTATTGTTAAGGATTTTGTACTGTGGAAGGGAAGTCTATTAAGTTCCTCGTTATACTTTAAGATCTTACAGATCTTCATTTCAAGGGCTTCATATTTCATTATCTTTTAAACCTGCTACTCCTTTGTCTTTGTAGCAGCTCATGGGCTTCCTACTTACTAGTTATGTCTCTTTTGACCAGGCTAGGCTTCCAGAAAACTATTGCAAAAATGTCCTTGCCTCTGTCTCCCAGGATTGTGTTTTTGGGATGTCTTATGGATTATTTTATTCATTAGGTCTTTTTAACACATGAGAAGGTGGATTTTTATCTGGATTTTTTCTTGAGCTTTTAAAATTAATTTCAAATTTCTGCAAGATAATTTCTCAGAATCCCAGTGTTCAAAGCTTCTATGATTCTCATGATAAATCTATCCAGATTACACATGAGAAAGATACAATCGTTTCTAAAACAAACATGGCCCCAGCATTTGTGTTCTTTGGAAAATCAGATGCCAGTTTTGGGTTTTATAAAATGGAGCTGCTTAGGTGAAGGCAACAGATTCAACTGAATCTCGTCTCCCCTTCTTTTCTCAGACCCCAAACCAATCTGTTACAAATGCACAATAGCTATTACTTGGGGATCAGTTTCCAGAGGGTAAAAGTACAAGACCTGTTGAATCCTTTAGCACAT
Source organism: Protopterus annectens (assembly GCF_019279795.1). Taxonomy (NCBI): domain Eukaryota; kingdom Metazoa; phylum Chordata; order Ceratodontiformes; family Protopteridae; genus Protopterus; species Protopterus annectens. The sequence goes on from NC_056743.1 coordinate 1,886,442,182, forward strand.
CAACTTAGAACAGGTGTTGGCTATGAACTATGCCATGAAGTCTCTCCATCATTTTTGGTCCCTTGGACCTCTTCAATATATTAGAAACAATACCACAGTCATGTGCTATATAAACAAGTAGGGAGGAAAGAGGTTATTCCCCCTATACAGGTTCACTTGAGAGTTAGCTCTTCAGCATTCCTTAACTCCCAAGCATATCACAGTCAACCAGGGCAAAATATAGAGGCAGACAAAAGTAGCAGTACCAGAATAGATCCTCATAAATTTCAATTGAATGAGGGAGTCCGCCAGGAACTGATAAAGTTGTGGGGAGCACCTCAAGTAGATCTACCCTCCTCCTTTCAAAACAGACAAGTAAACAAGTTTTATTTCAGGGCACATTGCAAGCAAGCCTGAACAGTTGATACATTTTCCTTACCTTAGAAGGGAATGCTATTTTATGCGTTTCCACCATTTCCACTAATAGCCATTGTAATTCTGAAGATTTGAAGGGATACCCCAGATATCATTGTGGTGTCCTCCTTTCGGCCAAGGCAACTTTGGTTCTACCTTTTAATGGAATTGGCCAAGGAAAGTTGCCATAAACCTCCTGACAGATTGGATCTACTTGCATAAGACGGGGGGATTGATACAGCCCAATATCAATCAGTTTCAACTGACTGCCTGCACAATTCATTTATAATGCCTTTTAGACACTTATTTCATGAGGACATGGAGCAAGTACTAAATGAGTCAAGAAAGTCTGCTACTAAAAAAATCCTATAATGGTTAAGTGGAAGCAGTTTTCTAGTTGGTGCCTAACCAATAACAAGGGACCCATGAGGCATTTTGTACTTTTGGTGTTCAAATATTTGTGTGAGTTACTTTCCCCTGGCCTTTCTAATTCCTTTACAAATATTAATCTTGTGGCCATTTCTGCATGTCCGCACAAAGATCCTTCTCTTTCTAAAAGAAACATTTTACACCTGAGACTTCCTCATAAACAGGTTGATCCTCCTTGGGGTCTGAAATATGTCACCTTTTGAAGCTGCCCATCTACATTTACCTTTTCCAGTCTTCCATAACATAACCAGATTATAGGCTTTTTTGAAACAAGTATAGCAGACATAGCACAAGTTGAGTTTTAATTCTTGAGTGGAAAGAAAAAAAAACATTGCAGGCATCAGGGCTGCAGCTTATTTTGCCTTAATTGACTGAACAGTACACTAGAACATATCATCTAGAACTCTTTGACCATCCACCTATGGTTTACATGCATATCATATTGATATTACCTCAGATGTTTTTAAAAAGTCTTTTGTAATGTTTAGTAAATTTGTCAAGTCTTCTTTCATAAAATGATTTACTTTTTCTTATAATGTTTCCTAATGGCATTTGTCCAATTTGTATACTTTCAAGATTCTGGGCCTAAGAAAAAGTATCAACATTTTTGTTCTTGCTAACCTAAGAAGTCAGAGTTTAATTCTATCATGGGAGGAGTTTGTTAATGCATGTTTTCATTTTACCAATGGGAACATTTTGATCCATATGGGAATTAAGTTTTCTAGCAGTTTATTTTCAATGGACTGTAATTGTAAACTCAGCAACAATCCCAGTCTTTAAGTTCTCTAATTATCAATAACCATGAAGAACCACATGCTGTCCAGGTCAAGAGTATGTTCCAACTATTTATTAGAAAAAACAAGTTAAGTGCTTTTGTCTCCTCAAGGACTTCATCAGAACCTAATGCCATATAAAATCACATGCCTTACAGACAACTTAAAACATACATCACCCAATCACATTGCATCTTCATGTCAGTTCCTTAATGTCATGTGTTACCATCAGTGAAAACAGTCACTATCTGAAACAAAATAAGCATAACCAATATAATAGAAGCATAATAAAAAACCTGATAAAAATCAAAGTCTTCCTATATTATTTGTAACTAAACATACATAAATATACCCACATTTCAGCATGTGCCTATTATACACAAATTATGTTTAAAATCCTATTTAAAATCCATACACTCTGTTAAAATGAGTAAAATTAGTAAACAATATTATAGTTTATCAGCTCTCATTTTCAGTACAAGATTAATTGTGACATATTCATCTAAACCTGGTTTGTGCATTGCATCAAATCTAAATTGCCATAGAACTTCCTTGTATTCTATTTTTGTTTCCCAAGCTCCCCCTATAGCTTCTAGTGGAAGTACTTATATGATTCAAAAAGCAAACTTCTTATGGCCCTCACATACACAGGCGTGTTTGTACAACACATTGTTCTTATTGCATTTCCTTATGTCATATAGGTGTTCATAAATTCTTTTAGAAAGTTTTCTTTCAGTTTTCCCCACATAAAATGAACAGCAAGGGTCACAGAGGGCTAAGTACACCACATCACTTGTGTTGCAGTCTCCTCTTGAAAAGGTAATTTTTTTGTTGGAACAATTTCCCCTTTGCTATATATGTGGTTGCAGTAATTACATCTACCACATTTGGTTGTTCCAAATTTATGGGGTTTGGGGTCCCTTTCTAACACTTGTTTGATGCTCTTGTCAACCTTGTATGCAAATGTGGGTGCTTCTCCTATGTGCTGGAACAACTCTTCATCAGTTTTAAGAATGGCCCAGTTCCTTAGAATTATGTTCTTTATGTCCCTGTTCCCCTCATTGAACTTGATCATCATAACATTTTGAAAACTTTTAGTGTCCATGTTTTTACTCTGTCCTATACTCTGCAGTAAATCTGGCTTCCTCAGTATACATGGGTATCTGATGTTTCTGTTGCTCATCACTTCCTCCCTAAGTGTTCTTAGCCATTCCTGTGGGTAACCCCTCTCCAAGAGCATGGATGTCATTTTGTTCAGTTCTTCTTTGAACAAAATTTCATTAGAATTCATCCTAGCCACACAAAAGACTTGTTCCTTTACCAAGTTCCCTTTACAGTAACTTGGTGCCCACTGTCAAAGTGCAAAAGACTATTAGAGTATGTGTCCTTTCTATAGATCATAGTTGTGTAAGTTTCATTCAATATTCTAAGATGAATTTCTAGATAATTTATACTGTCTATGTTCTTAGTGTGTGCAAACCTCAGGAAGGTTGATGCACCCTGGAGGTAGTTCAAGAATGACTCAATCTCTGTGGCGTTCCCTTTCCATACAAAGAACGGGTCATCTAAAAATTGAAAATAGTGAGACCACAGTGTGGAATAGATGGAATCTAACATAGCCTTCTTCTCCCATCCTAACATCACTATCTTTGCAAAAGTGAGAGCACATGCCACTCCCATTGACACTTTACTAACCTGTTTGAAGTATTCACCTTCAAAGTATAGGAAATTGTTGGTTAATGCAAGTTCTATCAAATCTACCAAGAACCGTGTGTCATCAATGGAAATAATTTGGTTTCTAGGAGCATGTCCTCAAAAAATTCCAAACCTTCTTGGTATGGTATACTAGAGAAAAGATCAACAACATCAACCATCAAAAAACAAGTTGAGTCTTTGGAGCTACTGACGTCAAGTTTGGCTAAAAAGTCCCATGCGTCTGTTAGGATGTGCATGTTTTTATCGCATACCTGTTTAACCATCCTGTCTATGTAAACAGCTAAGAGGTATGTCTTTGATCACTGTGCAGCTACAAACAACCTGTATGGGCGGGGGTCCCGCCACACTTTTGTGTACTCTGGGGATGCCAAATGCTGCCAGAATCAATAGGTTTCTATTGGTAAAAAAAAAGTGTATCTGGGGTGATGAATCCCTGCAAAAGGGCATCTTCTAGGAATGAATCAATTTTCTTGTGAGCTATATTAATCTCATTTCTCGAAACTGAGGTGTACCTAGTTTCATCTAAGAGCAAGTTCATCATTTTACCTACATAACTGATGTGTGCTTCTATCATCAACCCCCCCCTCTTGCTGATTTTTATAACCATGACTGATTTGTCTCTAGATAGCACTTCAAGTAAATTGTGTTCCTTGGTTAAATTACTAAAATTCTTCTTGTTGTCACTGTATGCTGCATTAAGATCCCTTTTACAAGCTTTTTCAAAGGTTTGTAAAGCTTTACATTGTGAGGGGTTAAAGGTGCTCTTTTTCTTCAGTGCATTGGTTGTTGTGGGGGCTAAGCTATCTCTATTTAGGAAAGATAAGTTCAGCCTCCTAGTAAATAACTTTAACTCTATCATTGTGTCACTGATACATGTCTATGTTTCCTTTAGATTTGGGAACTAATTTAAACCCTTTTTTGAGTAAACTGAAATATACAGTGTCAATTTCCCTTTCTGTGTAGTTAAAAATGTGGAAACCATTGTGTGTTAACATCTTTCCACCATAGCTGGCAATAATCTGAGCCCCCTTTTCATTGATTGTTAATTGTCCTATCTCTTGTTCATCCCCCCCCCCCTGTGATTTGTTCTCCCTCTCATACCTGGTCTCATTTGATCTTGTGGTAAAAAATTCCCAGTCCCCTCAAGTTTTGTATCCTTTACAATCATCTAGGCAGAAACAGAATCTGGGTTGTTGATTCCAGCTATTGTACCTACTTTCCTCTATGTAACAATCCTCATCATAATGTTTTTCCTTCACAGAACTTGTGCTGTGTCTGTTAATGTGTTGAAATCACTGCTGTTTACATTTGTAGCTGACCCAGTACCCTCATGTAAAAGATATGCATCCCCTTCCCTATTTCATTGCTGTCATACATTAATTTATTTCCTGTTCGTTACCTGTTCCACGTTTGTTAACATAAAAGAAGATGTTGTCAAAAATATTCTTATATTCAAAAAATAATAAATCATTTGTGATGAACTGTTCCAAATTAGTAACCATGTCTGTTGGAAATATAAAAAGTATATCAAATAAAGTTGGTCCTTTTCATGCCATGGTCACTGAGTATGCCCCAGAAATTCTTGCACACTCTGAAACTTGACTACAACCTCATATCTCTAACTCAGAGATTCTTCCCCAGGCTATAATATTTTCCAACTCAACTGTCACTCTAAAGAAGATGGGAGTGTAGCCATACTATATTCAGAAGAACTTTCACTCTACCCTCTTCCCACTCCCCCTCCTAACTTTCACCCTGCTGAGGACCTTATAGTCAATTGTAAACTCAATAACCACACAAAATTGGCTGTTACTGTGATCTACATCCCCCCTGGAAACAACATTCCTATCTTAGAACAATTTCTCTCCTGGATCTCTAATAACATCACGTATGAGACCATTATACTGGGTGATGTTAATATTGACTGGTCTACTTGTAACTCTGACTCCCCAATACCTGATTTAACCTCTACAGGTTTACACAACTTATCTCTACTCCCACTAGATATAAGAAACAAATAAACAAGGGCACAATTATTAAATGGGTACTTACTTCCAAACTTAACCTCTATCACAATCCTTGTACTCTTCTCAACTTTCTCAGTGACCATCTTCCCACCCTTGTTCATAGACACTTGCCTCAACTACAAAAAATCCATCAATATAAAGACTGCCACAAACTAGCTAATTTCAACCCTACTACCTTCAATAATATACTCTCTTCCTTCAACTGGCCCTTCTTGCTTGACCTACCATTAGATGAGGCTGTCTCAAAATTTAACAAAATCTTCATCGATACACTAAACGCTTTGGCCCCCATCAGAAAAGTTAGACTAAAATTAAACTTCTCACCATGGCTAACTCAACCCACCCATAACCTTATGTTGCAAAGAGACAAAGCCTGGAAGTTATGGAAAAGAACTAATCTCCCAACCTATCTACAAAATTATAGAGAACTTAGGAACCATTCTAAAAAGCACGTTGACAATGTCAAAAAACAATACTACCATAATCCACTAAATAATCCTCACTATAACCCCAGACTGTTTAGGAACAATATTAACAAATTTCTTCATCAAGGCAAGCCCTCTACACCTAGTCTCTGTCCAAATAGCTCTGATCTAGATACTGCTACTTTTCTAAACTCTTTCTTCATTGACTCTGTTAAAAATCTTACTATAAATATGTTTACAAACCCACCTTCTAATGATACCCATCCTAACTCACTTTCCTCCACTTTCTTGCTAAAACCCATCCCCACTGTGTACATCAGATCTCTTCTCTCTAAAGTGAAACCATGCTCCCCTTCTGCAGACAACTTACCCCCGTAATTTCTCTAAATTGCCTCCTATTCCATTGCATACTCCAGAAAATTCACAAAGGAGGAAACTCCACAGACCCCTCCAATCCTATCGCCGCTCTTCAAGATTTTCGAACAATGTCTCCACAGACAAATCCTTTAACACCTTCTGCAGAATAATGCCCTTACCCCAACACAACACGGTTTCTGTCCCCATCACAGCACAGCAACTTCTCTCATAACCTTTACTCAAATCATTGCCAAAGCTCATGATGAAAATAAACTAGTCTCTAATCTCTTCCTAGATTTATCCAAAGCTTTTGACACTGTATCTCACAGCCTGCTTATATCTAAACTTAAAGAACTTAACCTCTCCTAATCCACTATACTCCGGTTTACTAGCTAACTCTCAAATAGATTTCAGTCTGTCAGGTAGCTATCTGCCTCCTCTCCTTTCCTTCCTGTTCATACTGGAGTACCACAAGGTTCAATACTAGGGCCACTTCTCTTTAACATTTTTACAAATAATCTTCACTCTGCCTGTCCCCACTCCTCTTTTATCTAGTATGCTGATGATTCTACTATAATATCCTGTTCTGATAATCTACCCCACCTATTATCCCTTATCCAAGACTCAGTTCTATCTGTCAAAAAATGCTTAACTAGCAACAAACTCCTACTTAATCCAAAGAAAACAAAACTACTTCTGTAGCTCCCAAAAGTCCTAAAGCAACATAAATCCTCCTTCTCAGTCTCTTCACTCAACACACTACCATTGCAGATGAATAAAATACCAAATTACTGGATGTGGTCATTGATGATCAACTTAAGTTTGACATCCACATCCTACAAACTGTCAAAAAAAGACACCAAAGACTAGGCTTACTATTTAGGAATAGATAATACCTCACAAAAAAGTCTAAACAAACTCTGGCACAAACTCTTCTACTACCTACTCTTTTCTATGCCGCTTGCCAACTTACAAGTTAGCCTCATGACCAAACTTGAAACTACTGACAATAAAATAGCTAAATTTGCCGCTAACCTCCCCTACCACTCACCACCACTGCACTGCCCTAAAAAATCTCCAGTGGCCACAAGCTCTTAACCTACTCTTACTCTCTCAACTCTAGCTCACCCACTCTATTAAAACAAATCTCTCTCAATGCCCTGCTCTCTCTACTCTAATCTCTCCCTACAGTCCCAAACGTTGCCTTCACAGTGCAGACTTACATCTTCTTGAAGTCTACAAACCCAATAAACAAACTAGGAAACTTCTCTATAGACATTCTGTTACTAATATCTGGAATAAACTTCCCCTTGATCTAAGAACAACCTCTAGTACTCGTTTAAAAAAATGTTAAAAGACTACACTATCAGAACATGGTCTTGCCCCTGTCTTACTCCAACCTGACTTACCTCTTCCCTTTTTTTCACCTCCTGCTCCATCTCTACTAGTTCTATATCAGCGATCTCCTATATCCCTTTTTTCATGTATCTATCTTCCTCCAGACAACTTCTACCTAATTATCAAAGAAATACTATAATTATGCCAATGTAATTGTTATCTATTGATTTCACTTGTAGATTACATCTTTATCCTCTGTAAACATTGGAACTAAACAAGTGTAAGTATCTGTATGGATTTAATGTAGAAGTTCATTATTGTAACCAATAGTACGCACCCTACTATTGGAGTTGTCATGGTTAATGTATTTTGTTCTTTGTATGTACTTCATGGATTTTTGTTACATTTTGTTTTGGAGTGTTTCTCCTCAGACCTCTGTTATTCTTTAGAACCTTTTACTACACCAAAAGGACATTTGTACATTCTCAACTCTCTAGGAATTTCTTCAAATCTTAAACATTCTTTTAAATATACATTCTCTATTTGCAAAGACCTAATTTTTTTCAGTTTAGATTCAAAACTTTTCAGTCTTTCTTTTAAACTAACCTGTCTGTCATTCAACTGCGTTTAGAAAAAGGACACAGACAGAGAAATGCTCGAACAAAACTGTTTTAATAATCCACAAGACAATAAAATTAAGCGCTTTCATTTCTGCTCATTCAGAAACTTCTTCATAACAAATGGAATATTTAAAAACTTTCACCAGGAACTACCGTAGGACTGATACATATAAATATAAATCCATATTTTCATTACATTTTTATTCATTTTAATTATTTCAAAAGCCTATCTATTTTATTGTAAATGAATTTGAGGTAATTTTATGAGTTGTAGCTTTTTGATGGTCTGTCTTTAAGAAAAGAGATGGTAACATAAAAAGAACTGTGGTTTGCTCTATGTCATTGATTGGTTCCCATATGGAAAAGGGGTGTGGTTTTACAAGTATAAAATGAAGTTTCGTTTGAGCATTTCTCCATCTGTGTCCTTTTTCTACAATCGGTGTTGTTTTTGCACTTGTGGCAGTTATGGCTTCGGACACTCAGGAGGGAGAATCGCTCTTATTATTCTCCCAGAACATTAATAACTCTATTGCTGTGTTAAGCAGTTTCATGGAGAGAATTTCACAAAGATTAGATAAAATTGAACACGTGCAGTCAGAACAGGCATTATGGAAAGGTAACCCAGGTAAACAGGAAGTTCACGCCCCTGCAGGCGAACACCAGAACTCTGCACCACAACTGTTACATGGCTAGGAGCTTAGCTGTGGCTGGGAGCAATCAACAAATGCTAATTCTTCATTACAGCATACATAGGATGGCTTGAATCACTAAAACTTGAACTCTGGGGATTTAATTGCTCATGATGAAGTGTTCAATATAAATGAATGGCTGTATTTGAATATGAATTTCAACTCCAGTACACCAGTAAGTACTGTGTGCTATTTTCAAAAACTACAAAGACTTGATAATTTGATATTAAAAATCAAGATGCTACAACTTGATAACCTATACTTTAAAGAATGCTTGAAACTTAAAATTATTCCGAAAGGGCTCTGTATTTGGCGACTTCCCACTGGTTTAGTGGCAAATTCTGCCTTTCATAAAGATCTATTAGCTATGTTTGACAGCCTTGGGTTTGAGTACATGGAGATAGTGGTTAGGATTAATCATAATATGATTGAACACCTGAGTAAAGAGGCAACTGAGTTAGATAAAAGCATTGTAGATGATGGGGATCATGAGAATAACATAGTTGAATATAACCAGACTTTTAAAAGTATTATGAACCAGATTAATATTAAAAATCAAAGACAAGACTGAATACCAGCAAAACATTGCATACCCCAAATCCTCTAAATCTCAGAGCTGGGGTGAAAGACCTAATTCTAATGTAAGGAATATTGGTGACAACCAAGAAGTTTTTTAGATGAAGAAGACTATCTAGCTTTGATGCAGTCAGAGCAACTGAGAGAAATGAACAACAGGGAACCCCCCCCCCCTTGCGGGGAGGTTACCAGAGGAATCTGGGTCGAGGCAATTACTCTCACAACTTGAGAAGGAGCATGAGGGGGAATTCGAGAGGCAACCCTTGGGGTCGGAGATAACTGTAGGTTCATCTAATCAGTTGACTGTCCTAAAGAACAGCAAAGGGGAATTTAAAGTGTTTAATTTTTCTTCGACTTTTTTTGACCCTTATGACTGTGATTTATTGGCAAGAGGTTTAACCTAGCAATGTTTTGATGTGGCAAACACTATTGTTGATTTAAAACATTTTGTAAGAAAATTGAATTTAAATATTCTTTTTCAAAATGTTAAACACACAAGTAAGGTGTTACATGTTTCCAGTATTTATAACCCCCCTATTCATCCTTCATTACAGATGTTTGAGAAATTATGTGAAATAGATATTCGTAAATTAAGTTATGATAAGGTGGTGACAAATCTTACTAAGTATGAGAATAAAAATTTAAAGAAAATGAAAGTGAATAACAATTTAAAAACCATTAAACCTGATAAAGGCGGTGCTATTATCATCATGGATAGGGGTTTTTATATTGAGAAAATGAAGGAGGTTTTGAGTAGCAGAACATGTAGAAAGGTTTCTCTTAATGAAATAAATGGACCATATAGGAAGATACAAAATGAATTGAATGATTTATTCATTGATGGCAGTATCTCAATTGATGATGTCAGCTATCTAAATTTACCCCACTCCAGAACACCAACAGTTTTGGACTCCCCAAAATCCACAAAGATTTGGTTAATCCACCCATGAGGCCTATTGTAGATGTCAGATGTCAATTATGCAATCCCTAGCTAAATATCTAGATATTAAGTTAAAAATATATACTTTCTGATGAATCTACCTTATGTAAGGACTCATGGGATTTTCTTGAAAGAATTAATAGACTTAACTACTCAGATTCTGGGGTATTTATTACAATTGATGTCAAGGATGTGTATACTATTATACCCCACAATCTTGGAGTAGAATGTTTTTGTGGATATTTAGTGAATAAAGGAATACCTCAAAATGTAATAAATGTATATGGAATTCTACTTGAAACAGTGTTAAAAAACAATGTTATCCTGTTTGAAAATGAATTTTTTTTACAGAGCCACACAAATACCTCACTAAGATTACCGGCCTCAAACAGATGCCATACGCAGACCGTCTCAAAAAAACGCCAGCTCTACTCAGTCGCATATTGCGCACTCAGAGGCGATCTTTGCCTAACATACAAGGCTATATCAAACCCAGAGCTGTTGGACATGCTACACTTAAAGAAATCCCCAATCTAAAAACGCCAGCTCTACTCAGTCGCATATTGCGCACTCAGAGGCGATCTTTGCCTAACATACAAGGCTATATCAAACCCAGAGCTGTTGGACATGCTACACTTAAAGAAATCCCCAATCTCTCTGAACCACCCGCACCAGGGACCTAAACCTTGTCACCAGAATAAACAGAACATTCTGGAGGGATAGATTCCTTTCCCAGAGACTTCCCATACTCTAGAACAAACTACCCATTCATGTCAAGCAAAGCTCCTCATTGGCCCTCTTTAAGAAAAATCTTGACAACTGGATGGGAAATAGAAAATTCACCCCAGGGATCACTTCTGTGGCACTGCTTGACAGGGGCACAGGAAAATATTTTTTTTGGGTGGGGAAAACCAGGGAACCTTTTTGGCTAGGTGTATATAGGCCCAAGGGCCAATAGCCTAGTACCTACCTATGAACCTATGAACAGAATGAAGGGGTGGTAATGGGCTCTACCTGTGGTGGGTTATACAAGAATATAGTTATGTTACAGTGGGAGAAAAATATCTGGTTGATTCACCTTACTATGCACACTGTAAAAGCTATGTTAACTTTTTGGATGACATTTTCATTTTCTGCGTGGGACCTGCAAATATTATTAAGGAATTTTTGGAATATATAAATGGTTCTACAATGTTTTTGAAATTCTCACAATGTATTGGAGTGGATGAAATTGCATATTTAGATGTCAGACTAGTTAAGGACACCCCATCTAAGAACTTTAAAGCTGAAATATTCAGGAAATAAACATATTCTAACAATTTCCTACATTTTGACAGTTCACACCCATACAGACAGAAAAGGTCTGTTTTGAAGGGTCAATTTGTATGGGCTGCTCTTATGGTGACATCATACGAAGCATTTTTGAATGAATGTGCCCTGCTTAAAAGCATGTTTTTAAAGAGAGGATATCCTAGTTCATTAATTAATGAAATAATGATAGAAGTAATTAACAGGAGAGAGAGGGATCATTTCAAACCCATACTTTCCCAAAAGCAGGAGGGAGGAGTATGCACTGGCAACCTTTCACCAACTGAGTTAACTTCTATTATGAACTACGACATGGTAAATATGAACAGCTCTTAACATGGGAACATGGGAGTGATGGACACTAATTTTAAAAGTGATTTTATTACATCTTTTAACAAATCAAGCAGAAAAATTGCAGATGTATTATACAAAAATTGGGTAGTGGTCCTAAATAATAGCAATATTAAGCAATGTGTGGGACAAAAACCTAATATTGTATACCGGCTGGGTAGATGTCTCAAAAATATTTTAGAAACAAATTAAAAGGACCATGTATTGGTAGTATGAAAAAATGTGGTTCTTGTAACTATTGTCCCTACATTTTTGAGGGTTCCACATTTAATATTAACAATGTGGAGGTGAAATTAAATAAGATATACACTTGTAACACAGCAAAGGTTGTTTATTGTGCCTTCTGTATATTATGTCCATGTTTCTATATCAAGAAATCCAAGATGAAACTAAAAAAATGGATTTATGAGCATCTCAGAGATATAAAAATTAGAAAAGACACCAGTGCCTTAGCAAAACATTGTATGGAATGTTCTAACCATAGTTTTAAATTTTCCATAATTGAGGTATTAGAAGTAGGAATGAGAGGTGGGCCACGGACACTTTACCTTGAGAAATAGAAAGCTTTGCGGCAACTTAGAACAAATGCCACTCAATGGCCCGGCATAAATGACTCATTTTCTATCATATGCTTCCTAAGATTGAAGGCATTAGAGAGATAAGATAAAAATAGGACGCATGTTTTTATCATTTTATTATTTTATTATATTATTAATACATTATTTCACCAGGAATTACCCTAGGACTTATACATATATAATATAGATCCATATAAGGGGTTCCCTTAATTTAATTCATTTCATTACATTTTTATTCATTTTAATTATTTCAACAGCCTATCTATTTTATTGCAGATGAATTTGAGGTCATTTTATGAGTTGTAGCTTTTTGATGGTCTGTCTTAAAGAAGAGAAATGGTAAAATACAAAGAACTGTGGTTTGCTCTATGTCATTGATTGCTTCCCATATGGAAAAGGGGTGTGGTTTTACAAGTATAAAATGAAGTTTTTAAATGTTTCATTTATTCTGAAGAAGTTTCTCAATGAACAGAACTGAAAGTGCTCTATTTTATTGTCTTTTGGATTATTAAAACAGTTTTGTTCGAGCATTTCTCCATCTGCATCCTTTTTCTGCAATCATTGGTGTTGTTTTTGTACTTGATTGAAGTGTGTCTGCTCAGTCTGCTGCTGTAGCTTCTTCCATTCTTTTCTGTAAACTCTTCTGTTTCATTCCTGGAATGTACCAAAGGAGCAGAATTTGAATTACTAGTTACTTCCCTGTTGTTGATAATACTGTTGGAAATGTCAATGGGAAAGGAATTCAAGGCAGTGTTGATTTGGTTAACTTGTTGTGTCAGTTGCTCAATCAATGTGTTAGTAAGCCGATGGAATCTGACTGTATAGATGTGTCTGATTTGCCCTCCATTTTTGAATGCAACGGTAGAGTCCATAAGCAAACTGAGAACACAACTAATAGAAGCTTTGTCTCTATTTCAGTGTATTAAGAAAAGTGTGAAGAAACTGGCTTATAGAGACCAGATGGCTTAGTGGTTAAGGTCTTCGCCTCCAATGCACAAGGTACAAGGTTCAATTCTGACCTCCGACTAATGCCTGTATGGAGTTTGCATGTTCTCTCTGTGTCTCCGTGGGGTTTCTCCCATGTCTGAAAAACATGCTGAGTGTTTCCATCTCAAACTCACCAATGAATGGAGCTGTGGGCAGCAGCACAGACTCTACATGGTGCCCAATGGGGGGAAGAGTTGTAAAAAGACCAACTGCTTTGGACATCTATTGTGGTGTGCAGTATCCTCAAGATAGGAGAACACGGATCACAAACTGCATGCCGTGGCAGGGCTAGCCACTCGACAGTGTAAAATATGGCTCTAGGTGATTCGGTCATGTTGACTGTCACCAAAAAAATGGGCATGGGTAGTTACCGGTGATAAGTGGGTTGAGGACCCGGCCTACTCTCTGACCAATGCCAATGCCAGGGACCCATGCTAATGGTGAGAGGGGTATATGTGCCCCTATTGGCCAGTGTGTGTCCACCATAAAAGCCCAGCAGCCCTGGGTCAATAGGCTACTGGCTGGCCGGTGTCTAGTTGCCCAGCTGGGATAGCTCTGTTGAGTGAAAGCTGGACATAAAACCAATGAACTGAGAATTGCTATGCTTAATGTAGGTTCACTGACAGGACGCAGCTTAGAATAACATGATGATATGGAGGAGGCTGGACATCCTATGTATCCAAGAGATGAGATGGAAGGGCAGTAAAACAAAGCCACTTGGCTTGGGATCCAGACTCTACTACTCAGGTGGTGGACAGGCTAGAAATGGTGTAGGAATTGTGGTGAGACAGAGGCTTCAGAAGTGAGGGATATCATCAGAATTAATGACAGACTCATGGCAATCAGACTCCAGTGTAATGATAGGACAATAATCTCAGGCTATGTCCCACACCAGGGTTGTGATAGTGAGGAAAAGAGTGCATTCAGACAGCAGCTGCAGGACCTACTAGATAAAGCAGGACAGCATGAATTGGTGTTGATAATGGGTGACTTAAATGCACATATCGGGACAGACAGAACAGGATATGAGGACTGCCTGTGTCCACATGGGTGGAGCAATAAGAATAAAGAAGGAGAAGCCATTCTAGACTTCTGTCTGGCAAATGGCTTGATAGTAGCCAACACATGGTTCAGAAAGAGAGACAGTCACAAGATAACATACAAGAGTAGCCAACATGCAACTCAGGTAGACTTCCTCCTAGTAAGGAAAAGGCACTGGGGTAGTATCCATGATTGCAAAGTCATCCCCAGTGAAACAGTCTGTTCACAGCATAAACCAGTAGTTGCCACAATCAGCTGCAAGCAGTGGTCAGAGAAGGCTCTAAGTTCAACAGAGACCAGGCTGAAGACCTGGAAGTTGACTGGAGAGAAAGTACAGCAGTTCAAGGAATTACTCAGGGCTCTTGCACCCCAAGAAGAGGAAGAAATAGGTGGAGTTGAAGAAGAGTGGCACCACCTAAAACAGCATGTGTTAGGACTACAGAAAAGATATGTGGCTGAGCCAGGTATGGAAATAAGGTACATAAGGAAAGCTGGTGGTGGAATGCAGAAGTGCAGGAAGTAATCAAAAGAAAGAAGGAGTGCAGGAAGAAGGGGGAGATTGAAAAGACTGACCAAGCTAGGAAGGACTATCGGTTGGCTAACAAAGAAGCTAAGAAAGAAGTTGCAATAGCAAAGAATAGGGCATCAGAGGCACTCTATCAGCTTCTGGAAAGTGACTCAGTAAGGGGCACAAAGAAACTATACCAGGTTGCAAGGCAAAGACAGAAAGATAACGAAGATAGTCAGACACCCTTCATAAGCGATTCCAGCAACAACCTGCTTACCAGCCCGCAGGACATCAAAGGCAGATGGAAGGAGTATTTCCAGGAGCTTCTGAATGAAGAAAACTCCACAGAAGCGGTACTGCCCCAGAAACAGCCTACAATGAGAGTAGAAGAGGAGCCCAGCTTAGAAGAAGTAAGAGCAGCACTAAGGAAAATGAAGTCAGGGAAAGCAGCAGGCTCAGATGAGGTCACAACAGATATGATAAAGATGCTGGGTGAGCTAGGGGAGAAATGGCTCCTGAGGGTACTAATTGCAGTGTGGAGAGAAAGACATATCCAAGATGACTGGAGAATAAGCATACTCATGCCAGTGTACAAGAACAAAGGGGACATCCACAACTGTGGACAGTACAGAGGCATCAAACTCCTACCACATTGCATGAAAGTTCTGGAGAGGGTGATTGATAAATGGATACACAGAATAGTAGAATGTAAGATGGGAGATGAACAGTTCAGATTCAGATCAGGATGCAGCACAACTGACCCAATGTTTGCATTGAGACAGATACTTGAGACGAAACTAGAGGAGAGAGTCAAACTGGGCTTTCCTAGATTTAGAGAAAGCATATGACAAGGTCCCAAGAAAGCTGATCTGGGCAGTACTGCGGTGGTTTTATGTCCCAGAAACATTGGTAGAATTAGTACAGGCTATGTACAAGGACCCAGTGACTCAAGTACGAACAGTGTTTGGCCTCACTGAGGGAGTTCCCAGTGGGAGTGGGTGTACACCAGGGTTCAGCTCTGAGTCCACTGCTGTTCATACTGGTAATGGACTACATCAGCAAACAGGTGATGATGATGATGGTGATGATGATGATGATGATGAAGAAACTGGCTTATAAATTATTCCAAGTCAAATCACAGCTTAGTAACCAAAATCACAGTTAAAGCCCAGATAAGCAGGTTTATATTGTAGATAAGGGCTTGTTCATAATATCAGCCTTGCATCTTTAGTCTGTTGTCAGCCCCAAATACTCATATTCAGTTTTAGTGTTTTTTCAAAGCTTTCTAGGGCTATGAACACAGAGTAATATAACAGAACCAGTAACAAGGTGTTACTGTAACTCCACAGGTGGAGGAATTGACCAACACTGGTAAAGTGAGGTCAAATACACCAAACAGTCTAGCAGCCAGGCAATCCTTTGCAAACTAAAGTGGTGAAACAAACCAGCACAATATTTTCACTATATAAGATAAGTCTCACCTTCCTCAGGGGAAAAGACCAGAGTAGTCATTCAGTATCCCAAAAATAAGGCTTAGGGTTGAATACAAATCTTTGTGGATCCAAATATGTGTATTAATTCAAGTTCATGTCCTGCTGGTCACAAGATATGAGGCAAACAGAACACAAGATGTCATCACTATAACTCCACCATTGGAGAAGACAACCCAGCATTTCTTTAGTGAGGTCAAAAAGGTAAGTAATAGGTATCTAAA
>NC_056743.1:1886463951-1886492850 GCF_019279795.1 Protopterus annectens
TCAGAATTAGGATCTCTGGCTCCTTGAAAGGAGTAGCTGTAAACATGTGTGACACGCTTTAACTACAAGCATGGATAAATATGTACATTTTTATTTCATTCTACTGGCAGCAACAAGGGTCCTTCTTTAAATCCCAGTTTTTTGGAATTATTTCCAGGTGGTCTTGTGGCAGTCAGTAAAAATATAAATTAGGTCAGATCAATAATTCTAAAAGGTGTCCACCCAGCTCATCTTCAGCAAATACAATTAACCAATCACATATTACTATGCAACTACTGAATAAACTTTTGATTATTTTAATTACAAAAAATAGATGTGATTAAAACAGTATTTTCTTTGGATCCCTTTTTTTCCGAAAGATGTTCATGTGCAATTGAAATAGTGTATCTCTTCTGTTTTTGTACTTTCTCCATAACCATCAAGTTATACTTAGCCCATTTGTTTGTAATAAATATTATCCTAAACAGCAAGGTTCAGTAACCAGTGCTTCATTTGCATCAAGGCTGTCAAAATACAGGCAACTTTTAATAGTTTCTTAAAGCAAATACCTTACATATAATTGAACATTTCAAATGAAAAAATGGAAAGCTTAATTCCACAACCTTTTCATAAATATTACCTTCACCGTACATATATGTTCACATTTTTAAAATAAATGGCAATTCAGCCAAGTAAAGATGATTTACACTTTCACAGAAAAAATTCATATGGTTGTGAGTTAATCATATTTTGGACAAATCCTGGGATATGCTACAGAAAAGGCTAATGGACTGAAAACAGATAACAGATATGTAATGTAACATTCATTTAAGAAAACAAGTGGAATGACAGCTTACATCCCTGTTAAGTACTTTCCTCAAAACAGAATTACAAAATTAAAGCTCTAAAGGCAAGTTTATCAAACTTTACAAATTAAGTGTTCAAGGTGTGTATATGTGTGCTTGACTATAGCTTAACTGGCATTGTTGAAACTAAAAATATGCATCTTCATCAAAAAAAATCTTTCACGTTGTCATTATACACAGATGTACAAAGTTTATAATTTCCATAATTTGAGGTATGTAACAGTACTGTACACCTTGCTATAAAAATAGTTCTATTCAAAAGGAAACTGAATCTGTTACAGCTGTGACGTTAACTATAGTAATGCTGGCTACCTGTAACAGTTGATCTGACAAGACATTTCCAACAATTTTCTGAAAGGTACACTTCAGGATTTGCTCCAGATAGTTAACTTCAATGGATCAAAATACTTTCACAGTATTGACGGCTTCCTGCATACAATGTTCTTTACAACCCTTACAGAATTAATCAAATACAATTCGGCAATATGAAAAGCTCTCAAACTGATGCAAAATACTGAAGTTCCAATGAAGTACTGTTATGTGAATACATCACTGTACTCATCCATCTGTTCATGTTTCAGACCTTCAGTGTGCAGCACATTTTGCAGGCAACCATTTAAAATAACTGCCTTACAGCTGTCATATGGAAAGCAGTTAAACCCCAGTGCTGGTGACAGAAACAACAAACGCTTTTCTTCATTCATCTCTTTCAGTGTGTAAGGCAGCAAAATTCCCTGGAACAAAAGCTAAAATGGTGGCAGTTCCAGCTTCACCGTGTGCACTATGCAGCAGCTTTATTATCCTTCCTGTATTGAAAGTCAGCATACTCTCTGCCACCTCTTCCTCCAACTCCTCTGTAACTACCACGGTAGCCACCTAGTGGAGCACTATATCCCCTTCCACCTCCATGTCCTCTGCCACCTCTAAAGCCAACACCACCTCTAGCTCTGTAGCCACCATGACCATGATAACGTGATGGGTACCCAAATGTTTCTGCATTTAATCTTCTTTCTTCTGCTCATGTTGGCCTTCTGTCTCTGTTGTCATCACATGATATATTTTCAAAAAAGGATTTAGATTTGTCATAGTACACATTGGGTTCCAGTACCTATTGGTCTGATTATAGGGTGTGATGTCCACATTATACTTGGGTGGTGTGTTTGTTTCTTGGATTAACAAATCTCCCCATGTGTCTTGACAATGCAGATGTTGTCATGCCTGTGGCAGCACTGTTTATGTGTTGCTACTGTCTGTATTATAGTAATATCACAGTTGTAGTTAATGATTGCCCACATTCTGTAGTCCATCAGGGAGCTGTGTGGACACAGCATGTGTATGTTATCTGTGATGTCCATCACTTAACTAATGGACAGGAAAGGGCCTAGAAAACACTTCTGTTGTATGGACCTGATCACTGGAACTGAGATATAGGTCACATCTCACATTTTAACATAATGAGATGTCACATATTTGATACACTGGTCTCCCCATTTGGTGATACAACTGTAAATGACTACACATGACAGTGTTGACTGAATATTTCAGTAGGATTTGTGTCAAATGCCTTGACCTGGTCAAGTTTCACAAGATGATACTGTTGTCATCAGGTATGACCTAGATGACCTCTTTCAGAACATCTATTTTTGCATTCAAATCTCACACAGGTCTGTTATACACATCCAGAATATGACTAGTGTAGATCACATGTTGGTCCACCTCACAGTCATGGAGCTTCAGGATGTCTCTATAAATGCATGCATCAGGTGCTGTCTCCTCTACCCAGATGGATGCATGTTGATGTACACCCTCGTATGGGACTATAGGCAATGTGAAGGGTGTGGTGAAGTATGTATTCAACTGTTTCAGGAAGGTGTATGTGGTGAGTCACAAAATAGGTGATCTGTGATGTTGGCACAGTCCTTTGCTTTCATCTGGAAGAAGCTAAGACAGTGCATATTACCTATTATAATCTAGGCTAGGGTTTTGACACAATCCCCCATAGAGAAGTCATTTAGAAACCCTCCCAGCTGGGGATTAACTTTTACATCAGTAAATGGATAACCAACTGGCTCACCAACAGAACACATACTGCGAAAGTTGGTGAATCAACCTGTACCAGTTGATCTGTTACTATTGGCAAACCCCAAAGATCTGTGCTTGCTTCTTTACTGTTTGCACTCTATTTATCAACAATTCAGACTAAAGTATATCCTTTTCCTTACTAAGTTTGCTGATTCTTACATATTAGATGCAATCTTTGAGTCCATCAATAATGACACCATAGTACAGGAATGGCTAACACAAATGAATGGGGACAAAAGCACATGATCTACAACTAAATGCAGAAATGGAATTTGTTTTATGTTGTCCATCTCAAAAGTAGAATTCCATGTTAAGACAGCATTGACAACAGTCCTGCTATGCTGACACTCAGTGATACAAGCACTGGGAACACATGTAGAGAGCAGATTGAACTCCGACCACCAAGTGTCCACACTGGAACTGAAAGCTTATGTTGTGCACATCATACTCCACACCATCATATTCAGATCTTAGGATTTAGGATTATATGGCAGCACTATAGTCAAGCCTCATCTGAACAGTAACAGAGTATAATTCTCTCTTTTGCATGTACCTCACCAGACACATGCAACAGCTGGAAGGATGACAGGACTTTCTCAGCAAGATAACACAGGGCCTACAATACATGCTATGATGTATGTGGATAGAGTTAAAGCAAGGTCACTGCAATCTGTCTAGTACAGGTTGAGATAACATCTGCCTGGCATCCAGGCCAGTGTCTGACCCTGCCCTGGTAGGAGTACTACTTATCTGAAAATCTGATTTACTTGTTGACATCAGCAGTGTCTGCTGAGGAGAATATGGTAATGACAGTGTCCTACATGCTGGTAGAAGAGGGTTTCGGTAATGTCAATCAGCAGCTCACACACGCACACAAACACACACACACACACACACACACACACACACACACACACACACACACACATGACTGAAGCGAGAAAAGAACCCTTACTTACCTAAGTTCCCAGACTACAGAACACAGTACTTTACACAAGCACCACAGCTCAAGTCTGACTTGAGTTTCTCAGACAACACTTTATAGCTGATGACATCAGCAGTGTCTGTTGAGGGGAATATAAGTATTCTACATGATCGTGCAAAATGCTCTCTGTAATATCAAGCACCAGTTCGCACACAAACACACGTACACACACTTGACTGCAGTGAGAATATAACCACTAACTAACTACACAGACTACAGAACACATTACTCTATGCAAGCACCATGGTACAAGTTTGATTTTTACAAGACCACAGGTGAAATTATAGAAGATGACAGAAGACCATGTAGGGGACAAGATGCTGGGTGGGCTGCATGAAATGAATGTATAGGCATCTGCAAAAATCAACATACTGTCAGTCCTTGCTACTGTAGCAGTAACTATGGGATAAACACTTCTGCTCTTTGGTCTAGACACACACACACACACACATACACACACACACACACACACACACACACACACACACACACACACACACACACACACACACACACACACACACACACACACACACACATGCACACACGCACACACGCACACACACACACACACACACACACACACACACACACACACACACACACACACACGCATACACGCATGCACCGACAGGGTGGCACATGACATTATACACAATCCTTGGCAACTCTGCCACTGCTCCCATAGAGTAACACTGGACTGGCCTGCAGGGCAGGTAGGACAGGGGCAGCAGAGGCTCCCAGAAATGTTGGGCAATGGTGCTGGATCTGGTGGAGGGGGTGCAGGTGGATCCTGTGGGACAGGCCTATCCCGTTCTGCTGCGGAGAATTTAGTGATGTGGTAAACATGGATGACAGTGACACATTTTGATAACACATAAAATTAAAAAAGAGAATAGAAAAATAAAATAAGCATAACATAGAATAAAAATTAATTGCACAAAAAAAAAAACAACATACATAAATACAAATTAAAATATTCATAAAAAAAAAGAAAAGAAAAAATACAGAAATATGTTTTATAAATAATATAAAATAAAATAAAAATACAATGAAAAAAGAGAGATAAGGGTTGGGTGTGAGATAATATAAAGAGATCAGATTTCTACCTTTATATGTCACATATACAATGCATTAAAACAAGCATGTGGCTCTATCATCTTAACTTTCACATTTAAGACTACCACCTCCTAACAGATGCACATTATACTACAGATTGCAGCAAGTAATCCTTGACATGTGCATGTATTACACATATGCTTGTTCCAGTTATACAGATTACAGTTTACAGCAGGGAATTTGTGCTACTGGTATAGAAGTTTTGCTTTACTTTAATTATTATTGAAGAATTAACAGTACTGTATACTTGGGAAATGTGTATTTTGACATACAACCTCTAACTAAACCCTAATATTGCACTCTTGGTTTATGCAACAAACTAATGCATACTTGCTTTTACAGTTGAGATATGCATGGTAAGTTTGACACAACTGTATGAAATACCAAAAAAATATCTTTCACTTTTAATGCTACAATAGCACTACACTTCTGCTGCATATATACCACATGCTCCCCTCATTCTCTCCAATCTAGCCCCATGGATTTCAACATTGCACTCACAGTCAGTTACAGATGTAGAAAAAACAGAACAGTGCAGGATTCCATTATGGATACCAGTCTTGTCTGTATTCAGCTTTCTAAGTCTTGCAAGTACTCTCTGTAGTTGATACTTACACAGGTGTGAGATGTCTTCAGCCTAAATTCCTTGATCCAATACATAAATGTATACTTCTTCCTCAAAAATAGGTCATTATATTGATGCCTACATTGCTCTCCAGTGCGTGGGATACCGGTGGCAATGGATATAGCCCAAGCTAAGCTATCCCAAGCCTCAGACTTATACTGGGAGTTAGAATAGTCCCCCTGCAGAAGCCTGTTGCTGTGGTTCTTAACTAGGATCCAGTAAAATTCCCGGACTCCTGAACAGCCGACCTCTGTACCCTAAATCTTGCACCTTTCCAACTAATGCCTGCCACACCTGCCATGGATCTAGAGCAATTGAGAATGATGTTTTTCTGCCAATTCCAGTTGTTCTGTTTACTGGGAGTGTGCACACACTATTTGAAACTGTTGTGCTCTGCTTAACATCACAGAAATGAGGTACTTGGCAGTGTGCACACCCAAGCAATGCATTTGCCCAATAGTAACCGGAGAGCAGCTGTGCCAAGCAGTGAGGCATTACATAATTGCAATTGTAATTCCAAGCTTACTGGATGTACAGACAGTTGTGTATGTGTGTTACGCAAAAGTGAAGACCGTGCCAGTCTATAACAGATAGCAGAATAATACTTACAGGAATTATAGTACACCATATACCCACAGTCATACATCTGACAATAAATGTGATAATGCATAGATAGATAAATAAATAAATAGATAGATAACATTCGCAATACTAGTGTATCATCCCTTATACATATAATTAATATCAGCTCCACTATCTCAAGTGTTATAAATGAAAGTGACTACAATGGGAATTGGAACAACAGTAACACTGTATGGAATATCTTGCATTCAAACCCAGGACCATGTGTATGGCAGTCCTACACTTAAATCTGTTGTCACAAGAAGCTTGAAATAAGATTTGTCTAATATTCAATTCATTGCTATAAACTGCACTGTAACAATAGTAAAACAAAAGTTACACACCCTGTACTAGAACCCAGGCCCATCTTTACTTCAGCCCATACCTCTCAACTGTCCCTAATTTTCAGGGACATCCCTGATTTTGACTCAGATTTTAACTCTGTCCCTCTTAATCCCTCCTAAAACTAGTGACGTTTGGAGGAAAGGTGGTGAATTACACTTAATGAATAATGACAATAATTAAGAGTTATAAACTTCTTTTACTTCAGAAAATGTGTATTAATTCATATGCTCTGATTCTGTCAATGTTTCAAGTTAATAGCACTAATATTTTAAAAGTGTCCCTGATTGTCCCTGATTTTTTCTTGACTTGTCCCTGATTCTGTTGAAATTTGTCCCCAGTTGGTTGAGAGGTCTGCTCAGCCCTACACTTTCACCTGCTGTCACACAACTAGTTATATAACTTTCCCCAATTTACTAAGGATTGTTAAGGTCTCTCAGTTAACTACCACATAAAGCAACTTAGTGGGTTTATGCAGTGCCCAGTAGAATGAATTGAGTGTATCTGGTTTCCATTTTTGGCTGTCTAGGTCCTGATTGCTTCCTGGGTGATCCAATTGTCCAGTCTGCGCACTGTCACACTTCGTGCAAAGAAGATAAGCACAGCCAAACCTGCCAATCATTCTTTCTATGCCCATGATTGCTCTAAGTGCTGCATCATGCAAACACTGACTCCCAAATAAACAACAATATAAAAAAATAAGACAGAAAAGGGGAAAAAGTAAAAAAAGGGACAAGAAGTTCAAATGAGGAAACTCAATATATGACATACACACAAGTAAATGATGGCTCACATGAGATATGCCTACATAGATCTGCATTTGAACTCACTTCCAATGCCCCTTCAGAACACAGGATGGGTGCCTTATTCCCCTTTGCCATGAAAATAGCTTTGCAACAAAAAAGAGAACTCATTCTACACCCAACTGACTGCATCAGCATCTACAGTTATATTAAAGCATACAACAGCTATTCTCAATGTATTATTTTTGCATGTAATACACTTAGTGATCACACAACCTTTTACGATTATTTCTTGCAAATATACAGCTCTGTCTTACCTTTCAGTGTTTATTGTTTATTCTTCAGCTATCTGATCATAACTCTCACTCATGCAGTATTTATTCTATATCATTGACCTTAAAATGTGTGAGGATATTAATTGGAAATAAAATCATATTCAGTTGTCAAGAGATAAAGAGCAGGTTGGATGTTAAGGAACACAATCTGTGATTTGCGTGGTGCTTACTTACATTTCCAACCTTACATCTAACACTTTGTAGATGTAACCTCACACACCCAGTGGAAGTAAGGCAATGCTGTTATGTTTTCCTTATCCCATCCCATAATCACACACAACTGCAATCTATTAACAACAAACACTGACTGAATGCCTGCACTATTCTTACATCTCCTATACAGATCCAAGTATTTGGGCTTCAGCAGTTCTAATGAGTTCACACCTCATTTGCATCTTCGCCGTGCTAACATCCCTGAATCTACACCATATAAACAGGCAACCATTTAGCTACGCAAGCAGATAGTGAGGAGACTTGTGAATGTTGGGAAAACTGCACATAAGCTATTCAGGATATATCTGCACATATGAGTACTGTACTTCAGAAGGTATGCTTGCATTTTGTCATCTACATATTGCATATGCTGGAATGTATTTAAAAAAAATCTGTAGCTAAATCTTTTACAGTTTTATCTGTGTGCATTAGTTACAAGTGTACTGATGGCATTGGCATGTTTGTCAAGCCATGTCACAGGTATACATGATAGCCAATATGTGGAAATAGAATGCTCTGTGATAAATATGTAGAAATGTTTCAGGGACAGTTCCTTTATTAGCACTTTTATCATTTCAAAGATTGTTTATTCGCCAAATGTGTCATGTGTCTGTTCTTTTGTGGAGGCTGACTAGGTGAGTTATTGTTATGGCACAAACAAGGATAGGCTGTTATTTTGGGGGGAGCAAAGGTGAGTTACTATAATGACACAATGAAGGATAGACTGTTTATTTGGGGGAGACAAAGCTGACTTACTGTTATGGCACAAACAAAGATAGACTGTTCTTTGTTGGGGAAGCAAAGTTGAGGTACACTTATGGCACAAACAAGGAAATACTGTTTTAGGGGAGCAAAGGTGAAGTACTGTTATTGCACACATATAAGTCATACATGGCTCTGCTGTCACATGTGAACATCATTTCTGCACCATCTCCCACCTTTTACTTGCTTACAGTACTAATTAATGAAATACAATGATATGCCACTCATTCATATTATTACATAATATGCTTTGGGTTAGAGCCTTACCATGTAAATGCATACAAATGAAATAAAGCAGCAGCAGCCCCTGGCATTCTGTCTGTGAAGACTCCTTTCTGTGGCTGTATTCCAAAAGTTATGGAATTCACAATACATGGATGCTTTATAGATTGTTGGATAGCTCCACTGTGTTAGTTTGATTGATTAGCACCCAGTTCAGCTGCTTATGCTCTAATTAATATGCCAGTGTTTACCTTGTTTGCGCAAGGGTGTGCGCCTCTACATGACACTTTTTATTGCCCCTTATATTCTCCTAAATTCTGGTTTTAAACTTTCTTTTGGTCTCACCATTATAGATGAGTCCACAAGAGCATTTCAATGTACATCTGTTCTACATGAATAAAAATCATCAATGTTAACTCTAATATCATTAATTCAAAGAAACCTATGCACTATAAACTAGAAGACATTACAAACAATCTGCCAAATTTTTGACTAGCCCTCTCCATCTTCACACTGGGCATTTAAAAAAAAACTGTGGACCAAAAAGTCAGCCAACTTTCTGCCATAGTGAAATACAAATTTAGGTTTAGAACTATCATGCATTTTCATTTCCATATAATCACTTATGGTATTTCTACCCTTTTGAGACTGACATTTGCATATCATTAATTAATATATCATATTCTACCACCTAATAACCAAACTTTTCATTCACCTGTCTTCTAACACATTTTTCATTATATCACTGAGATCAACACATTAATAAAGAACTTCTGTCCATTTGACTTATCCAACAATAGAGTGACTTTATATCAGCTATATTATAGCTCATATGTAAAACATTGTAACAACCTTTAGAAATTCTTTCAATCCAACCAGTCAATACAAGGCATTCCAACATTTAATAGCACATCATATGGAAGAGAATATAAGATGTGTGCAGGATGAAAAGATTTACCATATAATAACACCCCACTATTGGTAGGTTCCCTGTGCAATCTAGAACACACACCAACTCACTCAGAACCCATTAAAGTCAAATCCAGAAAGCTAATTCTACCTAAATTAATTTCAGAATTCAAAATAATATCAAACGGATTAAAATTAACATGACAAAAAGATTGTTAGCTTTAGAAATATCTCTATTACAAGTAACTATTAAATCATCTATGCAACAGAAATATACAAGAATCTGTTGTGTAAAATATTCTGAAACATATGTAACTCCCTCCTCAAATAACTTTAAGTATAATTTGCATAAGATGGTAGAAAAATGGAGCCCAAGGCTGTCCCTTTCATCTGTTGATAATACTGTCCTCCAAAAAGGAAAACAGTTATTTCTAAAACAAAAAATCATTTACCTCAAAAATAAAATAAGCAAAAGGAGAATCACCAAACCACTTTTGTAAGGAGAATCACCAAACCACTTTTGTAAGACTTGCATTCAAAATTATGTTCAATATTTGTGTATAAGTCTCAACATCAGCTGTAATGCAAAACATGTTGGGCATCCAATTCAAATTATTCGACTTTTCCATCAGCATATAGGAAACTCTAACATAAGAGGATAAATCAAGAACTTAAAAAATCACATTTTTTTATAAAATTAACCACAACTTACAAAAAATTACCACAATTTGAAACAAAACATCTTCCTGGTAAATTAACCCAGTCATTGTGTATCCTGGTTAAACAGTAAAACATAGAAAAAACAGGAATGGATAAGGCAAGATAATTCTTACTTTTATCATAAAAAAAATATATATATATAGAATATTTATCAACTAAGAGAATGCATTGTTCTTGAGCATTTAAATATTCATCAACTTGTACTTGTTTGTATGTAATCCTGGCTAACACATGATCATAACTCATCTGTTTATATTTTTTTATATTTCATCATAACAATTGAATCAGCTTTATCAACTGTTTTTTGTAACATGTTCTCTGTCAACAACAGCTGAACTCTTTAATCCATACCATTCTCCCTTAGGCAAATTACAAATTACTTTTGAAAACTCAAAATTGTTTAAAACACAATCCCTCAGATTCACTAATCTTTCGTGTAGGACTAAGTTAGTCCTGCATGGAAGTGCCTGTGTAGGAGCAGGATTGCAGCGAGCCATGCATAATAATGAAGGCATGCTGGCTGAGCTCCTAGGCTTACATGGAACATGTACGAGTGCAGCGGGCGTGTCTGAGAGCAGAGATCTCAGAATAAACATGCCCCTGCAATGTAGAACAGCAGAATTTGTTAAGAAATGAGTGAGATCACTCATATGTGTCCTCATATCCCCACCAACAGTCCCTCATGTGTACAACAGCAACAGGACATATAAATTGAAAGAAGAAACCCATTCATTTATTTTTTTTTAAATCCGAGTGCAGCTAACTGTAGGTGCGCATGTGTGCCCATTGCTTAGCTACGGTTATAGCAGCTTAAAAGGCTGAAGAGGATAACAAGGAAGATATATGCAAATGAAGCAGCATGACAATAGTGTAGTGGGCAGAGCATTCACCTAACAAGCAGGCATTCCCGGTTCAAGTCCCACTGCAGCGTAGTCTATTTTTCATGGCAAATCACATTATAATCAATAGTTTTGTTGCAAAACCCTCTAAATAACACTTATTTATGAACTGGAGCACTGCAGGAAATGCACATGTGAAATATCAGTGTCATAATGAATAAGGCACTAGTAAGCAGGTTTAAGCACAAATAAGCAGTAGTAAGCATATGTAAGCATTAGTAAAAATGTTTAAGTGGGTTTGCGTAGGGGTAAGCATTGCCTATACAGATCTGTGCTTGCTGTGCTGTGCATACTATACAGAGACAAAAAAATTTCCAAATGGAATTAGAAGCCATTCTTTTAAGAGAGGGGCTTGCCCACTCCATTTCTTTTATTTTCTCCAGTAATTTATGTTTCTTAACAAATGCCAGTGCAGAATCCAAGTTTTCAAATAGTTTTCGTCCCTCAGGATGGAAAATCTTCAATCTTGCAGGAAACAAAAGCTGTGGGACTGCAAATTTACTATACTGACTTCTGCACAAGTGGTTCCTTATAGCAGCAATTCTGTCAAGCAGAGATACACTCTGAGTAATTATCATCTCACTCTGGAGCAGAGGTTGTTTTATGAAGAGAATGGCTACCTTCTCATCAAAAATGTTGTTGCTGATGAAGACATTAAACACTTCAGGTACAATTTGGTCTAAGACTAAATATTTGGTCTGTAATTAATCAGATGGCATCCTACTTTCACTGCTCTACATGACCATGGCACAGTGAAGTAAAGGTTCCTGTTTCTTTATTTGATGTACCTTCTAATACTATTTCTGGCTGCCTTTCATGAGACATATACATGCAGCTGTTACGGTTTTCAGTCAAGGCATTTGCATTTTTTGAATGCTTTGCTACTACAGAAAATTATTTTGCCTTATACAGCATTAGAATTGCCATGTGTTCTTATGAAGTTGGAAGGTTGCTACAATAAAATGTTTTGTGTTGCCATGAGTTTTCTGGAGCATATGAAGTCTGAAACTCAAATGTCTTGTCATTCAGTTGACAAATACCTTGTTTAATTACTACTGTTCTTTATTGCTTGATGTTTTGTGTAAAGCATACCTTTGTTACCACAGCTAAACTCTCCTTTATAATATAACACATTTTTGTATATTGTAATGCCAAGACTTAATATTGTTCTTTTTATTGTACTGTTTGTGACTTATCTCTGCATATATTTGTAACTAAGATTTGGACTTTATTTAGGCCAAGACTTAAACTCTAATGGAACTATTTTATGCTGTAATTGGTTTTGTATTTGCCATCTTTTCTTCTAAATACACTCCTTCTCTCATAATGTTACACTATTCTCTAATACCCACACTGCTGGCTACTTATGTAATCACCTTGTATGTAAACCAGATGCTTATTGATTATCAGTACCCAAATGGCCATACTATCACACCACATGTAAAACAGTCCACCTTTATCCATACTAATCAATGTGGGTCCAATGCAAACCCCAGCCACACAAGCTCTAGAGCCAAACAATATTACAAACTTTTAAACAAACTCATGAAACTTATCACTAAGTGTATCCCTACAACCCTGGTCCATCCACCTCTGATATATATATATATATATATATATATATATATATATATATATATATATATGCATACATACATACCCCCTCTATCTGTCAACTAAGCCTCTCTCCTGGCCTGTCATTTCAATATTAGAAGCATCAATAACAAGGTACATGAACTGCATGCACTCCTGGCTGTCTACTCCCCTGAGATTCTCTGTCTATCTGAGACCTGGTTAAAACCTACCACAACTGATAATGAAGTGTTACCACCTGGGTATAACATTCACAGGCTAGACCATGCTTCCAGGAAGGGAGGTGGGCTAGCTATAGTCTATACATCTGTATTGAATGTGACCATAGATGTTAATCAACCACCTCAAATTAATAACTCAGAAATCCTGGCCACTAAATTTCAAATTAACAAAAGTAAATGCATCAACATTATCTGTCTGTATATTCCCCTGGGTAATAATATAACCTCACTCAAAGATACCCTACAATGGATTTCATGTCATTACCCTCAAGAAACCCTATTACTTGGTGACTTTAACATAGGCTGGGCCACCTGTTCCTCAGAATCCCCTGCCACCCACATCAACCTGCATGCATTTACTCAAATCATAACCACCCCAACCAGGCTAGGTAATCCCAAACATAAAGAAAGCATACTAGACTGGGTACTTGTAAATAGTAACCCCCAATTGTACATTGCTGGTACCCTCCCCGATGATCTGAGTGATCACCTTCTTACTTATATAGTTAAACAAAAAGTCATTATTCCTCATCAATCCTTACTTAGGAAAGTCAGAAACAATGGAAACGTTGACCCTGTCAAATTCAAACAGGAACTTAACTCCTGTAACTGGTCTATGTTAAAACACCTCCCCTTAGAAAAGGCATTTGCATATTTTAACAATAGATTTCTTGATATCCTTGACTTGCATGCACCTGCCCGTTCTAAGCGAACAAAGGCAAAAACTGCCCCATGGCTGTCTAAAGAATCTAGACTAAAAATTTCCAGCAGAAACAAAATCTGGGCTCTATGGTGCTCCACTAAAGACCCCTACAATCATGTTAAATACAGGCAAGCTAGGAATGAGACTAAAAAATCCATTCTACAAGACAAAAAAACAATACCACTGTAATTTACAGACAGCAAACCAGAATAATCCTCAGAACTTTTGGGCAGGTCTTAATAATCTACTCTAGCCTGGAAAAATGTCTCCCCCTATCCCCATTGCTACCATTGATAAATCTCCTGAGGATCTCAGACAGTTTTAACCATTTCTTTACAGAGACAATTCAAGCCCTAGCTAGCCAACTACCACCCAGCTCCCCTGGCCCTGATAGTACCACCCCTATAAACCTACTCTCTTTCAGCTTCCAACCAGTGTCCACATCACTTATCCGTACCTTGCTCAAAAAATTAAAACCCACCACACTCTCAGCTGATCAACTCCCTGCTGAGTACCTTCAAAAATCACCTGATGCCATAGCCTATCCAGTATCTATACTAATTAACCGCATCATAGCAGAGGCAAAAATTCCCACCATTTGGAAAACATCCTATGTAATCCCACTACATAAAGGAGGTTCCTCCACTGAATTCTCCAATTACAGACTGATAGCTATACTTTCTCCACTAGCTGAGATTATGGAAAAATGTATACACAAAAAACTTATGCACCACTTAATTCAGAATAACCTCATGGCCGATACCCAACATGGCTTCCGTCCACACCACAGCACAACCACAGCCCTACTAGCATTCAACAATACCACTAATAATAATTGTAACAATAAACAAATATCCTCATCCCTCTTCTTGGATCTTTCTAAGGCATGGTGGATCACCAACTTCTGATTCACATCCTGCAATCATTCTGTCTAAATACCAGTGCCATTCAATGGTTTAAATCTTACCTCAGCGGAAGGCAGCAGGCTTTCCTCTGGCAGAACAAGCTCTCCACCCTATTATCTAACACCCTTGGAGTGCCACAAGGCTCCATATTAGGACCCCTAATGTTTTCCATCTTTATAAACAACCTATATACAGTCCTCCCGATTGTCAGCTGTAACCAATATTCTGATGATTCCACCCTGATTTGCTTAGCCACATCTCCCTCAGAATTAAGATCTGTTATCCAATCCACCTTTAATACTATAGAAACCTGGCTCTCCGAATGTCGATTGTTGCTAAATCCCAAAAAAACTAAATATTGTTGCTAAATCCCAAAAAAACTAAAATACTGTTATTCTCTTCAACACAAAGGTCCATACTATTTACCTTTACAATAAATGCAAAATATGGCACAATAATCACCCCCGACTTCTCTACAAAACTGTTAGGACTAATAATTGATAATAACCTAAAATTTGACCTTCATGTAAACCAAATGATCAAAAACATCAATAAAAAACTAGGGTCACTGTATAGAATAAAAGCCTTCCTAACCCCTCCGGCTATGGTTGCCATAGCTCACTCCCACCTGCTTTCACCACTTTTATATGCATCCCCCCCTTCTCCCTAATCTAAATAAATCTGTACTTAATAGACTCTCAATCTGTTACAACCACATTGCCAGGTTTGCCACTGGTCTGCCTTTTAGAACACACAATTGCTTCAACCTTAAACAGCTTGGGTGGCTAGAACTTCCCAGTCTAATCCAATATAACCTTTTGATTATGGCTAATAAAATCCTCTATTATCCAGATAACACACCAGCTCTTAAAAATATGATCACCTCCCACAACAATCCAAGACTGCTCTCATCCTAAAGCAGACTACAAATTAAGACAATTAAAATTAACAATGTAGCCAGTGATCTCTTTGCAAACCCTGCAGGCAAAGCATGGAACCTCCTTCCAGCTAACATTACTTTGCTCTCCTCCCTATCCCAAATCAAAGCTAAACTCAAACAACATCTGGCAATAAACTGGCTTTGCCACTGTAACAAGCCAGGCTAACTCTCAACATGAATGTATATAATCCATTAATCAAATTACTGTTATTTTTACCCCTGACTGTTACCAGGGGTAACTCAAACTTGTGATTTTGTCTATTTCATGTTTGCTTATGTCATTTGTAAATATCTCATCTGTAATATGTCTTCTTTGTTATTACTTATCTGTCTACCTTGGTAATATGCCTTTTTTGTTATTACTTATCTGTTTACCTTGGAGATTTTCTCCCCGGGCCCCCACTGAAAATGGAAATTAATCCAGTTGGACTATCCCGGTCAACAAATGTAAAAAAAAATAAATAAATAAATAAATACTGGATGAGTACTGAGATGTGGAGAGAGGGCAATGTTTGGAGGTGTGGTATGGCTGGGCTAGCAACTGGAGAATGGATGGTTGCTGTGTACGTGGATCTCAGGGGGCAGGGGAAGGAACCATGAGTATGAAATTATGGAAGATATATGCAAATGAAGCAGCACAGCAATAGTGTAGTGGGCAGAGCATCCACCTAATGATCAGGCATTCCCAGTTCGGGTTCCACTGCAGCACAGTCTATTTCACATGGCAAAGCACGTTATAACCAATTTTTTTGTTGCAAAACCCACTAAATAACACATATTTATGAACTAGAGTACTGCAGGAAATGCACATGTGAAGTGTCAGTCTCATAATGGATAAGGCACTAGTAAGCAGGTTTAAGCACAAATAAGCAGTAGGAAGCATATGTAAGCACTAGTAAGTGTGTTTAAGTGTGACTGCATGAGGGTAAGCACTGCCTAACAGATTAAGCAATATGGAAGCTAACTGAGTAGAAGAAAGTATAATGGGAAGTTGCTTTAAAGTGCCTTAATCACTCTGTATCCAACAGCCCGAGTTCTGCCCAGCAACAAAATAACCAGCCTCTGCAAGGATCAAACCTAGGACCCTATGCACCATACACAAAGTGATGTTATCACTAAGCCATGACAGATATGCATAAATCTGATGTTTTCAGAAACATATCTTCCAGCCCAGTCATGCAACAGTACAGAGAATGTATACCAACATCTAGATGTATGTGTGTGTGTAAATATATTAACACATACACAGATACAATATATGTATATATGTAGATATATATATGTACATTTAGAAATATTTACATATATATATATATATATATATATATATATATATATATATATGTATATATATATATATATATGTATACATATACATATATATGGACATATATGCACACAAATGCCTACATCGACACATATATATGCACCTATATGTGTACATATACACAGCAAGGTACATATGTGTATGCAGATATATAGCTATGTATGTATATACAGACATAGTCATACATATGTAAGCTGATATATATATCTATATAGGTATATGTGGCCATACATCTGTAGATAGCAATGATACATTAACAAGAACAGATATGTCCGCATGCACCATTAATGGGATTGAGAGGCCCCAAACAATATACGTCTTGTACAAATAGGCATACCCCCCAGCCAAACACATCCGGCCTGCAATACACTACCAAGTGTTGCAGATCCCATAACAAGGACTTGACATGACATGGGCACAAGATGTTAACAGTACTACATCCCACCTGTATGATGTCAGGCTGGTATTGGTAACATATCATGCAGTACAGTGTGGCTCCCATAGGAATTGTAAAATGTGGAAGATATCAACATCCCCAGGATACAGATACACAGACACTTATCTGCAGATACAGATATACCTGTATATGTAATTACATATATATATATACATGTGACTACACATACACAT
Source organism: Protopterus annectens (assembly GCF_019279795.1). NCBI lineage: Eukaryota > Metazoa > Chordata > Ceratodontiformes > Protopteridae > Protopterus > Protopterus annectens. The sequence goes on from NC_056743.1 coordinate 1,886,481,693, forward strand.
GCAGAGATAGGTACAGTAAAATACATATGTAGAAGGTGTACAATATATGGAACAGCCACTATGCCTACAGTTCACACCTGAACAACTAGACACTTTATGGGCCACCCATACAAATGACAATCATTGCCTGCAATATATACCCACAGAGAGGTCATGGGAAAAAACACCACACACAGGTTTTCAGGAATGGAAAACCTTTATTTGTGTACTATTACAGTTCTATATATTATTGCTACTGTAATTGGGATTGTCTTCACAGACATGGTGTGTGTGGGAGGTCACATCTGCTTTCCACATGTGTGCCATTGGCTACTGACAGACATCCCCTGGACATCATAGTAAAGTATCGCTGCTAGCATGTACCTGCCCCTGTCAACTGCAGCGGAGATATTGGACAATATGTGTGGATATTCTGACACACTCTGTAATCCAGAGGTATATATAGAACACCTTAGTGCAAAACATGTGTACCATGCCTGACAATATGGATGTTAACAGCCATGTAGATGGGTATAACACATAACAACTGGTATACATATGCCACCATAGGTTATGCATTCACACACCCCTGTCTGGCCTGACACATAATAACCACTGGTACAGGGGTGCCATGGCCACATACTACCCACTATATATTGGCATACATCTGTACAGCATCCCACTTCTCTGTCTGACATACATGACTATTAAGGGAGGTCCGGCAGAAGTACATCTGGCAAGTATCTGCACATGACATCTCATTGGGTAAGTACAGTAAGCTGCTAAGCATGTAACAATGCACTGTACAGGCTACAGGCAGACTGGCTCAAAACTTGCCTACATCTCCTATGGGGGAATGCATATGTACCTAAATATATAGCAAGCTGTACAGGGATGTCACAGCACAGGGTATGATACACCTGTGTGAAAGTGCATAATCACAACCAGTGAGAACACAGCCACAGCCACATATGGCAAGCTAGCATAATATTACAGTATATGGACTATTTGTTCAACAGCATCCTCATATGTGCCACTCACACATTAACCCTACATATACTGGGCCACTACACAGTTTGGTCTGATGGCTGACTGTGGTGTGGGACATGTGTGTGTATGGCCCTACAAACATGTAAGCCAATATGGTAACATACAGTGGAGCAGCATGTAACATCAGATAGGACCGGACGTAGGACATTGACAACTACCACAGTCTGTACACAGGCCAAGGTACATATTAACAATACACACACTGTTGACATTCACCATGAGTACACAGACCTCAGTACTGTACAAACAACCACAGTATGCCCAGGTTATGTCATCAAATAAAACCCCTACTGTACATAACATGTGTAGCAGTCTGATATCTCCATAGCTTGTTATCAGATATGACGACACTAATGATGGTGTACAGCATATATGCACCTCTCCATGCATAACATATGTACAAAGGTTTTCAGAGTTGTGCCTGGAAGCACATAAACAAGGCCAATATTGACATGTTGCTTTGATAACCTGATACATTTACTGTTGTAACAGGGTTTGGTGCAACACATGTCCTATGAGTGATATGTAGTCAGTAACTGTCATGGCTTTCACCATCTACGGACTGCAATCCTCACACTACCTTCTGCAGTCCACAGATAGATGCTCCATGGGTAACACATGAAACCATAGGCACAACACACCGCCCAGTCTCTAGATGACCCCGCAGATAGGGATTCCTTATAAACATAGAACTGACATGGCAGGTATTGAGACATGTAGGACAGCCATATCCACACACACACTATTAAACCAACATTACTCCAAATGCAGTATAGCAGCACTTAGTGTCTGTAGTCAGGTCAGACACATCCCCCTCCTGTGTATTTCCCTGTTTCCACAGTGTATGTTGTTAGAGGTAATGCCCCAATCTATCTGAGATGCTGTTTGCCAATCAACATATCTAGTTCCTGCTCACAGTGAGTGAAAAGGGTCAACACCAACATGATGTTCCTAGATATTGGAGTGTGTTTCGATGCAATTGGCTATGGGAGTGTTACCACAGCTGGCCCACATGCAATCAGCTAAGGGAGGCCTGCAATTTGTGCAGAGGCCATCAGCTGATCATGCGCATCACTTAAAATACACATGCTACTGCCTAAGCAAAGCAGGTGCAGGTCTACACATCCACCAGAGAGGGAGTGGGAGAGGCAGACAGAGACAAAGACAAGTGAGAGAGTAAAACCTAAGCATGTTTGTGTCGCACACCTACCAGCACAGGGTATCAAACCCCTGACGATTATGTTGTGCTATTACAGTTCTATGCAGTAACTGGATGCACCACATGGGTTACCAGCTCTGAAGCCCTCAGAACATATATGTGATGGTGAGTGACATCTGCAACAGGAATACGGTAGCTATATGGTAGGTGATGTATACATGCCTGTCCGCATGAACAGGTGCCAGCGTCAACATGGCCACACTCTCACAAGGACGCAAACACATTGACACACTTGGCAGGGTCAGGAGTACAGCTCATCAGTAGTGGGATTGCCACAACACATCACTGTGCAGGTTTCACATGCACCACACGGGTCATACAGAGGTTGTATGGGCAAAGGGTATGAGGAGGTGTCTGACATCAGACAGCATGCTTCAGTATGTCAATGGGGGCTGTAGTGAGTGTGGATGTGAACATGTGCATACAACACACACACAAACACACAGGGTGACAGTACTGACACGCATGGGTGCATGTCTGCATGGGTGTGTGGTGGTCAACTGTGCCAGCCGGCTACACAATGTTAGGTGATGGGTATAACTTAGCATCAGGCAACATGACAATGGTCTGCAATGTGGCTCATGGCTGTAGTTTCTGCATTTGCCCACACAGGCGAGTATTGTATCCCTCATCCAGTCATCTGGGTGACTATTGTGTGTGGCCAATGCTGTGCATCACTTGCCATGTATGTGTTCCTTAGTCCATGACATAGTCGGTGTCTGGGATGTGCACACCTCGCACATACATGTACAGTGACATATGGAACGGTACCTGGGGTGTCTGGCCCATGTTGTGAACACAGATTATCATCAGATGTGCCAGTCTTGTCTACCTGTGGTGGGAACTGGTAATGGGCAGCAGGTTTACCGTGCACCTAGATTGATAGCATGCTAACAGCATTCCCTGGTGTCAGTGGCATCTGTCCATACAGGGCATTGTTGTCAGGCATAGTATGTCCTTTGTTGGTCACATGTGATGGCACCACAGATGTTGCAAGTGTCCATTGGGAAACATGGATGAGGTGCACTGTCTGCATGTACGTGCATATTGGACAGATGGACAGGGAACCATGCCCTCTGTAGCCTACTGCTATCACTCCATAGTTACTATCAGTGGCCAATATGCAGTGTACTACACACATATTGGCTGTTGCCTAGGCATGTGTGTGTTTATGAGACATGGTTTGAGAGTGTGCTCTGGGTAATAGTGGGGTTGCTAACTGTGATTGCCTGGCCTTGATGTCACATGTATGGGTATGGCTTTGCACCCCAGCCTCTCATGTATTTCACATCTGTTATCCCGGTATGGTGGACATTGTGAAATACCATACCATACTTTTTGGCCACTGAACCCGGACCAAAACACAAAAGACAGGGGTGTATCCATATTCATCAAGGATACCCACACCTCCAGGTTAGTGGTGCAGCACGATGCCTCAGATATCATCCATGTGCAACTAACAATGGGCAAAACTGCAGTTCAAATTGTAGCTTGCTACAGATCACCCACCATGACCCAGGACCCCCATTTCGTGTTTCTGGAAACACTATAAAATATGAAGGTCCTATCAAATGCCCTAATATTGGGTGATTTCAATTACCCAAAAATTAACTGGGAGAACAACTCAAGTACTAACTCCCTTGCCCAACATTTCCTAGAATTTATAAACTTGAATGCCCTGGATCAACTGGTCAACACCCCCACCAGAACTGACAACATATTGGACCTGGTCATCACCAACATGGGTGATCGGTGTTCCACACCGGAGGTCAACCCCTCACTGGTTAGATCAGACCATAGACTAATCACTCTGGGTATCCACATTTCGCCCCCACCCCCAATCAAGGAAACCACCATGAAAAACTTTTCAAAAGCAAACTTCACGTTACTTAAGACCAAGGTGGAAAGGTTCACAGTCCCCATGCTAAAGGTCAACACTGTCCAAGCTGCTGAATCCCTTACAAAGGCACTCTATGAGCACCTGCAAGAATGCATGGATTGTGCTATCCCAAGCAAAACCAAGACTCACTCCTCCAAGAAAAGGAAACCAGTCTAGCGGACCCCTGCCATAAACAAGCTATACAACAGAAGGAGGAAACTAGTACAGAAAAGAGTAAAATCCCAAGAAGGAAAGACATCCCTGAACAGTATCAGCAAGAAACTATGATCCCTCAGAAAATCATCCAAGGCTAGCTTTGATAGAAAAATTGCCAAGGACTCCAAAGATAACCACAAAGCATTCTTTAGCTATGTCAAGAACCTAAGTGGAAACTCTCAGATCTGCTCTGAGTTATTGCAGAATGGCACAAAATACACTGAACTGACTGATATTGCCAACATTCTGGCAGACAGGTTTAATGCGTACTTCAACCCCCCTCTCACCTCCTTAATGGCCCATAACCATACCAGAAGAATGTAGAGGCCTGGAAATCACTGACACACAGGTTGAAACAGCTCTTTCCAAAGCCAAAAACACAGCTTCAGTGGGACTGGATGGTGTCCCAGGCTGTGTCTTACATGAGCTCCAAAATGAACTAACCCCTCACCTAAACACACTGTTAAAACTCAGCTTCTCTACATGCTATGTACCCATAGAGTGGTGCACAGCAACAGTTATCCTGGTCCACAAAGGTGGAGCCACAATGGACCCCAGGAACTATTGCCCTATAAGCCTGACTAGCCTGGTCTGCAAGGCTATGGGGTGAATCATCATGGAACTCATTAACAGAGACATTGGGAACCTCCAAACATTGGACTCTACCCAGTTTGGCGTTGTCATGCCTCCTAAACCTGGTGGACTACTTTGAGACAGTTACTAAGGCTTTAGACTAGGGAAAGGAGGTCCACACAGCCTACCTAGACCTCACAAAGGCTTTTGACACCATTCACCATTCTGGTATTATAGACAAGCTCACCAGCCTGAACATAAACCCCTATGTCATGAGTTGAGTTGCCAATTGGCTCATGGATAGAACCCACATGGTGAGAGTTGCAGGCTCTAGGTCCAACTCTAAACCGTTTACAAGTGGCATCCCCCAGGGCTCAGTCCTGGAACCCCTCTTGTTCGGTATATACTTTTCAGAGGTACAGGCAAGCACAGGAGGACTATGGCTGACCAAGTTCGCAAATGATTGCAAACTGAGGGCCATAATTGACTCTCTGGCTGATACAGACATCCTCCAGAAGGGTCTCACTAAGATGGATACCTGGTGTCAAAATCATGGCCTCAAGCTAAATGCCAAAAAGTGCATAGTCATCTACTTTGGAAAAAACAAAGTACCCGTGAACTACCACATATGTGGTAGTCCCCTAAATACAGAAAATGTAATAAGGGATCTGGGGACCCAAGTAGATAGTAATCTCTTTTTTGATAATCATATTGCCAATGTGTTTAAAAAATCCTTCTGTGTGGCCCACCTAATCACAAAAGGGTTTGCATCTAGAACAAAAGAGGTTAATGTACCCCTCTACTCATCACTCATCAGACCCATCATAGAGTACAATGCCCCATTTGGGATGTACCTTACAAAACACCAAAAACAGCTGGAAAGACCACAAAAGTACCTCACCAAGAGAAATACTGGCCTCAACCAAATACCCTATGCAGCCCGACTGAAGAAACTCCAGCTGTACTCGGTTGCATACCGCTTACTCAGAGGTGATCTCTGCCTGACATACAAGACCATGTCCAACCCAGAATTGATGGACATGCTCCACCTAAAAAAAAACAATTCCCTGAGAGCCACATGCTCTAGGGATCTAAACCTCACCACAACAATAAATAGGACACGCTGGAGGGATAGATTCCTGTCCCAAAAACTCCCCATGCTTTGGAACAGGATTCCAATCTACATTAGGCATAGCCCCTCACTAACACTCTTCAAGAGAAACCCTGATGAATGGATAGGAAACAGAAAATTTACCCCAGGGATCACTGCATTGGCTCTGCTGGACAGAGGGACAGGGAACTAATGGCTCTACTGGACAGAGGCACAGGGAACTAATGTAAGGGGGCAGTGAAAGCCAACACATTCTGGCTAGGCTTATAGATGCCCTTGGGCAGATAGCCTAGTACTTACCTATGAACCTATATAGTAGGGCCACCATATGAAACCCACTTCACATTGGCCACAGATGTAACACACACACACACACACACACACACACACACACACACACACACCTGTCATGTCTGGGAGTAGAACCCCTAACTAACTAGTTTATTACACTACAGCAGTACTCAGTTATAGTACACGCCATGGAGATTACTGAAGTACTCCTTCCCCAAAGGTGTATTTCACACTGAATGACATCAGCAGGATTGCCATAGTAGGCCATTTGAAATGTACTGCATGTGACTAGCCTAAAATGCATTGCTCCCTACACAGACATTGTAACACACACAAAACATCCACAACTGCCATGGGTGGGGATGGAACCCTAACACAGTTCTAAATCTTTATAAACTCAGATAGTAGGGTAGTCAGTGTGTGAAGTAGTAGTAAGTTTATTTGTATAAGTAGTTTATATAGTTTTGAATGTTTTATTTTGTATATTGAAAGTAAGGAAGTTATAGCACTATTTCTAAATTGAGTGTTGCTTTAAATGCTGAATTCTTTAATGAATTTTAACATGTGATGCCTATATAAAGAGATGATGATGAATTTTTAAATTTTAACAGTCTGATGAAGCTTATATGAAAGCACTTACCTGATGCATAAGAATTAAAACCAGGATGTATTTTATATATACGGACTATCTCTTTTGTTTTTTATATACAGTTTACCCTAGAGTTGTTGCCAAGCTGTGTTTACCTCTTAGCTATTTTATTTGGACTTTCTTGTATTTTACTGTTCGTAAGCCAAGAGGTATTTATTTCGTTGGGAGCGTTCTTATATCTCTATACTGCCTGCATTTCCTTACATGTATCCAACGGAGACATGACGGAAATGAATGAGAATATTGAATTAGATTATAGACCGATCGTGTCTATGTGAGGAGAAGACAATGTTAATCCTGGCGCTGGTGTTATCGACCCTCAAGGATTCGTGAGTGGAGTTAATACAAGTGAAAGTAGACTAAAGGCAACTTATAATGGAGGCAAATGTCTGAAAACCAATCTTATGACATGTGTAAGGAGTGATGTTAACTCTTTGCTATTTTATGAAGCTGAAAGCAATATAACTACAACTTTGTTTACATTGGAATTAGCAGGACGAATGCAGACAGTGATAGAAAAGTTAGAGATTGATCTCTTAAAACTTAAACGCCTATCTACCCAATGACAGCATTTTGAGGTATGTCTCAACAGAAGTATTATACCTAGAGGTCTACGGGTTTTGAAATTACCCACTTATGGAGAGCAATACCCGGAATTACTCACCAAATGGCAAAAACTTAATTTAGAGGTGAGTAAGAATTATATTCAACTGTTGCTAGATTTCTTTAAACCCGTAGAAGAGGAATTAATTACATCTATCCTGAGGCAACAACAGGAACTATATTCCAATTATCCAGACTTTTTTAGTAAATAATGCACTCTCTAATGTGTTGGATGGTGTTCTGATATATGAGAGGCGGTTGTTACAGCAAAAAAGGAACAAAATAAACAGAGACACTCAAGATTTCCGACTAGGCCAAGAATTGCCTGGCCGAGACCAGACCTTACATCTAGGCGGATGCTAACAACAAATAGGAACGTAATTGATATTGCATGCCCTTTAAATGGCGAAATAAGAAAAAACAATGTTAATGACATCAGCAGTAATAACCTGCATACAAAATCTGTTAGTTTGAATTCCATCATAGACACTAACTCGGCCAGTACTGCAGTACCTGCCGTCTCTAATTCACCAGTTGGAAGCAATTTGGTTCAGACTGACATTCAGAATGAACTACCTAACAGTGTCTCTGATAATGTAACACATCCATTAACTGTGCCTCCTAAAAACAATCAAGTAATAGGAATTACACAGAGAGTTGACAGTGGGCAAAATCAAGGTATGTTTTTTCCACAATTCCCCCTTCCCATAACTATGGAGAAGGAGGTCAGGAGAGATCACTCGATGAGCCAAGGATGGCAGAAGTGGAAACTCTCAGAGGAGAGGGGGTCCAACCAAACCCTAAAAAAATGTGGAATCAGACGAAGATTGTCTGATTTGGAATATTTCACATAGGAGATTGGACAATGATGAGGTTAATGCATTGAATAAGGGTTTGAGTTTTATTCCTACAACACATTGTCAACTTACAGATGTAGTAACTGATGTTAAATTGTTTACCAGAAATGTCATGCTGAGATATCAATATGGTAATAGTGGAAATAGCCACTACCAGACGTTTAAGAAACCTAGTGAATATATACCACAAAATCACCCTTTAGTGGAAGCTTTTTACAATTTAGTGGAAGATGATGTTTATGAGAAATATAATAAAGATCACATAAGCCATGCTTCTGCAGAGAAAAGTTATAATAATTTGGAATATAATGAAAGGAAAGCCTTACAAAGACTACGACAGGACAACACGGTTGTTTTTAGACCAGCTGATAAGGGGGGACCCCTAGTAGTTATAGGCATGATACAATATCATAATACCATGACTGATATGCTTAATAATGATGAATATTATGGCATAATAACTAAACAGGAATTGTATAAAATTAAGTTCAATATACATCGAACGATAGTTGAGTTAGTCGACAGACATGTCATAGACATGGAATTAGCAAATTTTCTGCAAGTTAAATACCCAATGATGCTGAATATACAAGGAATACCTAAAATACATAAAGACAGTATTAACCCCCCTATGAGACCTATTGTCTCTGGTGGGGGATGGAGCACTGAACCATTCTCCCTTTACGTTGAAAGACATCTTAGACCCGTAATAGATAAAAACAAATATATACTTAAAGATACAAAGCAATTTTTATCTGATTTATATCAGTTCTTTAATCAAATGGAAATGAAATCCAATATGTTATTTGTAACTTTAGATGTGCAATCCTTATTTACTGTTATTCCAAATGAATTAGAAGTTGTCACTATTAAGAAATACTTAGCAAAAGATAGCCAATATACAGAACAGAAAATAGATCTTATTACCATGTTTTTGGAAATCATATTGGAGAATAATGTTTTTGTCTACGACAACAAGGGTTACATTCAACGCAATGGTGTGGCTATGGGCACATCTTGCGATAACAGCTATGCAAATATGTTCCTAGCCATGTGGGAAGAAGAAGAACTCTTCCAAAATGTATGGCATCGTGAACGTATCCAGTTCTATCAATGTTTTGTCGACGGTGTCTTTTTTGTATGGGAAGGAAATTCAGGAGAATTGGAAAGATACATTGAAACCATGAATAAGATGACTACATATTTAAAATTTACCTCTAACTATTCAGATACAAGAATTGAATACACAGACATCTTTGTAGAGAGGGTCATGAATATTTATTTCAACACAGGAGTTTATAGGAAAACATGCTATAGAAATACCCTCCTTCATCGACGTAGTATGCATCCCCTATATATATTTAATAACATTGTTAAGGGACAAAGTATGAGAATATCACTATTAAATGCCACTGAAGAAGGATATCAACAAGAAATTAATATATTTAAACATAGGCTCCTCAAACAAGGATATAAAGAAATAGAAAATGAAACAGGGCTACAGAATATTGACTAGTTGAGGCAAAATAGAGCAGCCCCATATTATTCAAGTCAAGTATACTGTCCCTAACAACAGAAAGATACTAGGTCACAATTGAAAATACCTATGTATTATACTAATGATAATAAAGACCTAAAGGATATAATTAGTAATCACTGGTGTATCCTTACAATTGATGAGGAATTAAGGAACATAGTAGGGGAAAAAAAAGTTTAAATATAAGAATAAATCCAGTCTTAAAAGGCTCTTGTGCCATCCAACAGTTAATGCCAGTAACCAAGTTTATACTGGTACTCATTGCTGTGGTAAATGTAATTTCTGCATATGTATTGAAACAGGAGACAGTTACATACATCCAGATACAGGACAATATTATCAATTCCATGTATCTGCAGACTGTGATACTGACCATGTGGTATACTTAGCCATCTGTCAAAAATGTCCAAGTAGCAACAACAAACATAAAAAACTCGACCAAATAGCTACTGTAAGGAATTCACAAAGTCACTGGAAACACTGGGCAGGATTCACAAAGCCTCCGTGTAAGAGTTATAACTCATACACGGAGGCTGCAGTTAAACAGAGTGATGTCAGCATGCTCTGCATATTCATGAGAGCATGCTGAATCACACCTAAGGCTAACACGGTCCGTGTAAGACAGTAGGGGGCGTGTCCGTAGGCCGAGCCCTGTAAGCGGACATGCCCCCAGAAGAGGAAAAGTGCCCAAAGTAAACACCCACGACAGAGTCCATGGAAATGTGAATAAACACAACACATGCCCCCACAGACTGCGAACATAAAATGTACAAATGAACATCTCATAATTTTTTTTTAAATTGTAAAGATGTTTAACCATGAGTGCGCTCGTTTGCGCAGGCGTGCCCGTAGCGCAGCCACAGTTAGCAGTCAGTGGGAAAGCATATAAGAACTAAATTTGCAAAGTAAGCCAAGAAGCAATAGCATAGCGGTAGAGATGTTGGCTGAAGAACAGGCATTCATGGTTCGAGCCCCCACAACACCAATTTTTATTTTTAGCAAAATAAGCATGAAACAAGTCCCTGACAAATATGTACACATAAACTCACATTTTATGTAAAATGTAATGAAATAGCCCATTTATATTGAAAAAATGTGAGGTAAAAAAACAATAAAAAATGCCAGATGTGCCCATAGCTGAGCTACAGTTTAACAGGGTGAGTGCATCTGCCCGTAGGTGAGCAGTGGTTTAAC
>NC_056743.1:1886519738-1886602238 GCF_019279795.1 Protopterus annectens
ATAGTTTCGAGGTAGGTACAACAGCTGTCATCCATATTATTTGAATAAAAATATAGTCAAAGGACAGTGCATTAGGGCAGCTCGAATGACTTCAGATTAGTCTGACATGGTACGGCAGTTGAGATATATAGGTACCATGTTTATAGATAGAGGATATCCCAGCAAGATGGTGGATGACGTGGTGACATACACCATCAGTGAATGGGGCAAAAAATATAAAATCTTATTAGGTCAGGGGACACAGAATGAAACACCTATGGATCAAGTTAATACGATTGAAGAATTCAGTAGGACTTGCGTTTTACCTTATAACAGTAATATTTCTGAAGTGAAAAATATTATCTTGCAGAATTGGAGCATACTAAAAAGTGATTCTATGATATATGAGCAAGTAGGGAAACAACCCAAATTTGTTAATAAGATAGGACAGAACTTGAAAAATAAATTAGATATAGGAAATGCATATAATCAGCATAATAGGACAGGAACTGCTAAATGTGGGAGATGTCATTATTGTTTTGTTATCTTGGAAGAACCTACTATACAAGTTAAAAATCAAAATAAGAACAGGATATATTTCATGAAAGGAAACTGTCAAACTAAGAATGTCATTTATTTTGCCTTATGTGATAACTTTCCAGCATTTTATGTAGGGAAAACTGGTCGACATCTGAGGAATAGGATATACGACCATTTGTATGCAATCAGAAAGGGTGATGTCAACAATGCCCTATATAGACATGTTAGGGACAGTCCAGGGTGCCAAATCTTCAGATTTGCTTTATTAGATGTATTACATCCCAACCTAGGGGTGGAAATCTGAAGGTTTTGTTAAGTGAGAGAGAGGTGAAATGGGAAATCACTTTAAATGCCACAGTAAAACCTGGAATTAATGATAATATATCTATTAAGCCTGTCCTAGAAGCAAGGATATGCATTTGAATAAGGTGGGAATTGTTTTAAATTAACATATTCTTACATGAAAGTATATATATTTTTATGTAAATTATGTTTAGTTTTACAATATTAGTGGGTAACATATGGCTTACTTTTATTACAATATTTATAAGCGGAAACGCATTTTTATGTGGTGGAGGGATTTTTTTCAGTTGTTTTACATTGCAATTATTGCATTGGTTTACCATTTTTTTAGGTATTAATACATTTTTCGTAACATTATGTTTGAAGAGGAAGTGATGACATCAGGAAGAGGGGTGTGATGAAATACGTGAATGTTATTGGTGTTAGCATGTATTTAAATGGATATTTCATTCATTTGATGTTCTGATGAAGTCTAGTTTACCTAGATGAAAGCACTAAACCTTTTTTAATAAATTTAGTGGAATACTTAGGGCAGGATTCACGAAGGCTTGCTCGGAGTGTAAGTTACGTGTAATACTCCATGCAAGCCTCACGATCCAGGAACAGCCCTAAACTTCGTGTAAGAGACCAGCTAAAACGTCTCTTACATGGACTGGGTGTGGATATGCTAAATTCCTCACTTGCAGCCGAAAGGTATGCAAATGAGGTATATTAGCGATCCACGAAGCAGAAACCATCCTGTGTAAGAGACGTTTTAGCTGCAGAAATGTACTCAGTTGACAACTGAGTACGTTTCTGCAAAAATCACAACAGAGCCATGTCAGCTCCAAATAAAGGGTGCATATGTGTCAGGCAGCATGCCAATGGCCAAATATGTGGCCATTGGCAAGGTACCCCGATGCAAATATTAAAATTTTTTTTTTTTTTCGGCGATCGTCGATGTTTAAACCCAGCGCAGCCCCGCCCAAACAGGCTGCACTGTATAAAACAAAAAATGAAGGTTATAAACCCACAAATGTGGGTTTTATGCAATACATGGAATGACAATGCAGGGACCAGCAGACCAAAAACAACATGGCCACCGTGTAGTGGTTGCTAAGGGGGGAAGCTGAGTCTAAGACATGTAACTAAGCATTGGTAGGCAATCTGATGTAAACGAGGGTTAGGATACTGAATCCCACAATCACCTAGCAAATGAGCACAGTCTGAGTAGTGTAAGAGATACATAACATGGAGGAATAGAGTAGGAGATAGGTGACATCACAGGGGGGAATGGTAGAAAGAAATGCAGTTCATTGGAGGTCAGTGTAACATGACAGATGACAGACACAGATCATGGAAAGAGGAGTGCCACAAGATAAGCATGGGAAAGTCAGGAAATGGAAGGTGTACACTGTTACTTACACCAAAGTTTCTTGCTGGGCGTGCATGCGCACGTGTGCATGCCATGAAGTGCGAGTAGGGCAGTGTGTGCACGTGTAAGGCAGACTGAGCATGTGGGAGCGTGTTGGTAGATGTTAACACTGTTTGCGCTGGTGTGCACATGTGTAGGGCAGACAAAGCATGTGGGAGCCTGTTGGCAGACTTGTAAGACTGTTTGCGCTGGTGTGCGCACATTTTAACCCAAATAGGCAGATCCTGAACAGTGTAAGCATGTGTGCGTGCATGTAAGCCACTGTGAGCGCGTTTCTGCTGGTATGCCCGCTGCTCCCCCCTGAGGAAACAGAAAGGAAAAAGGAAGCAACAGAATTAGTAGGAAGTTAACAGGGAATACTTATGGAGCTAGCAGGTGAAAACAACTAGAAGCAGGCAATTACACAGGCAGAATAGTAGCCCAGCCCAGCACTTAAAACTCTGCAAACAGCAGTGCAGGATGTTTCTCTCAAGAGACACTGCAAGACAGGAGTAAGCTAATAGAAGTGAAAACTGAAAAAGCTTCACTCAGAGCAGAAATGTTAGGGGCTGCCATAGCTGTCATAATGAGACATAGGCGACTTGCTGAGGGTGGTGACAATGCAGATGGTGCCAGACAACCCACAGTGAGGAGACAGAGAAGAGTGTACAGGCCCAGGGTCACCTACCACGGGTTACATGAGCTGGAGATAGTAGAGCGCTATAGAGTGGACAGAGAGCTCCTGCATCAAATAATTGAGCTGTGCAGGCCACGCCTCACACACAGAACCAACAGAGGGGAACCCATCGCAGTGGAAACTAAGGTATGTGTTGGCCTAAGAATACTAGCAACAGGTACCTTCCAGAGACCAACTGGTGATATGATGGGGATATCACAGGCATCAGCCTCCAGGGTACTGCACCAGTTCCTGGATGCCATGTCAGCACATGTTGGTGATCATGTATATTTTCCCAATGCCCGTGAGGTATTGGCCAGCAATATGCGTCTCTTCCAGCAAATAGCGGAATACCCTGAGGTAGTGGGTGTAATAAACTGCACGCACATATGCATCAAAGCACCAGCCGGTGAGCGGGGTAGGGCCTACATTAACCGCAAGGGCTTCCCCTCCATCAACTGCCAGGTTATGTGTGATGCCCAGGGCATAATAATGAAAGTGTGTGCTGGCTGCCCTGGGAGTTACCATAATTCCCACATCTTGCATTTGACGCAACTGTACCAGACATTTGCCAATGGGGACAACCCACACGGACACCTAGTGGGGGATGCAGGTTATGCACTGGAGCCGTGGCTGATGACACGCATCAGAAATGCACACACACCTGAACAGGAACACCATAATGAGGCACATGCACAAACACGTAATATAATAGAGCATGTGTTTGGGCTGCTCAAGTCACGGTTCCGGTGTCTCAACACATCTGGTGGAGACTTGCAGTACACACCAACTACATGTACACAAATTTTCATGGTATGTGCTATGCTACATAATATGATCTTGCGAAAACAGCTGCAGCAGGACCAGCATAGGGCTGGGCCAAACAGGCCCCCACCATTGCCAAGGCCATTACAGGCAGAGCATGACTCAGAGGAGGAACAACCTGAGCCTGCCCCAGTAAGCAGAAGGAGGCGTGCCCAGTATGCCCTGCACTTGGCAAAGAGGCAATGGATAGCACATACACTGGCTCTGTAGGAACCCTGGGAATGATACCCCCTCTGACTCACTCAAATAATAACAGGGATGCCTAAAATGACATGACCTGCTCACAAACATGTACAGGGAGTGTAATATGCGCATCCAACAGAGGCAGCCGTGCAGCACCTCCTGAGGCATGAATGCCATGTGTTAAGTAATGTAACACCATGTACTATATGCACACCTGAGGACCCTGACTAACATCCACCCTCACCAAGCATGAAGCCACAAAATGACAATGGGATGATAAATAGCAATAACTGGCTGAAGTAAAGCAGTTAGTCAAAGGGGAGCCAATGTGTTCCAGCCTGGGAAGACATGCAGAGCATGACATGATGCACCACCTGCTAGGGGTGGCATGCACCTTCCAGTCCAGGCCCCACGGATACTGGCAAAGGCTGTCAGTACCCACAGCATGCCCTGAATAGGTAAGTCTCAAAACACAAACCCACCTTCATAGGTACCACAAGGGATAGGAACCTAGATGTAATGCTACCCAATGCCAGAAGTCTAAACAGCAAGATCTGTGCAGTGTAAACGCACGCAGTATGGAGAATGTAGATATCAGTCCTGTAAAGGAAAACTGGGTCAAGGCTCACATCAGCATCCTAACACTACCAGGTCACACCTCATACTATGCTGTACAGCCGCAAAACATGGAACAAGCTACAAAAGGAGGGTGACTAACAATAAATGTCAAGGATAACCACACCCCCATGTTGGTACCACAACAAGAAGCAGCATGGATTAGCCATGGTCAAATATCAATTGCTATAACCGCCTCCCAGTATATAGCCTGCTGCAGACTACTGTCCTAATACCAGGAACAGCACCTGGCCTATGTTGGAATACATGAATATATCAAGCCCCCAAACCACATTATATTGCTTGACTGAAAATACCCAGACATACACTGGGAGCATTATACTAGCACCAACACAGTAGGAGAAAAGTTCCCAGAATCCATAAACCAAAATGCCCAGGAACAATGTACCACTATCACAAGAGGGGTAAGCATACTGGATGTGATAATCAGCAACATGGTTACTGGATGGCAAGATGAGAAGTGCATTCCTCACTGGTAAGACCAGATCATAGAGTAATCACACTGGA
Source organism: Protopterus annectens (assembly GCF_019279795.1). NCBI lineage: Eukaryota > Metazoa > Chordata > Ceratodontiformes > Protopteridae > Protopterus > Protopterus annectens. The sequence goes on from NC_056743.1 coordinate 1,886,524,781, forward strand.
TATACACATCCTGACCACAGTCCCTGGCCAGAAAACCACAGTGAAAAACATGTGTAAAGCATAGGTTGCACCCCTCCAAACCGATGTGCAATCCACGAAAGGCCCTGTGCAAGTGCAAAATATGGGACACACCGCAGAACATGTTATACAGGCATTCCATGAACACAGCCAGGAATGCTTGGAGTATGCAGTCACAAATAACAACAAGACACAATGCCATACACACAGGCATCTGGCATGCTGGACTCCAGCCATTACCAAACCATGCAAGAGAATGAGGAAGCTACTACATGATAGAGCAAACATAAAAAGGGAAGTGATCACTGATCAGTAGTATGGCAATAAAATATGTCCACACATACAATCCACTAAGGCCAGCCACAACAAGTAGAATCTGTGAATCCAGAGGAATGTGACACCTGCCCCAAGTACAAAGACAACCCACAACTCCCCCCAATAAATACAAATATATGTGAGAGATGCAACCATGTATCCATACCGGAGGCTGAGCTCCCCCAACGCAGTACTGTCAAAAGTAGTCAGGAGGAGAAGGTAACCACATACACCACAAACCCCGTCCCACATAGACCTATCACAACTGTAAACCAAACACATAAACACAGAAAAACATTCCCGGAGGCCCAATTACAAACACACCACACCAACAGAAGGCTCCAAAGCAGATCCCAAGCAACCACAACCTCCAAACCTAGCACATGCAACGAATAGTACACAAAGCTGGTGTGCCAAACAGTCACAGGCCAGAAGGAGAAACAACATGCCTGATACAGTTGTAATAGGTGTCTGTATAGGCAGACACACTGCTGTCCCACTCACCAGAATGAACAAGGGAAAGGGTATAGTAAGCTGCCTGTAAGCTGCCACAATATGCCACAAAACACAAGTACGCAGGTCACCCCAAAGCAAGCAGAAATATGATGCACTCATTGTCCATGCTGGTGTGAATGACCTGAGATGCACCTCCCTGGACTACATGAAAAGAGACATGGATGAGCTCTCTGAGTATGTACCCCTGGCCGGTATGACACTAGCCGTTTGCAGCATCCAACCCTCACCAAGAATGATGCCACAGTACAAACATAGAATGATCAGCTTTAACAGGTGGCACAGTTACAGCTGTCAGTCCAAGAGGGTCTAATGTCTGTCTGCTTGAGATGTCATGCATGCATGACAAGACATGCTGCTGTTCCAGGGATGGCTTGCAACTGTTACCCCTGGGTGTCTGGATACTGGATAAGGCCTTTGCCACCTCCATAGAGCCGTACGTAGGCAAGGCCAAAAAGACTACTCATCACACTAGAAAACATAAGTGGTAAGAAACATAAGGGTAATTCTGACCAATGCCAGATGTGTAAACTGCAATATGCATGCCCCTGAGGCACTTCCCAATATGGAGAACATCGATGTCTGTGCAGTGACAGAAGCCTGCTGCAAGCCTACTGATAGCACACCAGCACTACCAGGTTATACCACATATAATGCGTTATGGCCCCAACACCTGGACCAAAACATCAAAGGAGGGGGAGTATCCATATGCAGCACAGACACCCATGCGGCCAGGTAACTGACAATGCACAAAGCAGCGGAGACCACCCATGTGCACCTAAGTGTAGTCAAAACTGCTGTACAGTCTGTAGCATGCGACAGACCACACTCACACACAAGAACTCCACCCAGACATCCTGAAGACACTGGACAGTATGAATGTCCCACCAAATACCAGACAAGGTACTCACAAATTACCACATAGGTGGTAAACCATTATGTATGCAATGAGTAATCAGGGACCTAGGGACACAGGTTGACAGTAATCTGTCATGTGAGACTCACAATGCCAATGTGGCTAGGAAGATTGTCGATATTGGACACCGTATCATGAAAGGATTCACATGTACATCAACAGAGGTCACTGTGCCCCTGTACTGTTCCCTTATCAGACCCATAATCTAGTACAATGACTCATATGGGATGTACTGTACGTGACACCTGCAGCCGTTCGGAAGACCTCAAAAGTACCCCACCAAGAGGATAAAGGATGTCCAATATATGTCATATGCTGCCTGGCTGTAGACACCCCAGCTGAATGCAGTCACAGACTGCCTACACAGAGGCATTGTATGTCTGTTGTACAAGGCCATGTCCAACACAGGAGTAATGGACATGCTCCACCACAGGAAATAAAAGCCATTGGAGCTGTGAGAGTGACAGATGTCAGCCTCAACACATAATGAAATAGGATGTGCTGGAGGGACAGATACATAACCCAGAGGCTCGCCACACCCAGAAACAGGATCCCAATCCATGTTAGCAGAGCCCCTCACTGACAACCCTCAACAGGAATATTGCCAAGTGGATGGATGATCGTACATGTACACTGGGGGTCTTCACTGTGTCACGGCCAGACAGAGGCACAGTAAAGAAAATCATAAATGGCCATAATAGTCACATAGCAAGGGGCGGCGAAAGACACACACACTCTGGCTTGGCTTACTAATTCCCTAGGGTGGATAGCCTAGTATGAACCCATGAACCTATGAAGATACAAATTGTACAGGACACTAAGGATAATCACAAGGCTTACTTAACTGATGGTAGGAACCATGTTGGGAATCCACAGATATGCTCCGAGTCACACAGATATTACAAACAACATACCAAACACACACACACATTGCCAACATACAACCTGAGAGGTGCAGTGCAAACCCCCCCACCCAGAATGCAAAATATCTATCCCAACAGACTGCTGGTCCCCTGACATTGCAGATGCTGAGGTAACAGCCATCATCTGCAAAGCAAAACACACAGCAGCAAAGGTATGTGATGGTGTCCTGGGCTGAGACCAACATGGACTCCAAGAATAATGGAATGCCAAAGCACACTACTGCCCAATGTCAGCCTTACCACAGGATATGTACCCAAAGAGCAGTGTACAACAACAGTGGTCCCTCACAACAAAGGTGTTGCCTGAATGGATACTGCAAACTACCACCCCAGGATCCTGACAAGCTTGGTATGCATAGCTATGGAAAGGATCAGTATGTACCGCAGACATAAAGCTATTATGGACCTACTGATACCGGACCCTACACAGTGTGGCTGTCGTAACTACAGATCCTGCCCCTAAACATGTTTGACCCATTTGAAACAGTCATTAAGGTCATTGATGAGGGCAATTTGGTCCACACAGCGTAGCTGGACTGTGCATATGCTTCCAGACAATACCCTATGAGTTCAGTATGGATATGCTCACCAGCTTAAATATATACCCCTATGTCAGCAGAGGGGTTGCATACCAGACCAAGGACAGAACTGACATGGTCAGACATGCTAAATCCATGTCAGACTACAAAGCAGATATGTGTGGCATCCCACAAGGCTTGGTCCTGGGACCCCCACCATTCTGTATATATGTCCCATAGGTATAGGCCAACATGAAAGGACTGTGACTGAACATGTATGCAGAGGAGTACAAACAGCCCACCATATCCAACCTCCAGCTGACACAAGCAACTCACAAAAGGGCCACCTAGAAACAGACAACTGGAGCCATAGCCATGTCAGCAAGCTAATTGCAGAACTGTGTATAGACAACCACCATGGATATACAGTAAGTGCCCACAAATTACCACACATGTGTTAACCCATTACGTACCTAACATGTATTGAGAGTCCTGGGGACACAAGGTGACAGATATCCTGCACTGGACAAACATGTGGCTGTAGTGTTCGCAGAAACATACCATATACCCACCCAATCATTAAGGTTGTCAGATGTAGATAAGGGGAGGTCACTGTGGCTCTGCAGTCATCCTTCATCAGCGTCACAATTTACTACAATAGCCCCTGTGGGATATACCTCAGCAGACACCTCCATCAACTGTAGAGTCCACAACAGTACCCCACCAGGAGTAGCAAAGAACATGAACAGATGCCATGTGTTGCCTGAGTAAAACAAACTGCAGCTCCACACACTGCCATACTGCCCAGCCAGAGGCATGCTGTGCCTGATGTATGAAGCCATGTCCAAGCTGGAATCAATGAACATGCTGCAGCTTGTACAATCTGAATGGCAGTGAGCTATGCACATGAGAGACCTGAACTCCAGCACTGACATACATAGGACAAGCTGTACAGAATGATCCATAACACAGAAGGCACCCCCACTCTTGAGTAAACACCCGGTACAGGTTAGCCAGAGAGTCACCTATCTACACCCCTCAAGAGGAATCCCAAAGAGTGGATGGGAGATGGTAGGTTAACCCTGGGTATCACTGTTATGTCAGAGGTAGACGGAGGCACAGTATACTAACCATGACATATGTCATGGCAAACTCCAGTTACAATGTGTGTCAATGGACAAACACACCCTGTGACTAGCATTAGAAATGGCCTAGGGAACATCGCTAGTGTTTGCCAATGTCCACCTATTTTGTGGAATACACTAATAATGTTGGACTAGCCTGGTGTATGTAGTCCATATCTGAACATAATGCAACATGGTCATATGTGCACAACTGGCCCCTACACAGTCTGTTGTGCTCACTATGAAGATGTCAAGCAGTGATAGGACTAAAACCCAGGATACTGTCCACCACAGTGAAAGTACTGAACCAGTACACTGTACGGTACTACACTGTTAGGTCATTATGAAAGGATGTTGACAACTGTATGCAAAGTATTCCATGCAATCCCTGCAGGCACAGTATAATCCTTGTTGTGGCAGACATGAAGCAGTTGGCCAGTTAGTACACAACATGACACCCAACACACAACCATAAACATGAGATATTGTTGAAGTTCTCACACACCCAAATATGTGGTGGACTTCAGAGTGCAACATATGGAAAGCTCACACTGGGCATGCTCACACACTTGATAAATGAGGCATATGTCAGACAACATGCCATGGAAAGGCTGAACTGGGCATGCTCACACAGTTAGGCCATATCTCTGTTTAGCAGTTGGCCACACATATCTGGTAGTTGTATGTGTCATTCCAGGAACCAACCACAACACAGCAATCTGCCCAGTGCACACAGTAAATGACTACAGTGACATAAGTGATATAGTGGATTGCCCTCATAGTCAAACATCTTCCACAGATACACAAGTTGTTCATAGGAACAGGGAATGCTATGGCAATCAAGACCTGCAAACAGTAGAAAAGCACAACCCACACCTCCAGGTTAGTGGCAACGCACGAAGCGTCGGAGACCATCCAGGTGCAATTAACCATAGGTAAAACTGCCCTACAGTTTGTAACATGCTACAGACCACCTTCTCAAACTCAGGAAACCCACACAGCCTTCCTGAAGACACTGGAGAGTATGAATGTCTCTCCAAACACCATCATATTGGGTGACTTCAACTACCCAAACATAGACTGGGAACATTACTCAAGCCCCAACACCCTAGCCCAAAGGTTCCTTGAGTTCATAAACTCAAATGCTATGGAACAACTAGTCACCATTCCCACAAGAGGAGAAAATATACTAGACCTGATCATCACAAACATGGGGACAAAATGCTCCACACCGGAAGTATATCCCTCATTGGTGAGATCAGACCATAAATTAATCTCACTGGAGATCCACATCCCGCCCCCACCCCCAGCAAAAAAGACCATAGTGAAGAATTCTCAAAAGCAAACTTCACACTTCTTAAGACTGGAGTGGTATCCTTCAAGGCCCCAGAGCCAGTGGAAACCACAACCCACGCTGCTGAAACCCTTACAAATGCCTTCTACGAGCACCTCCAGGAATGTATAGATCAAGCAATCCCTAATAAAATCAAGACCCTTTCCACCAAAGGCAGCGCCCGGTCTGGTGGACCCCAGCCATAAACAAACTCTACAACAAGAGGAGAAAGCTACTACATGACAGAGCAAAATCCCTAAAAGGAAGGCATCTCTGATCAATACTAGGAAAAACTACGATCACTCATAAAATCATCCAAGGCCAACTTTGAGAGAAAAATCACTAATGACACAAAAGACAATCATAAAGCCTTCTTTAGCTATGTTAGAAACCTGGGTGGAAACTCCCAGATATGCTCAGAATTAGTCCAAAATGATAAAAATCACTGAACCCACAGACATTGCCAACATACTGGCAGACAGGTTCAGTGCAAATTCCCCAGGAGAAATATCTATCCCACCAGAGTCTAGCCTCCCAAACATCTCAGATGCCCAGGTGAGAGCTGCTCTCTAAAGCAAAAACACAGCATCAATGGGACGGATGGTGTCCCCGGCTGTGTGCTACGAACTCAATGAGGAACTAAACCCACACATAAGGCTGCTGTTTAATCTTAGCCTTACTACAGGATACGTGCCCAAAGAATGGCGTCACGGCAACTGTGGTCCCACTCCACAAAGGCGGTGCTTCTCACGGACCCTGGAAATTACCGCCCATAAGCTAGAAGAGCCTTGTCTGCAAAGCTATGGAGAGGATCATAATGGAACTCATAAATAAAGACATTGGGGACCTACAGACACTGGATCCTACCCAATTTGGCTTTGTCAAGGGCAGATCCTGCCTCTTGAACTTGGTCGACTTTTGAAACAGTCACTAAGGCCATTGATGAGGGTAAGGCAGTTCACACAGCCTACCTTGACCTAGCAAAAGCGTTCGACACAATACCCCACTCGGGCATCATAGAAAAGCTCACCAGCTTAGATGTAAACCCATATGTCACAAGATGGGTTGCAAACTGGCTCAAGGACAGAACACACAGGGTTAGAGTTGCTGGTGCCATGTCAGACTCTAAGCCGTCACGAGCGGTGTCCCACAGGGCTCAGTCCTGGGCCCCTCTTGTTCGGCATTTATTTTTCTGAAGTGCAGGCAAACATAGGGGATTGTGGCTGACAAAATTTGCAGATGACTGCAAACTGGGCACCATAATTGACACTCCATCAGACACAGACATCCTACAGAGAGGTCTCATAGAAATGGATAACTGGTGCCAGAGCCATGGCCTTAAGCTAAATGCCAAAAATGTATAGTCATACCCTTTGGGAAAAACAAGGTAACCCCTAATTACCACATAGGTGGTAATCCATTAAACACGGAAGACGTTATCAGGGACCTGGGGACCCAAGTTGACAGTAACCTCTCTTTTGACACTCACATTGCCAAAGTGGTTAGGAAGACCTTCTACATTGCCCACCTGATCATGAAGGGATTCACATCCAGATCAGGAGAGGTCATTGTACCCCTGTACTCTTCATTTATCAGACCAATGATTGAGTACAACGCCCCATTCGGAATGTACCTTACTCGACACCTGCAGCAGTTGGAAAGACCCCAAGTGTTCCTCACCAAAAGGATAAAGGGGCTCAAACATATGTCATATTATGCCCGACTGAAGAAACTCCAACTCTATTCAGTCGCATATCGTCTGCTCAGAGGTGATCTGTGCCTGACATACAAGGCCATGTCCAACCGAGAATTAATGGACATGCTCCACCTCAAAAAATCCAAATCCACCAGAGCCACGAGAGCAAGAGACTTAAACCTCAACATGGATATAAATAGGACGTGCTGGAGGGACAGATTCATCACCCAGAGACTCCCTACACTATGGAACAGAATCCCAGTCCATGTGAGGCAGAGCCCCTCACTGACTCTGTTCAAGAGAAATCTTGACGAGTGGATGGGAGATCGTAGGTTTACCCCGGGAATCATCTCTGTATCACTGCTGGACAGAGGCACAGCAAACTAATGGGTATAGTATTCTCATCCTAAGGGGTGGTGAAAGCCACACACACTCTGGCTAGGCTTATAAATGCCCTAGGGCAGATAGCCTAGTATGAACCTATGAACCTATGAACCTATGAACCTAAATATTGTGCATCTGACAATTGAACATATGGGTGTAGAGGTCAATACTAGGCTTGTTGCCCTAGGGAATGACAGCTTAGCCAGAGTGTGCTTGGCATCTACATCCCTAGTACAGTAGGCTACTGTGCCACTGTAAAGTAGGTCACACAAGGCAACATGTGAGGCTAGTGATCTGTGCCTCTGTCAAGCAGGGGCACAGTGGAGATCCCAGGGTTTGAATGTGCTAAGCCACAGCCATGTTGTTGGTGTGTGCTGGAAGAGGGTTGCTGAGGACCTCTAACAGTAAGTGGCCATCAATAACAGACTGAGGGGAGCCCTATCTGCATTGTCTGGACAATTCCACTGTCAACACTGTGTTGTGATGATTATGTGGGAATGACGTGTCGTGCTGGAACTGTTCACAGATGTCCTCCCTCTGTGGGCTACAGCTCTGCAATGTATTAGCTCACTCTGTTGGTTGGATGGCCCATATATGGCTGGTGTACACCTGACAGGTGTCTTGTTGTGGAGCAGTCATGGGTATATGTGGGATAGCATGATCAATGCAAACCATACACATGCTCATAAAATGCACGTCAAGGATTATGCAGAGTGGCCACTATAGTCCCCCAGCATGGGTCCTTTGAAGTTGTCCACCCCAGTCTTCACAAGTGTAGAGTCTGCTTGTGCTAAACACAGTTTGTGTGCAGTGACAGCCTTGCCTGGGGGTGGGGATGGGATATGGATGTCCAGGGAAAGGTGGGTATGGTCAGATATCAACAATGGTGGTCTACCTCTGGTGTGGAACAGTGAGTACCCATGTTGCAGATGGACAGGTGTAATATGTATTCCACCATGTGGCTGTGGTGTGTGGTTCTGCCATAGCACATGGGCCCACAACTTGTAGTGGCTGTAGGGTAAAGTGGTAGAGGCCTGTGTAGTTCCCACACACAATATGCCTGTACCTGATGTTAACAACTGGAATGGTGTATGTGAACACCTGCATATCACGGCACTGTTCCCAGGGAAGCTAAGTGTGTGTCCTGGATGTGGGAGTGGTGTTCTGGACTGGTTGTGTTGTGTGTTACAGGTCCTGTGGTCAGGAAGAGTGGTATAGAACATAACCTGCCAGTGCGATGTGCATATCTGACCCTGACGTAGGTGGCTGCAAATGCATATATATGCTATCCCCCACCTGACAGGTAGTACTAGATGTACATACCTCTGTGGAAATAAAGATGTCAGCACCCTATAAATACTGCAGGTGCAGACCAGATGCCCAGTAATTCGGTTAGCGCACTCTGCTAATGCGTCTCCCTCAAATGTCATAATATAGGTAGGTAGGAGTTCGAATGCAATTGCTCAGTGTGTGTGTGTGTGTGTGTGTGTGTGTGTGTGTGTGTGTGTGTGTGTGTGATGTCCCTTTTGGCAACTGTGAAAGTACTCTACAGGATGCACATTCCCCTATCTAAGCACGGATGATGTCAGCACCCTATAAGTACAGCAGGAGAAGGCACACCACCCAGTGTTTCGAATAGCGCGTACTGCTAATGTGTCTGTCACAAGTGTCATGACGTAGTTAGGTAGGAGTTTGAATCCTGCAACTGCCCAGTTTGTGCGGAGAGGGGTTTGTGTGTGTGCAAGTCTGTGTGAGGGGGTTGTCCCTTTTGGCAACTGTGAAAGCACTCTACAGGATGCACATTCCCCTATCTAAGCACGGATGATGTCAGCACTTTATAAGTACAGCAGGAGAAAAGAAGCCTCCCAGTAATTCAAATAACATGCTCTGCTAATGCATTTGTCGCAAGTGTCATAACATAGTTAGGAAGAGGTTTGAATTCTGCAACTGCCCAGTGTGTGTGGAGGGGGTTTTGTGTGTGTGCAAGTCTGTGTGAGGGAAATGTCCTTTTCGGCAACTGTGAAAGCACTCTACAGAATGCACATTCCCCTATCTAAGCACTGATGATGTCAGCACCCTATAAGTACAGCAGGGGAAGGAAAACCTCCCAGTAATTCAAATAGCGCGCTCCACTAATGTGTCTGTCACGAGTGTCATACTATAGTTAGGTAAGAGTTTGAATCTTGCAACTGCCCAGTGTGTGTGGAGGGGAGTTCGTGTGTGTGTGAGGAAGATGTCCCTTTTGGCAACTGTGAAAGCACTCTACAGGATGCACATTCCCCTATCTAAGCACAGATGATGTCAGCACCCTATAAGTACAGCAGGAGAAAGAAAACCTCCCAGTAATTAGAATAGCGCACTCTGCTAATGCAGCTGTCACGAGTGTCATAACATTGTTAGGGAGGAGTTTGAATCCTGCAACTGCCCAGTGTGTGTGGAGAGGGGTTCATGTGTGTGCACAATTGTGTGAGGAAGACGTCCCTTTTGGCAACTGTGAAAGCACTCTACAGGATGCACATTCCCTTATCTAAGCACGGATGATGTCAGCACCCTATAAGTAAAGCAGGAGAAGCAAAACCTCCCAGTAATTCGAATAGCGCACTCTGTTAATGCATGTGTCACAAGTGTTCTAAGATAGTTAGGTAGAGGTTTGAATCTTGCAACTGCCCACCGTGTGTGGAGGAGGATTCATGTGTGTGAGAAAGATGTCCCTTTTGGCAACTGTGAAAGCACTCTACAGGATGCACATTCCCCTAGCTAAGCACGGATGATGTCAGCATCCTATAAGTACAGCAGGAGAAGAAAAACCTCCCAGTAATTCAAATAGAGCACTCTGTTAATGCATCTGTCACGAGTGTCATAACATAGTTAGGTAGGAGTTTGAAACCTGCAAATGGCAAGTCTGTGCGTTTCAATATGGGTTGTTTGTGTGTGTGCCATTTTGTATGAAAGACATCTGCTTTTTTGCAATCAGGAGATCACACTAGATGATGCATATTACCCTTTCCAAACACTGATGATGTCAGCACCCTATAAGTACAGCCAGAGAAGAGGAACCTCCTAGTAATCCAAATAGTGCGCTTTGCTAATGCATTTCTCTCATGTGTCGTGACATAGTTAGGTAGGGGTATGAATCTGCAAAGGGCAAGTGTGTGTGGGGCTAGTAGGGTGTGTGTAAATGCAAGTGTGAGAGAACAGACCCTTTTGGCAAATACTACAATACAGCAGATGCCGCATATTCCCCCAGTAAACACAGGGGATGTCACCACACTATCAGCACAGCCAAACAGGGCTAGTTGGCCAGTAATGCCAATAGTGCACTCTGCTACTGGGTCTATTACCATTGTCAGAGTACAGATAGGTATGTTTTGGAAAGCCACAACTGCCACGTGTGGTTGTGTCACACATTATGACCTTGTGTGGGTCTTTGTGCATAACAATGCATGCCATTGCCTAAACCAGCAATGGCAATGCACACATGATATATGTGTGACATATACACATAAATACCTGTGACCTGCAGTAGTTACCATGTCTGACACATGCCTCAAGTGGATAAATGGTATTTGCAATGCATAACAATATGACTGTGTCTTACTGTGCAGGGGCCGCACGTGGTATGTGTCTATACAGTGTGGGTGTATATGGTAAAATACCTACAGCAAAGGATACACATCTGGTCTGGGCCATATAGTCTACATGTAGTCGATGTGCAGGTGCTGCATGTTCCCACCTGTTGTGGGAGTGGTAACATGTTATTTCACTGCAATGCAGTGAACACATGCTGGGAACCCTTCAACTAGTGTGTTGTAGCTACAGTAATGCTCACACAATGTTTGGCTGGATGCAGTCCAGCCATATAAAGACAGTTCTTGAGACTGTCATATTGCCAGTGTTGTTATGGAGGATAGGTGGGTTTCCTGTGTATGGGAGGGTTGTGTGTGCCAGGCTATGAACCAGAAGGCAGTCCGACACACTGTTAGCTGCACATGAATAGGCCCTGATGCTTTGTGCTGTGCCAACAACCTGGAGGTGTGTGTATCTGTGGTGCCTTGGGATACCACCCCCCTGTCCATGTGTGTTACATGTGTAGGTGACGACAGGCATGGTATGTGGTATAACCTGGCAGTGATGGGTTGCACCTGTGAGCCGTGAATCAGGACTCTGGTACTGCACAGACATTGCAGTTCACTGTGCTGAGGACAGTGTCCAGTGCATGCATCTTGTGGTGTACACAGCTGGTGTTGTGTAGCATCACTGTTACTGTCCTATCCTATGTGATACCCGTGGAGGTGGCTATGTAATCTGTGTCCTGCAGCATAAGGCAGTATGTGTGTATCAAGGGGCTTCGCCAATATACATTGGCCCATGGGTGTCACGTGCAAGCTGCCCCTCGCAAATCATTGTGGCTTCCCTAGCATGTAAGCACACGTTGACAGCCAGTGGATACCCTATGAATGACATTGGAGATTGAGCAGAATGTAGACATAGAACACCCTTCCTACATATAGTGGTAGCATATCCGGTGAGGGTATGATGGCAACCAAGATCAGGCTCATACTGGCCCATGCCACATGCGGACAGATCCCTTCTATGTTCCCTATCATGTAGTCCAGGGAGGAATGTCTCAGGTCATCCATAGTGGCATGGTCAATGACTGAGTCATATTTGTCCATGCCTCTGACTGACCTGTATACATGTGTTTTGTGGTGGACCATAGTGCCCCACAGGCATATCACTGTGACCTTCACCATGTACAGCCTGTTGAGTGGGACCCCACTGCAGTGGCCAAGAGAGGTACCTGACACAGCTGTAGCAGGAGTGTTGTGTAGCCCTACAGGCTGTGAGTGTGTGGCACACGGGGTGTGTGTGCCATGTGTGACATGTGCTCTGTTCCGATGTAATGTATGCCTGTGTGCCAGCTGCGGAGGTGTGTGATGCTCAGACAGGATGCTATTCTGAGTCTCCAAGTATGCCCCAGTGTGTTCAGATTGCTGTCAGTGTGGGGTCTATGTCTGACTGGTATTGTAGTCACTGTAGTATGTCATGCCACCTGACAGGGTATGGCATTACTGGGTTCAGAGTGCTCAGTCCACAGATTGGCTATGTGGTGGCATCCCACACATGTGTTGTACGTTCCTAGCCAGGGGTGATGGTTGACTGCATACATGTGGCAGCTGTGACACTGCCACATGACTCACATAAACCACAACTGGACCATAGAGGTGATTCACAGGTTACCTTTGCACATGCTACCCTAGAAATGTGATTGCCATGGTGATTACCAACACATAGGGCCAATGGGGAACAACCTACTGAAGGTGTGTATGTGTGGGTGTACTGCTACTGATTTCATAGCACTGGCATATATGACTGCACACATGGGTAAATGCCAGGTAAGACATGTGCAATGTGTCACAGGCAACGTACATGCGAACAGGACAGACAGTGACGTTCTGTCATGTGTAAACCTGACATACATATCGTACGCTATGCAGATGTCACTAGGAGTCCACAGAAGCAGTGTAACTCATTGCAGGTGGAAGCAGTGTTCCAGGGAATCCCAAATGAACATGCATGCAAACAAAGCTACAGTAAGCAGGGCTGGAAGTAGTCCATTGTACAACAAAGAAGGGGTAACACTAACAGTAGATTACAGTGCAAATATGTGGGCACTATCAACATGTACCCAGGAATGCACAGCGCAGATGCCCATGGTAGAACTGATATTATGTCATAGTTAATTGTGATTTGGATTACATTAGTACTGCACACATATCAACATGCGCAAACATCCACATTGCATAGTCATTGTGGGCAACTTGCCACCATTACTGTACATGTCCATCATTGCGTATCACTACTTGCATTAGCTTCCCCCCTGTGCTACCCATGTATGTGGCTATCTGTTGACATCCTTACCACTGGTATGCAATAATGTGCAGCTGTTACACTTTGGTACGTACTATGGGTGCAGATAACAATTCAGGACAGTCATACGGTTACTGCATCAGGCATGCTGGGATATACCCACAGTCATATCAGCACACTGTACTGTTACCAACATGATACTACTAATACACTTCTATGTAGTCACCCTGTGCATCAGCAACATGTTTACCTGTACCTGCACTGATGTTGGAGATTGCAGGAGGTGGCACAGTTTCATCAAATGTACAGGGTATGAATTAGGTATGCCTGAGTCTGCCACTGATACCACCAATTGACATGTGTGTGTATGCGTGTTGGTGAGGGACAGCAGTACAGGGTGGGGCACTGTTGGTGCAGTGTGTGCATGTATGTGGTAGCCCTAGGTGTTAACATTTCGCATGTGTGTATGCACGCACACAGTTCCACCTCATGGCTGCCATATACAGGGGGTTGTGGACAGCCACAGACTGCACTTGGCAGGTCATACAGATCAGTGTCTGTGGGCACGGACACGGTACCTGTGCTTGGTAGAGGTGCTACAGACCGTATCCGGTACTAGCCAGACTGGGTACTGTCATCAGAAGTGGGAGTGTGTTGACTGGACACAGGTCCCTGTTGGGACTGTCCAGAGCCATGTGCACGTGGTCTCCTGGGGTGTTGCGATGACAGCACAGACCCAGTATTGCTGGGGCTGCTGTTGGCACTATGGGGGCGTGTGCATGCCTGTTGTCATCCACACCAACTGCCAGCTGCTGTTGTTGCTGGCATACGGCCACGTCGACGCCACAACCACCCACCATTGCCCTGGATCATGGAAATGTGGTTGTGGAACTGCTGTAATATGTCCCCACAATGCCTGTCTATGACATCGATGAAATTACGGATAGCATCCACGATGTCACGCATACTGTCAGTCATGGCTGTGCGACATGTTCTCAGCTCCCTCAGACCCTGTCTGGTGTACCTTTCCATAAGCAACTGTGCCTGCATGACAGCCCGAAACATAGCTGAGGTTGACAGACCTCTTTGGGCACGTCTGCCAGAGGCAGTACGCCCATGGATGCTCCCATGAGAACCCATGGGCAACTGTCTGTGTGGTACCATCGCAGGACCCTGCCCATGGCTGCTGTGTGGGGAAGCATGTGCCACAGATACCACATTACCCTGGTCAATGCCCACTGTATCCTGTCCATCACCTAGGGACAATGGGACATAGGATGTACTGGCAGGATGACTGTGCGCAATGATGGGGTTGACAGCTGTGTACTGTCAATTGGCTGACCAATGGCAGACCCTGACACACCTTCCTGTGCCATTACACAGATATCATCATTACCAGTACCTGTGGCACCAGATTCAGGTTCCCTGCTGCAGGACACCTGAGCAGCACCAGAACCTGTGGGAGGAAGACAGGAAACACAGTTTACAGTGTCCACACAATGTTACCAGTGATGCACTTATGCACACATGCACACATGCACACGTGGACACATGCACACATGCACACATGCACACATGGACACAGGCACACATACACACATGCACACATGCACACAGGCACACAGGCACACGTGCACACATGCACACATGCACACATGCACACGTGGACAAGTGTACACATGCACACATGCACACATGCACACCTGGACACATGCACACATGCACACATGCACACATGCACACATGCACAAGTGGACACAGGCACACCTGCACACATGCACACATCCACACCCTGCAGTATACACACAGAGCACTACTGAGTTACACTAGTATTACTAGCACTATCAGGACTATTATAGGTATTGTTAAACACACTCACCAGCATGGATGGCCTGCCTTGCTGTAACACTGGAGGGACCTGCAGAAATGAGGAGATTAATGTCAGTGGGCACAACTGTGCCATTGATACTGCATATGATACAGTGCAGTAGTACACCAGTTGCCTTTCACACGTCAGCTGCTGATATTGCCAATATCACACCTGCACAATTATATACTATGTTGACAGCTACATACCACTGACACACCTTACACATACATAAACTAACAGTGTACAGAACAGTCAAGTGTACATATGGCATATTACCTGCACACTCCATGTCGTGCTGCTGTGTGGATCCAGCCTCCATCATGATGCAGGTGTAATGCTGTTGCTGTTCCAGGGCTGGAGCCACAACACTTAGGAGTAGCCTCTCCAGTCTGGTGAGGGGGGGATGTGTGGCCACCCCACCTCCTGTGGCAACCTGTTGCCTGTGGATATCCGACACACGCTGATGGACAGTTCTCATTAAATCACTGCAGTTATGTCGTACCTGCTCATATGTCCTATTATGCGTGCCAATGTCATTTACCCTACAGACAAGGTCTTGCCACAGTGCAGCCCTCTCCTGCTGATTCTGGCTGGTGCGGGAAAACAGTATGTCATAATCCCGCACCAGGCTCTGGTGTATCTCCTCATCTTCCACTGCAGAGTAGGCGGGATTACGCTGATGCGCCATCTCCCTGGAAGAGAACACAAACAGGATATCAGCAGACTATGTCAGGAATATATGGCACGCATACTATACATGATACTCACCTGTAGTGATATACTACTACTCCCATATGTAGCATGTGTGTGTCTCTTGGTGGATACACAAGTACATGGCCAGATATCAGTGCTCAGCCAACACCTGTGCAACAATACCTGCCACATTCCTTACAACATAGTAACATGCCCCATCGGTCAGTACACTGCAACAGGTCCAATGCACAACCTCACTCTGGGGATTCATACCAAGGTACTGTATGTGGAACGCCATCCACTAGTGTGATCTGTACACAAGTTACTCAGCTTGGATATACATATCCCACCACCACCACCAGCACAGTAGACTACATTGATATGTATGTGATTAGACAGTTATTCACTTGTTAGGACTGAGATGGTATCCATGCAGCCCACTGGGCCAGTGGAAGCCACAACCCACACTGCTGACCCTTTGCGAATGCATCCCACGGACATCCCACAGATTGCATGGAACATGCACACACATTTCTAACCCAGACCCTATGCACAAAGGTTAGGCATCCTGTCCGGTGGACCCCAGCCAGAGGCAGATTATATAACAATAGCAGGAGGCTACTGCAGGACAGAGCAGATTCACATTAAGGGAAGGCATCTGTGGTCAGCACTGGTAATACGCTACGGTCTCTCATGACAACAGCCACGGCCTACTCTGGGAGGGAAATGGCCACAAACACTATAGATAACCACAAGGCCTTCTTCAGTTATGTTACACATATGGACCAAACGCCTCAGATATGCTCTGAGTTAATACACACCTACTTAACATTCACCGAACACACAGATATTGGCAACATTCTTGCAGACAGGTTCGGTGCACGTATCCCCCCTCCTTCTCCCCCACAAGTAGAAATACTTATCACAGCTGAATGTAACCTCCCTATCATCTCACATGTCCAGGTGAGGGCCGCCCTCAGCAAAGCAGAACACACAGCATCACTTAGACCTGATGGTATCCCTGGATGTGTGCTACGTGCACTACAAGAGGATATGTAACCGCATATAAGACTGATATTTAACCTTGGCCGTACTACAGGATATGTACCTGAACACTGGCATACAGCAACAGTGGTCCCACTCCACTAAGGAGGCACATCTACTGACCCTGGGAACTACCGCACCATAAGCTTAACCGGCCTGGTCTGCTAAGCTATGGAATTATTCAGTATGGGACGCATATGCAGTGATATTGGGTACCTGCAGACACTTGTTCCCGGCCAGTTTGCCTTTGTGATGGGCTGATCCTGCCATTTGAACCTGGTTGACCTTTCAATACAGTCACTACAGCCATTGATGAGGGCAACGCAATCCCTACAGCCTACCTGGACTTGCCTAAGGTCTTCAACACAGTACTCCACTCAGGCATCATAGACAAGCTCATTAGCTTACATGTTACTACATATGTCACATGATGGGTTGCACACTGGTTGACATACAGAATCCATAATATCGATATTGTAGGAGCCATGTCAGACTCAGTGCCAGTCACATGTGGTATCCCACAGGCCTCTGTCTTAGGACCCCTCTTGTTTGGCATTTATTTCTCAGATGTAGAAGCGAACATGTGCGGGTTGTGGATGACAAAGTTCCCAGATGACTGCTAACTAAGCGCCATAGTCGTTACACCAGCTGACACACACATCCTACAGACGGGCCTGACTGCAACAGAAAACTGCTGCCAGGATCATGGCCTAACACTGACTGACATGTAATGTATAGTCATCCCCTTTTGGTGGAACTACGTGCACAGAACATATCACATGGACATACATATAGATACAGACCTATGACACATTTAGAGGGTTCACAGTATGCAGACTATTAACCTGCTACTTTACATTACCTGTGTTTGTCACAGCTGGTTGTGTTACCACTACTTCTGCTTCCTGTTGCTGCTGGCACGGCTTGCTACTGTCACTGCTGACAGCATAAACTCAGTGTGTGTACCGTGTGTTGTTTTTTTTTTTTTTTTCTCTCACTCTCTGTCTCTCTCTCTCTCTCTCTGTCTGCCTCCAGACAGTGCAATGAACGTATTGCATGTGTGGTGTGTTAGTACAGGATGCTTTTGTAGGTATCTGCATAAGTCCGTGTGATAGCCTCTGCACCAGTTGTAAGCCAGCATTTGCTAATTGCATGCAGCCAGTTGTGTACTGATTGCAGTTCTCACTGTGATCTCAGGACAGTGCTATAAAAGGGTATGTGAGATAGGCATTGCCCTTTCAGATTGTAAGGGTGGGGACCATGCTGGTATGCTGTGGACACTGTTCTGTGAGTGTAAAGGTTAGTATCTCTCTCATGATTCAGGCTGTGTTGTAGATTCACATTTCTCCATTCCTCTCTCCTGTTCCCTGTAGTAAGTGTGTATGCACAATGACACCTATAACTATATATGTATGTATATATATATATATATATATATATATATATATATATATGTATATGTAAATATACATACATTTATATATGTACATTAACTGACATTATTACCTACTAGCTACCAACTAGCATGGCTGTTTCTGTTCACACACTACTATTATGGAAATCCACTAGTTTTGACAGTAATTCTAAATGACATGCTTTGTGTACTACACATCCTATATTCCCTTTACATTCATTCCTACTATTACATGATATATTTATTTTAGCACAATGTTCATGTATAAGAGTCATGGCTTAGTGGTAGGCCATGCCAACTGCTCTTTCCAAGGTCCTGGGTTCGGGACTGACAGTGGGATTTTATTTTGCTTTAGGACCTGTCAATCAGGGTGACTAAGGCACTTTTAAGCAGTTGTAACCGGGTTAGCGCTGGTTTGCGTGGAGCTCACGCATGCGCACTGGCGTTCAGCTCTGCACACACACTCGCACACCCGCTTACAACCGCTTAACAGTGCTTACTGTGGCACACACCTGCGCTATTTTCTTTGAAAGAAATGAAAATGGGGAGACAGGAAAGTGCTGAAAAAGGGGTCACAAACAGGGTAAGACCATAGGGAAACAAGCTTGGGATTTGCAGGAGGGGTGTAGGTAAGGCCCATAGCTGTCCATTTCTTCATCAGCAACAGTTGTGCATATGTATGTAATTTGGTGTGACATTTGAAACCTTCCACCCCTGAGAGAGGTGTCAGGACAACAATAATACTTGTTGTACAGCCAATTGTAATTGATAGTTTCCATGTCCAGCAGACATGTGTGTGGAATGGGCAGCTATGTATGGGGCGTAATCTTTTTTTTTTTTTGTTTCAGGTGAGAGTGGTATGTCAGGTGAAGGAAGTCGGTATAGCTGGGGAGGTAGGTTGGGTAGGTCAACAGACAAGGCAAACAAGACGCATACAGGGACGGTGTATGACACGTGTGGGGGGGTTGGACAATTGACAGGACGGATGTTTGGATATCCAGAGCCCATGAGCCCACAGATGGCGGCAGTGGAACTGATATCCCCACCCATGGGCAGTTGCCACTGTTCCTTCACTGCCCAGGATGGGTCTGTGCTGGGGGCTGTGTAGGCCGGGCAACAGGCATGCCCATAAGTTGTGCCACCTGTGCCTCAAGCTGGCATAGGGGCCCAAGAACAGAGTCCTGGATCTCCTTACACACCACAGTCCGGACGCTATGGAGGGTGAGTGGTGGTTCTCCTCTGGCCACACTTGCAGAGGGGGGATGAGCCCCATCCCCTGCAGCTCTTCCACCTGCAGGTGGCACAGGGCCACCGGAGGAGGGTCCAGACTGGGCACTAGTGCCAGCTGCACTCGCCAGCTGAGGTGGGAGAGGTGGGTCTGCTGGAACCCGCCTTCCCTGTCATCCTATGTTTTGCATTATGTCATGACAGTTTGGGTTAGTAACATATAATACCATTAACAATTAGTTGTAACAGCATGCATTAGTATTCCCATTAACCAAACACCCAGATATTCACACCATTGAACAACGAGCATAACACATGCATAATTTGAACAGCAATACACAGTCCAACAACATGCAGGGTTGATTGATGGCAACAGGCCATCAGGTTTGGATGTATGAACAGGGCAGATGCATCAACAGACATGCAAATATTTATGACCCAACAGGACAAATGTCCAGGGGTGTTAATTGTGATTGCACATACCATTTTCACGTGGAATGGGTTATATGTGGTTATAGGGTGGGGTGAAGAAAATAATATTAACACCTTTGAATACCAATACATATGCTGTACATTTCTAATAGCTGCACATATATACACACTACTGTTCTAACTACAGTTTCCTATATGATAACTACTTCAATTTGGTGATAGGACTGTTACTGCTACATCAATATACATTTTATTGTTCTTCATACACATTCATATCTGGCTTTGTTCAACTACATCATCCTGCTACATTTGCTTTATATAGCTATAGACAACTGTGGATGTTTGCTATGTCAGACAATCATACTATCTGCATATTGCAGACTGAGAGCAACATATCCAGATTTTGGGATACACATTCCAGCTGCAGCAACACTTTGAACAGATTTCGCTGTTTGGTTTTGCTTCTCACATGCATTTTCTCCTGTACTGACTGCAGTATACTTTATTCAGGGGTTATTACTACTTTATTGGTGGATTCATAACACTTTCTCACACTCTCTCACTTGTTTTCATTTTACTATTCAGGATGGTACTTACTTCTAGGCTTTATTGACATGTTTTACCTGTAGTTATTACAATCCTTTCCAGCAGTCTCACTTCTGTCATGTTTCAGTATTTCGACAGGGGTATATTTCACACATGTGATTTGCTCATCTTCTGCAGCTGTACTTTTCAGCCTGCTGCAGGTTGTGTACTATTATATTACAGGTGGGGCATCTTTATTTCAGACTTTATTTCAGACATTTTCATTTTTCTGTTTGGCTTACAGACTGCAACACACTTTTGTAATCAAGCAATACTTGCAAACACTCTTACACTGTTACTTGCACATTCTATTACATAATGACTACACTGCACTCTTTTGCTAACTGTCATACTTTTATATTTCTTTACAGTTACTGGGAGAGGATTACTGACCTGCCTGGTGGCGCAACCGCACCAGCCTATCGCCATAGGCTCTGCTGTTCGCAGAACGGACACCTGCAGCTGTAATATAAATGAAGTAATATTGGAATACACATCTCCATAATATCAGCTAGTTTAATTTCTTACATACATAATTACATGTAACTTACTCAGTAGTGGGGCGTTGGGCATTTGCCGGGCCTCCTGGATCCAAAGGTTCAATTGGTCCTGCTTCCATCTCTTCAGGTCTGCATGGTGGTGACGAACCTGCTCACCAGTCCTTGGAATCCCTGTGGCACTGGTGAGATCATGAGCCAACCGGTCCCACACCTCAGCCCTATATGCTCCCCACAGGACCTGGCCCTGCATGAGTTGGGCCTCATGATTGTGGACTAGGAGCCAGACCATGTATCTGGACTCCTCAACGCCCCACCTCTGTGCTCAAAAGCAACTACCCTCACCTACTCCTGTCATTCTGGCTGCAAGTCAGTTCTACAATCGTTTATACTGTGTATTCCTGCCTATGGGGCTTATATATGCTGTTTTTCCCGCACATATCTGTGATTGGCCATTTTGGAATTGTATCAACTTCACAAAACCTGCTTTGTCATGCTCCACTTTGTATTCATTCCTATATATTTGCTATTACTGCATCTATAGGTACTGCTGTCATGGCTTAGTGGTTCAGTACTTTGACTATGGTGCATAGTATCCTGGTTTCGAACCTGGCCACTACTTTTTATTTTTTATGACTGTCTAGACAGGCTGAGGGGTGTGTCTGTGTAAAGGTAGTTTTGATACTGCTTGCTCAACGTTGCCCGCCGGTTAACTTGTTGGCGCGGTGCGCAGCTCCACGCAAATGGGGTACTCTGGTTTATGCCTCATTTGGCTATCAGCACGCATATTACGCTCAGCTCAGCTAGGGGCACACAGTTTCAGTGTGTTAAAGCACTGCTCACCTACGGGCACTCATTATGCACCTATTAAACCACTGCTCACCTACGGGCACTCATTTTGCACCTGTTAAACCACTGCTCACCTACGGGCACTTATTTTGCACCTGTTAAGCCACTGCTCACCTACGGGTAGATGCACTCACCTTGTTAAACTGTAGCTCAGCTATAGGCACATCTGGCATCTTTTCTTATTTTGTTATCTCACATTTCTTCAAAATAAATGGACTATTTCATTACATTTTACATAAACTATGATTTTATATGTGTACATGTTTGTCAGGAACTTGTTTCGTGCTTATTTTACTAGAATTAAAAATTGGTGTTGTGGGGGCTTGAACCATGAATGCCTGCTCTTCAGCGGACGTCGCTACCACTACGCTACTGTTTCTTGGCTTACTTTGCTTATTTAGTTCTTATATCCTTTTCCACTGACTGCTAACTGTGGCTAAGCTACGGGCATGCCAGCATAAGCGCACTTACGGGCAAACATCTTTACAATTTAAAAAAAATATATAACATGTTCATTTATATATTTTATGTTCATAGTCTTTGGGGGCACGTGTTGTGTTTATTCACATTTCCATGGCCTCTGTCATGGGTGTTTACTTTGGGCAATTTTCCTCTTCTGGGGGCGTGTCCGCTTTCAGGGCTCGGCCTACGGACACGCCCCCTACTGTCTTCCACAGACCATGTTAGCCTTCGGTGTGATTCAGCATGCCCTCATGCATATGCATGACATGCTGATGTCACACCGTTTAACTGCAGCCTCCGTGTAAGCCATGTATCTCTTACACGGAGGCTTCGTGAATCCTGCCCACAGTGTTTCCAGTGACTTTGTGAATTCCTTACAGTAGCTATTTGGTCAAGTTTTTTACGTCTGTCAAAAATGTCAATCTTTCTATGTCAGTAAAACTGACAGGATGTTTTGGACCAGAATTAGAGAACATCTCTATACTATTAGGATAGGTTATGTTACTAATGCTCTGGCCAAACATACTATGGCACAGGGACAAGAACATGTCTTTCGATTCATGGCCATAGATCATATAGTCCCTATAGTAAGAGAAGGCAATATACATAATAGTACAGAAAAGAAGGAAGTCAACTGGATCATGAGAATGAGGGCAGATAAAGGCAAAGGCTTGAATGAAAGAGCCTCAATTAAACCTGTTTTAAGAGCTAGACATTTAACTAGAAAGTAATTACACCATATAAGATATTTTATGAGGTTTACCTCCCTTTCACTGATATATGTTCTTAGGTTAGAATAATCATCACTTTACCAGTTAAAGCAGTACCAGATGGAGATGTAAGCATATACATAGTTTGAAGCTCCATATTTTAATACTATTGTTGTATTACCATTTAATCATTCATTAGTTGCCCAGTGTTATATATTTGTTCACATTATATATCGCATTCAACATTAATATATGCAGGCTTGATAAAACATTATTTGTAAGTCATGCCTACTAATTTTGATATGAATGCTGCGTGGTTATGCAGCAATGATTAATCATGCATTATTGTTTTGGTGCATGATTTTATAGTGTATCTACAGGGTATTCAAGCATAATTGTGTTTATTTATATTATACTTATTACAATGTAGTAAATGAATTTAATAGGGATAGGCAACTGTCTGTAATTATAAATCTGAAGGTGTCTAAGTACTGGAGAGATAAACTACCATTGATAGACAACCATAGAATAGAGCAAGCAATTAATTTAACTATAAAATCCACATCACTTCAAAAACTAACATTTACCCAGCTCATGATATATAATAATGCTTATTACACACATCTTAGATTACATAAATTTAACCCCAAAAACTCCCAAATGTGTCCACTTTGTAAAGATGAAACAGCTGACCTTCTGCACATGTTCTGGAGTTGTAAATGTGTTTTCAAACTTTGGAACTCACTGAAACTACAACTTCAAAAAATGGGTTACCAAATGTCAACACTCAATTGGGAATTTACGATTTTACATATCTCGCCAAATAATTTATCAAAAAACCAGGAATCCATTCTCATAAATATTTTCTTATTAATAAAACTTTACATAGCAACCAACTGGTTAACACCATCTATGCTTTCATGGAACAGCTTTAGGACTTTAGTGATAAAACATATATTAGCTCACAAATACATATTAAATAAACATAGCCAAAAACATGAGTTTGAAACTTTGGGAACTAATTTTCAACATTATACTTGCATTAATCATCGAATAGGGATTGCATTGATAATATACACAAATATCACCCACAATAAGATGTAGTAGTACTTGATAGGAAGGATAATACAAATAAAAAAGAAGGTTTTATCTTTTGTCATATCGCTAAGTGTTGAAAGCATTCTTGTAAATAGTGTAAATATGACGTACGTTTTATTGATGTTTGTACCAACTGTATAAAACCTGTATTTACTCTTGTGAAAAAAATAAATAAATAAATCTGAAGGTGTTTATATTATTATAAAGTTTAGTAGCTACCATGCACTTTATGTTCGGTTCGCAATACATAGGTTCAGGTTTTACACCCTAACACTATTGTTGTATTAGCATTTACTATTGATTGAATGCCTAATGTTATATACTTTTTAGTTTATACATAGCATTTAACATTAACATCTGCAGGCTTTATAAAATACTATATGGAAGTCATGCTTATCGAATTTGACACATATTCCACGTGGATGTGCAGCAATGATTAATTACACATTATTGCTTAGCTGCATGACTTCACAGTGTATTCACTGGGTACTTAAGTGGAATTGTCTGTATTTACATTATATTCACTATAAGGCAGCAAATGAATTTAATTGGGATAGGCATATTGTCTTTATTTATAAATTTTAATCTGAAGGTGTATAATAACATAAAGCCCATGCTGATTTATTGCTCTCTATGTTTAGACTGTAATAAATAGAATGTTATAATCAATATGCCTTTATACAACGTATACAAGTTTTTAATGAAAAGTAAATGGCACGAATAAATAGATAGTCCCCCGGTGTAAGGCTTGCGCCGGCAGTGCAGTGTAGAAATGGCGTAGCAGCGCCACATGCATAGTAATGAGTGTGCGCTGCAACCACAACCACGTGCATAGGGCACGTGCGCGAGTCTAGGGAGCCTAACTAGGTTGCGCTCGGAGGCATGGCCAGGTCGGCTGTCGATGAGCAACCTAAAGTGCTGAATCTTACAGCCCGCCTGCAATAATAACCGCACCTATCAGTGTCCGTGGATAATGAAACATATGCAAAGTATGCTACACATTACCCGTCCACACAACATGGAGAACCAAACATAAATGCACGAAATACAAAATGTTCCCGTTCAAGGAACAAATGATACTTAGAATACTGTGTCCGTTACGTAGTGCACTGTCAGCAGTCATACCCAGTGGAGGTGTACTGCATCATGTCAGTGCGCCGCAAATACACACGACTAGCCCCATGGGCATGGTCACCAGCAGTCCCACAGTGGTAGCGATAGTACACAGCTGGGCAGTAGTGGCCATATAACAACCATAAAGAAACTAGACATCCCAAATCGCATCCCAAACACACACAAACATATGTATAGTAAAATGTGCTATACACAGCAACGTAACCATCACATACACATAGGATGGCATATGCTGAATCGGAATATCCAGAAGCAGAACCCAGGCATGCAAATGTAATACACAACAACCCCTTTATAGCACGTAACCCGCACCCATGTCCGAATGTCCACCTAATCCAGCTAGCAGCCTTGCGCAGCTGTACACCTACACAGAGCGGGTATACCCCATATGTAGTAAGAAGTATTGTCCTAGGCAGTGACAGGCTTGCAAATATGTACCCCACATATGTCAACATCCCATCCCAGGTACTGAAATCCAAATGGCTGCATGTGAATGTGTCGGCAGAATGTGTACATCCCGCGTGTGGTTACTGACCTGTCTAAACACCATCGGTGTTCACACGCCACGGTGTCCATAACTGTACACATCTGGGCAAAGCATTATGTGTAGCCACGGTACTGATGAGTAGCTATGCAGATATGCAAAACATAATACACAGGGTGGAACAGCTGTCCACCATGCAGGTCACCCCAGCAGGGTTGCCACATGTACAGATTGTCAAGGTGGGACATCACTGGTAGATATGTGTGGATTTCCATGGTAAAACACCCACGGCCAATGCAAAGGATAGAATAACACATATATGCCAGAATGAAAGGTTATTGCATAGCATGTGAATAGCTTAAGCTATCCAGTATAATAGTCATGTGTACCAGATACAAAATGCCTGTAACATGCAAGTAGTAATGAAGGTAAGAAATATACTACTGTGTTAATATCACAGGACATATGGCATGTGTCAGGTGTTGACGCAGGACACAAATGTCCAACATGGGGCCTCCCCCGCAAAGAGGAGCAAGTGCTAACCCTACCCCCCACTGAAGTATCGTCAGTATAAATACAACCCAATCACACACCAACACCACCGTCCAACCTATGACAGCAACAAAAGCTGGACAAAGACTAACACGGTGTGCACAAATAGGGACACGTAATCAGTGCTCTCACAACCTTCTACAGATCACTGAATAATAGTATGTACATACGGATGAAATGCTGTGAAGGATGTGTGGTAGTCCCCAGTATTACAGAGGTACGTACACATATATACTGTAACCAACCGTCACATATGTTCACTGTAACACAGCATACCTGCAGGTAATACATAGTTCAGTCATGTGCTACATAAATATCCACGTATGAATGACTACAGGGAATAGTCAAATGTGAATGGGAACAACGCACAACATGGAATATGTATGATAACCAGCACCACCCACATCATTGGATGCCAACAGCATAAGCTATTGCCAGTTGTCCAAACACCCGTGTCTGTAAACACAGAATGAATATTATAGCAATAACCCATGCCTGGGTGTGGGTAATGCTGGATTTACCCATGGTTGGCGTGGTTTGGTCCCGAGGGAGACGCCCGAGGGACCAAACAAAGCCAACCGTGGGTAAATACAGCATTACCCACACCCAGAAGTGGGTTATTGCTATTATACCATGACATTATGTAAGAAAAGGAACTATTAATTTTCTTAAATAATGGCATAGTATATGCCTGTTTGATGCCCTTCTGCAAATGTCTGGCATCCGCAGCCTGCGCAGTACATCAGAGCTGTGGGCAAAAGCAACGGAGAAAGCAAGATCTCTGTTGCTTTTGTTTAGTGTTTTGCTATGTTAAATGGGTTTAACATAGCGAGACAGCTGTAAAATAAGCAACGGAGATGTCCGTTGCTTATTTTAAAGCTGTCTCGCTATGTTAAACCCATTTAACATAGCGAAACACTAAAAAGAAGCAACGGAGATCTTGCTTTCTCCGTTGCTTTCTTTTAAAACCTGTCTCGCTATGTTAAATGTGTTTAGCATAGCGAGACAGCTTTAAAATAAGCAACGGAGATCGCCCGGGCGACCGGACCTTTTTCCATTAGTATAACTCGATTTACAACGGGTACGCTGGCCAATCAGCGTGCACGGTTTGGAATAATAATGGGGGGTCATGGTATAATAAACATGGACAAACCATGCCCATGTGCCTCGTCTGACATTCGTACACGTTCAGGGCAGTTCTGTACACTAGGCGGACAAGACCAAACCCAGAGCACCACAGGAACACCCTGACAATTAAAGACCTGCATGTGTCGGGACTATAAGTCTTTGTGTTCTGAATATCCCTGCGGTTACGCCATATGCAGCCTGGGTCCAGAGCATTAGGGAATAGGGAATGTGTAACATGTAGTACCACACTTTTCCCAGCAGGAGAATGGATGCCTGTGATGTAAGTGAGTGTGGGGGGGATATGTTAATGTAGCTATGTACCATGGGTATGCATATAAATGAGACAGAACACCAAACGTGTAGTGGTCACAGCAACCGGCCAACGTGAATGCAGTCCCATTTGAATTACGAGTATAGACCATATAAATGCGAATGTGTAATTAATGCATCTGTGCCGTAAAGACAGTTATATATGTAAAGGTGAAAGTGTGTTTCACATACGTCCGTTAACCAGATCAGAGATATGTTACTGGTACTGTCACAACTAATACAGGCCGTGTAAGGACAAAGACTCAGTAAACATATGTAACCCAGAATACGGATATGCATGTGCGCCTGCGCGTAACCCACAATAAGGAAATGCAAGTGCGTCTGTGCGTGTGTGATCCGCTCACAGCAGAGTAAATTAATGCTGTTTCCCCCACGTTAGTTATACATGTCTCAAAACTGTCAGCCTCTGAAAGTATGGAACCAGACAATGCCATGCAAAGTACCGGTACAAATAGGGAAAAACACAAGATATTTGCTAAAACAAACATAGAAAGTGGATAGAATAGCGGGTGTGTTAGTAGCAGGGATTGAAGAAGGGTATGCATTCGTAACCTGAACTACTTGTCAGAAGGTGCCACCGTAAGTCTTAAATGAAATGCCAGCAAATTGCCAGATAGACACAGGTTAATGTAAAACACACCTAAGATAAAGGGTCAGCCATCCATACACTCTGCCAGTATCTGTACAGTGGAAAGGTATGGTATGGTTATAGATGTGTGTACACAGGTAATCCACAGACATTAACAAAGCAAGGTATGAAACGAGGAGTTTACATGTATATATGTACAAACAACAGACCTATGTCTCGTATATATGACACATGGATATAAATATGCCAAGTAATAGCTAATATGAGTAGACAGACATCCACGAATGGGGACTATACAGCAGCAGTCAAAATCACTGGCCAGAAAGTGACAGTCCAGCAAGTTCTACACTTTAAACATGCATATTGGTGTCCATTGTATGACTCCAAAAATGTATACATTCTCAGTACCTGCTGCTATTGACGCAAAAGACGTGACAGCCGCAAATACGAATCAGCCATATATGCAGTAGAATCAGGTGCAAGGGTGATGACACGTGTCCATGAAATGCATGACGTATGAACTGACATCCCTAGAGTGGGGAGTGCATATAAGTGCATCCACATCTCAGTACCGCACACATTAACCATGTGTAATGTGTACCGTAGAGGGTTGTCAGGCATGGGAACCTGGGTATGCAGAAATGGGCCTAGGTGTTGTTTGGAGAATTGTAGGCCGCCCGTGGGAGGGATGTGGGTATAGCACATGCCTTTATTCTCAATAATGGTGCAAAGTATCCACTGGATAATGCGGAAAGCAATTTGGAAATATGTACAGCCCTATATCAGTGTCCTGTAGGCGATTCCCATGGATGGACATGCGTACGACCAAGATGGTACCCATAACTGGAAAACTGTCAGAATAACACAGCTGCAGTAAGGCATAGTACAGGCAATACAGATAGGGACTACATTATAAATACCCCATACAAAGTCAGACCGTTGTGCAAATACTGGCGTAGCCATGAATACGGATGTTATGAGTGTTACTAATCATGCAATGGAAATATCAGTCACTATCACCTAACGCACAGTCCGTAATGCCTAGACAGCAATCAGCTAGAAAGGCACATCACTATGTAAAATGTAACAAGGGCAAAGGTCAAACATCAGGGCGTGTACACAAAATGACAACAGGTCAAGGGTATGAAGGAGCTAACCTGTCCAAAATACATGTACTGAACTGGTGATACTAGGCGGACAGGTGAGAAGAAAGACAGCAGGACAAATGGGCAAACATGTATAAGTCATGCCCCGGAAAATGTGAATGACAACGTATGCCCTGCGAAGGTCAATGTGGCAGGTAATTAGACACAAAGGTAAAGTGTCCCCCAGGGTGTCATGAAGTGTCAACATAACAATTTCCAGACCCCCATAGTCGTACGTGAGCCCCGCCATTGACGGAAAGCACAAATACGATGCACACATATGGTACATGAAAGAACAATTAGTGTGGATAAGCTGATGTAGACCTGTGTGAGGAATACAACTGTCTGTGTGGGTGTGTCCTGCAAATACAAAGTAATGGCATGTGGGCTGTCATGCCGCCATACACTGTGTGTATTGTAGTCAGAAAGTTGGTATGTTGTATCAGACACATACTCTGCAACTGTACAGATGTACGCAGACTGTGTAGAGTTATGCCTCATATGTTTGCTGTGTTCCATGTAACAGTAACAGTCCAGCACTCTCATGATAACTGACGACAGGAAACAATGACAAACATGTGATGAAGACACCAAATCAGACAGAAATGCCATACTCATGCATAACATATCATTGTGCCCACTATCAATGTTTGTAACAGCAACATGTCAATACTGGCCCTGAGTGTCCCACTATCACATAAGGCCTTGTCCAGATATATGCTCCGTGAGGTGGAGTGTTATGAACAGAAACAGATACATGTGTGTGGAAACATTATAATCCACTGCAAGATGATGAAATGTGCTGCAGTAGGAAGTGCAGTACTGTCCGCAGGTATGTGCTGATATGTCAAATTAAACAGTAGTCTACATGACTTACCTATATTGGTGACACCTGTACAGATGATTATAGTGGGACATACACACGACCATGCACACAGCTCAGATAGACATACACACATCATAAACAGGCAATGATACACAAAGTCTATGGCGTGTACGAGTACAGTGACAGTACAGCAAGGATAGCTGTCTGCCAAAATATACAGCAGATGTCTGTAAGGGTGTGTAACACCTCCCAGAACACGGACATTGCATGGACAATGTTTGGATTTGCATCGTACCCCATTGCTATGTGTAAGCTGTGCAAATATGCGATACATGGGACAAACAGCTGTCCATGCAAGAGCAGCGCTATGGGCATAAAATATGTATATATAAATACATCGAGAGAGATACAGACAGACACATGTGGCAAGGCCGGTAGTGGAACCTACACATCACTACCCTATCACACCACAGCATGATGCACGTAGAGAACACGCTACGGAGGTCACTAACCACAGCAGACACACAGGCATTCCACTAGGTGCGTCTCAACATCCGCAAACACAGAGATGTCAGCAGGATATATGTGTGTTGCGAAGCATCTAAAACCATAACCTATGAACCCATGAGGCCGGGAGCATAGACACACACACAAATCTGGCAGGCATGGGAATTGACCTTACACCTACCTACCCTATCGCACTACAGTATGACACAATTACAGAATGGGCTACTCAGACTACTGAACACAGCACTGTCAGAGGCATACTTCTAGGTGGGTGACATCATCCGCAAAGGAATAGACGCTGATAGCAAATGTATGTGTTGTGAGGCATCTAAAAGCATTACTGTCTCCAGAGGCTGCTGGAAACACACACACACACTTGGAAGGGCCGGGAGTTGAACCTACATCTACCTACATGAACACACTACAGCATGATGCATTTACAGAACGTGTTACCAAGAATACTGAGCATGGCGCTGTAAGAGGCATACTTCTAGGTGGGTGACATCATCCACAAAGGAATAGACGCCGATAGCAAATGTATGTGTTGTGAGGTGTCTAAAAGCATTACTGTCTCCAGAGGCAGCTGGAAACACACACACACACACTTGGAAGGGCCGGGAGTTGAACCTACACCTACCTACCTGAACACACTACAGCATGATGCATTTACAGAATGCGCTACCAAGATTACTGAGCACAGCATTGTCAGAGGCATACTTCTAGGTGGGTGATATCATCCGCAAAGGCAAGGATGCCGATAGGGAATGAATACAGAGTGAGCAGTCACACAGCATGTTACTATCCCAAGGTGGACGTACAGTAACACGGCAGTGCTGCACTCGGGAATACTAACTATCTATGGAGCACTACATCATGAAATGGATACGGGATGCACCACAGACAGTACACCCTTTGAGAGAGCAACCAGTATGTTTGATGTAGGCATCCATTGTGGCATAGCAACTTTATATAATTCACCTGGATGGCCACCATGGCTATACAGGATGTCAATGGCCATGGCTACATGCCTAGTATCAGACGTCAGTGTCGAATGTACAGTGTGTCCATGAATGGTGTACTGGGCATGCTCACACACTTAGCATTTGCAAAGTGCAAACATGCATACACATGGAGTGTAATCATGAAAGGGCAGAGTGTGGAATGTACTGTGTGTCCACTTACACAACAGCAAACTGGGCATGCTCACACACTTAGCAGTTGCAAAAGGGAAACATGCATGCACACGGGGTATAATCACAGAAGGGTGCCGTGTGC
Organism: Protopterus annectens; assembly: GCF_019279795.1. NCBI lineage: Eukaryota > Metazoa > Chordata > Ceratodontiformes > Protopteridae > Protopterus > Protopterus annectens. Next base: position 1,886,557,243 of record NC_056743.1, read on the forward strand.
AATGTACTGTGTGTCCATCTACACAACTGCTTACTGGGCATGCTCACACACTTAGCATTTGCTACGTGCCATCCAGCATGCAGATGGAGTGTACACACAGAAGGCATACACATGGAGTGTAATCATGAAAGGGCAGAGTGTGGAATGTACTGTGTGTCCACTTACACAACAGCAAACTGGGCATGCTCACACACTTAGCAGTTGCAAAGGGGAAACATGCATGCACACGGGGTATAATCACAGAAGGGCGCAGTGTGCAATGTACTGTGTGTCCATCTGCACAACTGCTTACTGGGCATGCTCACACACTTAGCATTTGCTAAGTGCCGTCCAGCATGCAGATAGAGTGTACACACAGAAGGCATACACATGGAGTGTAATCATGAAAGGGCAGAGTGTGGAATGTACTGTGTGTCCACTTACACAACAGCAAACTGGGCATGCTCACACACTTAGCAGTTGCAAAGGGGAAACATGCATGCACACGGGGTATAATCACAGAAGGGCATGGTGTGCAATGTACTGTGTATCCATCTACACAACTGCTTACTGGGCATGCTCACACACTTAGCATTTGCTAAGTGCCGTCCAGCATGCAGACGGCGTGTACACACAGCAGGTCACAGTAAGGTAAAACTGTCCACACGCACAGGGTGGTCACACATGCAGTTACTTGTACACACACAGATGACATCACAGGTGTCACGGGTGCAGGTCACACATGTACACACTGCAGTGAACACTGTAGCTGTCATGCCAGCACCATGTCATCGGTGCAGCAGTAAGCCTCACGGTCCAACAACAGCATGTGACATATGTCCACAGGTCTGTATAGCAGTGTACACCAGTTGTGCAGAGTACACATGTACTAACAATGATCCAACATGTGTGATGTAGTCCACCTTTATCAGTATACATGGACAGGTTGGCTCCACACATACCACAGCCCTGACACAGCTGTGACACATGACTGCTGCCGTACCACAATGAACAAACGTCTGGATATGTCATACATGTGATTGTCTGGATTTGTGCATGGACTGCACACATGGCACATACAAAGCCTGTGATGTACCACATGCATAACACTGGCGTACCCAGTGCTATGCACACAAATGGAAGGTGGACCCATGTCTGTGGAATGCTCCAACTACAGGGTGTAGCAGTGTTGACTGGGACACATACCCTTGTATTGTTTGCCTGTGACAGCTGTGATACCATACCACAGTCCATATTTTATGTATGCCAACACACATGTCAAAAGTAGCAATGCATACAAACATGGCAACAGGAGACACATGTGACATGTGTATTGTGCATGGAGCAGCCATGCATGAGCAGTGGCCGTTGTCCATAACATAGTTGCAACAACCTACCACATGCATACCCATCATAGGGGCCGTTATACGGTGACATAGAAACAGCATGTATGGAGGTATGTGTATACATAATGTGTTTAAACACCTGTCTACATGCATGTGTGCAGGTGGTGGCTCACAGTTGTGTCACACACCATCCTACCCTGCCATGTGCATACAGTATGCTATGTCACTGTTACATGACAGTGCTGACATAATGCATACCCAGCGGTCAGGTGTTATCAACTGTATGTCACATGGCAACTGTAACACCTACCACCTCCCAAGTGCATATATCAGCACATCTGCTGGATACAGTGTTGGTACACATAATGCACTACATACCACTGCATGCCTGCACACGTATCATATGGCAGGTGTAGTATTCCCAGCACTGACATGTGTGCATGAATATGTGCCCATGTATGCCACATATCGGGGGGAATATGTCCCACTTGCTACACATCCCTGTACACCATAGTAGAGATCTGTACATACCTCAGTGTGGGGAGCATGAATTTGGATGGTGCAGTACATGCAACACGTTGTCTCTCTGTGTACACATGTGGGGTCACCACAATGTGTGTGTGTCTACATGTTTGTATGTCTGCTGCTTGGTGTGAGGGTGTATGCTAATATACTGTTGTGAAAAAACACTAACCACACATGGTGACTATCCCGTACTGGTGCTGCATTGCACAACCCTGTTGATGCCATAGGTGTGAGCCATACTGGCTACCTGTGCATGTCCGCTCCCTGTGACATGGCGTGTGGGTGCATAGTATTGTGAGGGTGCTGACCACACAGGCAGGTGTCCCCATCTGCACACTATGGGGTGTGCGTCATAGTGGTGTACACCCCGTGATTGCGACCATGTTCCTGTACTGTTACAGGGTCCTACTGCTGCACAGTGTGCCCCACAGCTGACAAGTGACACCTCAAGTCAGTGGCCATCACGCTGTGTACGACACCTGCACCATGTCACCATACCTGTAGTGTGTCCTGCTATGTATGTGGCATCTCTGTCCACTGTAGCCTGTGGCACCGACCACATGCGTCAGGTGCAGTATATGTGCGGGCATGTGTGTCATGTAGGTGTCCAGTCAGGTTGAGGGTACATGTAGTATGCTGATATTGCCAGATGTGCCTGTGAGTAATCCACAGCTACACGTGGGGTACCGATAACAGTGCTCCCTGTAGGCACATGTGAGTACACCATAGGAGGGGTTCAGGGTATCAGAACCAACATGGTGCTACACATGTAACCGTCACACATACCGTGAACACATCACAATGCATGCTGCACCTGCACTTCATGGTATAACTGCTGCATGTTGACAGTACACAACCCATGTCACATACGCATCTGTAAGTATTCATACAAAACCACTGCAACATACACATCCCACGCTATGCATACACAGGTATCACATACACCTCTCACTATCCTGTCCACCCTGTGCATCAGAATATATTTGCATAACCCTGCACCGATGGTGTGGATGACAGGGATGTGGCAGAGGCTTCATCATATGCACAGGGTGATATGTTTGCCAGGGGCATAGGCTGCACCAATGGATAACATCATGTGTGTGTGTAAGGGCCGCTGAGTTTACTGGACATGTCTGTGCAGAATGCATGTGGGTGTGGTGGAGCCCTACAGTTGTGTCTGCTGTGTGTGGGTATGTGTGTACACAGTTCAGCCATATGTGATGCCTACACAGGGTATAATTGAGAGCCCCAGACTGTACAGTGCAGGTTGTACAGCTCACTGTGTCCATCCATGGCCACGTGACCTGTGCCTGCCTGGGGTTGCACGGGCACTACCAGGTGGAGGTACAGAGTGGCTACTGTCCGATGACACATGTCCACTGGAACCGTGTCCATGATGGGACCGGCCAGGGCCACACCCATGTGGCCTGCTGTGTCCTGGTGTGGACAGTGCAGCACCAGCTGCACTGCTACCGGCACTATGTGAGTGGGCATGAGAGGTGGCATGCACACGTCGACCTACACTAGGTGGTGTTGCTGGCCTATGCCCATGTGTCCTACTCCTCACCCCTACCAGGTGTTCCAGCACAGACAGCTCACGCTCACGGATTGCCATGCCTCAGTCAAGGATTCCAACCATTTCACCTAATCGCCTATCCAGTACATTAGCAATCTGCTGTTGAGCATTTGCCAGTGACTGGATGTTGTCATTTAGGGTACGGATTGCAGCCCTCTGCAGCTTCTGCCCTTCTTGGGTCTGCCGTTCTGCACGTGCCTGTACCGCCATTACAGTCTGGAACATGCGTCTGGTGATACCAGCTGATGCACCCTGTACTGCAGGTGCATGTCTGCCAGAGGTCCTCCTACGAGCAGCACCAGCCACATGCCTGTGTGGCACATCACCAGTCATTACACTGGCAACATGGTGTGTAGTCACACCTTCTGTAGCCACCACACATTCCTGTTCAATGCCAACAGACGCTGACTGTCCTTCCTCTATGGGCAACGGTGATGTGGTATGTGTTGGCATCAGAACTGTGTGCAAGGAAGAGGGGGACATAGGTGGGATGGTAACCAATGGCACAGATTCAGCCCCTGATAACCCTGCATGTACCTCATGCATATGGTCATCACCGCTAGTACCTGTGGGGACACTAACATCAGATGGACCACAGGAGGGTAACGCACCTACACCACCTGTGAATGCAAAGAAATACTGTAAGGTACATTACACACAGACACACACAGACACACACAGACACACCATGCATGTGATATTTCAGATGGCATGCAGCATTCTTGCACTACAGCACAGGGAATGCAGCTCAGACATTAATAGTGTTAGTATGCATACCACCCTGGGGTGCACACTGCAACAAGCAGGTGTCATATCAGTAGGCATGCAGTACACACAATCATGGTAGTTTGCATGCATCACCGTGATACACCATGTGGCCACAAACAGGTTAACAGTACACATTGCTGATGTTACCTTGACATGTAATCCACTGACATGTGCAGTAACATGTATACATGTTTGACACAATGGTGTCCTGACACATGCACAGCATCATAATGGGCTTCACAGTGCAGTGTTGTGTGTACAACCTACAGATAGAATGCATGTTTAGCAAATGTGCATGTGCAGGTGAGGTTAGTGTGAGCCATGTACATAGCTATACAGTGTGGAGTACAGGCACTGTGCCATTGCATGGCAACATGACACATGTATGTTGCTGTGCAATGCATAACATGGACGCATTGCATTGCCATGACTGCAACACAGTCATGCTGTTCCACAGATCGTATATGGTAGACATCGGTGACACCTTTGGTAGCTGCAGACAGGCATTCCGGTTGTCCGGTGTAACACATCAAATGTACAAGTGGTCCACTACGGCTATGATTGCACTATGTGTAGACAATGTGCAACGGGGTCTATCCACATCAGAAGTACTGTGTGGCAACATGCCTGTGGCTATCACCCATGGCCATGTGTGAACGGGTCTTGGACAATTGTGTGTGATGGGCATCTTGTACACATGTCTGTGGTGTCCCATGTGACATACACCCATACATGTCAGAGGTGTCACAATCCACAGGGCTATGCAGACAACAGTGTGGATGTTTGTTATGTCGGGTGTAGGTCATGTGATGGTGTGACAATATTGCAGACAGAACACCACATGCTTGGGACATGTCGGGTGGCATGTCACAATGTGTGCACACAATGCAGGGGCATATGTCACAATGGTGACACCTGTGTGCTGCCCATATCACAGCTCACTGTGTGGTACTGTGTGCGTACCAGAAATGTTGTTCCAATGCCTACTACATATGCATCCATTGTAGAACACCTCCACCGTTGTATGCATAGCTGACCACACATATCACATTGACAGGTACTGTAGTTACATGCCGGTGTATAATAACGATTGCATCTATTGCACATGGGTGGCATGTGTGTATGTCTGGTGGTGCAACTTGTATAACGTGACTGGAACAAAACTCAGGTGTGCATGTTATACCTGGCCACATGGCAAATAACTCTACACTGTAACATGCCTGATACTGACAACAGTCTCACCTGCGATGGACCCATGTCTGTGCGACACGCCAGAGGTACCTGTATAGGGGCGACACAACAGTAGAAACATTATCCATGACTGTATGACAGCCACAAGTTGCACTGTGCATGTGAACACATTTACCTGTGTGATATCATATGGTATGCACATGTCTGCATACACAACGTAGCATACTGTAGTATGCAGCTTGTGTGCCCATATACCTGGCATGTGTTGTTACTTTACATGATGTACCGTGACACCTGCAACTACATTGGATATCATACTCATATGCAGGACTGACTTACCAGGCAACTCCAGGCTCATTGGTTGGGAGACACCCACCTCCACGATGGCGGCTAGTGTTTCCGCATGCTGTTCCCTGGGTGTCCCCAGACTGGCCAGTAGCTCCTCTGTGTGTGAGTGGGGGATGGGTTAGTGGCCCACCCCCTGTTCCACCTTGTTCTCTGGCGATTGCAGTGGCACGCTGTTTCGCATGCCGTATCAGGTCCGTGCAGTGTCTGCGTACCTGCTGGTAGGTGCGGTTGTTGCCACCCACATCATTCACCCTCCTGCGTATATCCTGCCACAGGTCATCCCGCTGCTGAGCATGCTGTGGCACATGGCTGAACAGCACGTCATAGTTGTCATGGAGCAATGGTATTGTGACATCATCCTCCTGGTGGCTGAAGGATGGGAGTCATGAACGTGGCATTATCTGTAAGACATAATGATGGTGACAGGTCACATTCACACTGATGTACTGGCATACTGCTGAACATACATTGCTATGACATGCACTACATCTGCACAGTAATCTTTGAAAAGCATCATGACACTGACACAGCTGATGTGTTTCTGTCACACCTGTCACACCGTTATGCAGTGGATATCATATCATATCTCTGTGTCAACTCATCACAGTGTACATACTCCATGTAGATGGTACCTTGCTGTGGCCATGTGTACTTGCCTGCACCTGTGTTCTTACCAATCTGCACTTGGCCCGATGTGTCCACAGTACTACTGTTCACCTGGATGCTGTGTATATGTCACATAGCATCACAGACACAGCCGTTATGGACTTCAGCAGTGACACTGCACACATACACATGGACACCTGTACATGCATGTGTTTTGCCATATACATCTACTCAGCACTGTACGGGTGTTGAACATCCTGCCACGGCTCACCTGTATTGCACATGTGATACACATGGGACAATGTCTATTCATATGACATTTGCAGGGATGGTCAAACATAGCATGTGCGTGCACGTTTTACACACTGTCACACAGCAATTGTGACAACACAAGGTGCATCAGTGCCACATTACTGATCCAGTCAGTTGATAGTGCATGTACCATGTGGCCATCACACCATGTATGACTGTGATGACACATGCAGCCTTGATGGACAGGGTTGCATGGTATGGCAGGGTATATCACATATATGGCACAGGGATGTGTCCAGCCTGTGGAAAACCAGTATTAGGACGGTGGTTGTCCATTACATATGTCATTTATATAGGTATATGGACATGTCGCATGTCCATCATCATGGTGTAGACAATGTCCTTCTGCAAGGTAGGCAGCATGCTGCATGGTGGGGGTGTGTATTGTGCATGCTGGTATCGCACATCCATGCATAAACATTACCCCTTACAGGTGCTATGTGTTATAATATTGTTCAACACAGTGCTGTATATGCCCGCATGGTGATATCCCGTGCACATGGATGGTACCCCAACCTGACATGGGTACCTTATATGTCTACCTCCAGTGCCTGCTGTCATCACCATGTCGGCGGGTGCACCGCACAGCACCATCCCTTCCACAGTGACCATGGTGTTGAGCACAGCCTAGGTATTCATCTATGGGGACGGTGATGTTCACATAGCGGTGACAATGCTGGTATCATCCATCAGACCGTACACGTATGACACACACCTCACACACACAGCCCATTCAGTATGTTGTTCGCAACACTGACACAGCTATACTGCTAGGTCAGGTCCATTCCCAGCTGTACAAACACAGATGCATAACATTTCTCTCTGTGGCATGGGCTACAATGACGGTGGGGTTCAACACATACTGTGTTCGACTGTAGCTGGCGCTGATGTTCTGTGCACATGTCAACACATTAACCCTGTTCTACTGTAGCCAGCAGTGATGTGCAGTGCACATGTCACTCTTGTACATTGTGTTGATGTCTGTCTGTCAACAGGCCACTGGTGGAATACGCAAAGGTATTTGTGATCAAATATACATGCCGCCCTGTACAGCTGTACTGCTAACATCTCAAGTGCTAATGTGTCATGGACATTGCCACCCTTACTCATCACCTCTTGTGGGTTGCTATTATCCAACACCTTATATGTATTGTATGGTCAAGCTATGCACCTGTGCAGGACATGTGAGCATGTAATGCGCTACTGATTACCTTTGCACCCATTGCACAACATGTCACACAGGTACACTGGCAGTCATAGACTTCACAGCTTGCTGAAGGTACGACAGGTGTTGTACACACTTAACACACATATCCTGTGGGACATGGTCGTATGTACAAGCATGTCCAACTGTCACGTACCAGTGCTACCCCTATATGATGGATATGTCGTACATGTGGCAATACAGCCAACTGTCACATGTACTCGTTCAATGCTCACCTATCAATTTACAGCAGTACTGCCTGTGGGTGATGTGCTTCTGCATCCATGCTGTGCCCATAGCTGTCAGTTGTACATCATTACGTGCAACGTACCTCATTTGGTGTTCTAACAGGTGCATGTTCATCAAGGTTCCACATTGGAAGGGTCTGTCACACATTCATTGTTGTACACGGTTTACATGCCAGCCATGGCTTAATAGATGGGATTCATAGTAATTCATTGGGATATCATATTTATACATTAGAGCAGCGTATTTCAGCCATCATATACCCTTCCTAGTTGACACTGTTAGTCAACCAGTAGTAGGTGTTCTACGATCTCCACATTAGTCACACAATACGAGGGCTACTGTTACTCATTCTGGGGACAGGGTGCTGACAGCTGTGGATGGGGGAGATGCTGTCGACAACCGTGACTGCACCTGACGGTCACTTCTGGATGTGTAACATTCACATCACACACCTACCATCACGTAGTACCACATCATCTACAACAATGGACATTCCTGCAAGAACTACGTATGCAATATGTCTGTATAACCACTGTAGCCACCACTGGTGGCCCCCATCATGGCAGCCAACATCACCAGTGTATATCCCACAGACTCATGGGTTACAACATTCACAACACACCAGTCACGGATGACTCTGTTGTGAATCACAATGCAGTTCCACACATCATGTTACACAAGGCATTATGCACTTAGATGTTGTGGACGGGTGAACACCTCTGCAACTCAACCTACGCACACATGACACATCACCTGGTACAATATATCTCTCATACATCATGTTATTGTGACTGCCCTGTGATGGCAATACACAGACTACGTGTGCTGGGACATGCAATGGCTCACCGGTGTTATAGCCCTCTGGGTGTGTGTCTAGCCATGGTGTACATTCGGCATTGGTCTGGACACAAGAACACTGTACATTGACTTACTGTGTCACTGCAACAGTTGCCTATGCTCCTATTGTTATTGTACAGGCATGTGGTATCTGACTGCTATGACAGTCCAGGTCAAACACAATGCTGTGGCATGCATGACCTGCAGCCATCAGCCTGGGGTGTAGAGCACACATGTACATCTTCACATGCTATACTGCCTCTCTGGCAGTTTCACATAACTGTCACCGGCAGGGCAATAACTGGCAAGCACGACATGGGGTCATGTGGAACAATGCTTGCATCTTCCACTGTGATGCACACAAGCGAGGCACACACACTATTGCACCACTCACATATCTCTGCAGTGACTGGGACCTGCCTCCATGCTCTGCACAGAACACCTGCGATGATGGATTGTACACGGACGGTACCTTTCAGGCACATACCTGGACTGGAACACCCACAGATGAGGGGTTAACACATCACACAGTGTTTTGCACACATCCTGGATAGTTGCTTAGCACAATGCATCATAGGTGCTCCATGTGCAGATAACTGTGTTTGTGACCGCTATACACATTGTAACAAGCAACAGAGTCGACATTGTACACCACAGGTTACATACCTTCTGTGTAGTTATAGTGTACATTGGGCCTCAGGCAGCTACTACTGCTGTGTGCTGACAGTAACTCACACTTCCCTGGGATAGACACCCATGTACCTACACATGCTTGAGTCATGCACTCTGCTCAGCTGGATAAAACAATACACAACACATACAATACCTACACTACCCTTAGCATGAACACTACCTCCATGTGACTGGTGTGACACACCTGGGGTTATCCCCTCTTTGGTGGATTCAAAACATATGCTACACGGCCTTGCTAGCCACATCCTGGAAACACACCCATCACAGCATACACGGAACATGTGTACTACAACAACTACTACAGACATCAGCTGACAGCAGTTGTTAGCATCATGACACCTGAGCAGATGGACACTACACATACATATGCTGACACATACCACAGTGCACTTCAGTAGCATGTACACAATTGCAGGAATCATGCTATTCCACACAGAGACCTGGCGGTACTGACCAGATAACAGACACCACTGTGGTGGTCATGTTCCATGCACATATGATGTACAACCACAGGTACAGGCTGTTGCACAGTGGTGTACATTCACATGTGTGGGGTGCATCACTTGTCAGCCATAGTGGGTCCACAAGGTCCATCATCACATACTCCAAGGCTAGCTACCTAAAGATGACTGCCACACATTGCGGTGTGGGGCCTCAGGCATTGTGGTGGTATGTCAGTATTCTTTGGCAACATCCACATCTGATGTCACATACAACAGTCAACCAAGCATTGCAGACTGAGGTAATGTTGGCAACGTGCCAGGCGATGGCGTACTTACCGACAATACACCCTCTCACTCACTACAGGGTCGCAATCCATACATGAACATCGTAGTGTCCCTGTGGTCACAGTACTGACATACACACAATATGTCCTGGGACACTGGCCCAATGTCACCTTCCAATGTCCCTGGCTGTAATGTCCCACCAACCTGTTCGGTATATGTCTCCACACCAGGCCACTATATTCACTGCTAGCCTTTTGTCGGACATTGTAGACCCTGACTGCCGCACAGCAGCCATTATCGCACTACACACAGGTAGCACTGTATTGCACGAGTGGGACTATAGTCATACACTCCTGACTGGACCATTCTGCATGGCGATGGAGCACATCATCAGGAACGTGATTCCCACAGACATTGATGGCCCCCAGTCCTTTCCTAGCACCTGGGTTGGGCTTGTGAATGCCACAGCAAGGCACATACACATGCTGGGCACCTGTCATACAGTTGCTAGGGCGGTTGAGGATGGTACGGAGGCCAACACATCATACATTGTCCTCACATTGCCTTTCAGCACCATTCCACATTCTGGTATTGACAACATACACATCCACCTGCACATCATACCCTGTGTCTCAGGATGTTATGCTATGTGGCTCATGGACAGTAAACACAGTGGTGCCAGCATACCATAGTACCTACTACATGTCAGGTACATATTGCATTACACAGTCCTCAGTCATAGGGCTACTCATGTTCACTATATGCTTACATACAGAACATGCTGTCACAGAGTACTGTCCATGCCTAGATTTCAAACACCTACATACCAAGCACCATTATTGCTCCAGCAGCTTATACTGATACCAACCATATGGGTGTCAGTGTGACAGATACTTCATATGAGTATCATGGCATCAAGATGCATGACACAAGGTGCATGCACATCACCTTTGCATAACAACATTCACCCACTGACTATCACATGGATAGTGGTCCCCTACATACATATCACATTGTACATGGTTGCAGTACACACATATGCCACACACAGTCCTGTGGTTACTGTATTCCACTGTGGCATGGATATCCTTCTTCAAGGCCACACCTATCTGTACTGTGTGTGATGCTGGTACATAGGTAGCCATTGTACCTGTGAACTACACACATCTACACACAGTCAAGGGTACAATACCACATTTATGGTGTACCTTCAACAAAAGCTACAGCTTTACATGGCACAACATTGACATGCCATGATGTTTACTGAGCTCAGACAGTTTACATATGCGGCTGAACTACGGACAACACATCTGTACACATCTGCGTACCACATACTCAGGGGTGTCTTCTTCTGCTCTGACACGGCCCAGGTCCACCACATTATTGATGCATATACTCCTCATACATGACATCTGCGGTGGGCACTGTGAACGAAATGCTCCTGGATATGTGCACACACACCACACTGCATGGGCTGTGCTTCTGTGTTACATCCACAAATCTAACACATACCATGCTATGGAACATAGGTCCTGTGTACATCCCGCAGGGACACACAGTAGCACTGTTCATGTGATATCTCCCTTGCTGTTTGGGTGACACATGTAGTCCTGGTATCACCACAGCAGCTGCACTGTGTAGAGGTGCAGTTGACACCTGCCTCTGCTGTTCACAGGACACTACCATGGAGAGGTGACACTACTGTGTACACTGCACATGTGCTTACACATGGACTTGCCAGACTGCATTGTAGCCCACTATGCACCTGTGCAGCTACTACAAGTCCTTTGTGCATGGTTACTTGGTGTCCCTTCCATTTAGAGTAGCTATCATGCTACTACTATGTCCCATACCTACAGGCCATATGTATCCTGTTATTGTACTTACCAATAGGCGATACCTGTGTTATGCATGATATGCCTGTGATACTGTGTAGGATATCTGTCATATCTACCCAGACAACTATACATTACACATATTTCACATAGTATCCCCTAATGCAGAGCATACTTGCACGTCAGCCACACCTTACATATGTCATCAACGGTATATGCCCATACACATGCGTGCTGTGACAGTATACATGCATGTACTATCCCCTGCTATGGTACTTCCTTGTTGGACATCCACTGCCAGCAAAAGCGTGTGGTATGGCATTGTTCTCTTTAATGCCCTCCTGTAGCATCCTTTGTGGTGTCTCTGCTGTGTACATAATGTCCCACTGCTGGACACACGGTTTCTACAAGCGTTGGTATGCTCAGCAAGAAATCACTACATAACTACCTTTCACCACTTTCTGCATTACGGACAAGTGTAATTAATTACAACCACCATTCACATACAGTACAACTTATTAATACAGATCATGCATTACACAACCTTACATATCGTGTGTTCTACATACCTTGTTGGTGTTTCGTTTCGCTGAGTTTATTGTTTTGTCGTTTCCTTTTGTTTTCAGTACTTTCAGTAGTACGACGCTGTTTCAGTATGAGCATACGGTTTGAATATCTTGAGAGTCATCCTTATATACGTTGATACCTGCAACATGTGAATTCATCCCGCCAATTGCTGTTCCTCAGTGAGTAATTACGTGCATATCACCTGTGCATCTACTCCATTCGGAAATTACGTGTCGGCACTGGGGTATAATTGGATTCTCCACCTGGGCGTTGGCTATTTGCCCTACCTTCGTGGAGATGGTCTGTATTGTGTTATGTTATGTGTAACTGCAACTGCTATGCATAGGGACAAGTATATTTTGCATTCATGTCACCCGTGGATTGTGTGTGACAGGTGTAGTATTTGGTTCAACATGTGGGTGTACCTGTCCTACCGACGAATGATAACGGAGTTTTGCATTCAAAAACTGTAACATGGCTGTTTTTTTCCTTTATACAACGCATGCAATTATGCATCCGCCTTTAATTGTGTCTCCCACGCGATATGCTGTGGTTATTTACAATTATTAAGGTGGTCAAACCAGACCTTAGAGGTGGTGACTTTAAAAACTATGTCAAGCAAAGGGAGACATTGTGGCAAATCAAACTGAGGGCCGATAAACATCCTGGCTTAAATGAAGCTATTAACATCAAATGTTTTTTAAAAGGTAACAAATTAAGTATTGATAAAGAGATTTTTACCTCCTTTTTTAAATGATGAGTAACATTGGTCAACAACTAGTATTTTAACTGATTGATTAATTGTTTAATTATTTACTTGGAGGGGTATTTAAGGTTTGTGACTTTTACCATTTTGTATTCTGAAGAAGTCCTTGGACGAAAGCGGTTATTAAAAGTTTTATTACGCTATTACTTGGAGTCTTACTTTGCCTGGTTTCCTGTTCCAGTTCTTTTTTATGGTTATGCAGATGTCATTGACTGACTGTATGTTTGTGCTGCTATTATGGTTTGTATTCCTTTATTATCTACGGTGGGGGATATCGGTGGTTGTACGTAACGGATACAGTTTGTGGGCCTTGCATCTCTACATAAACAGTATAGTTGTCTGTGTGCTCCATCCCTACTTAGAGAGTTAACAGTTAATAGTCTTTTGTTATGGGATTGTATGTTGGGCTGTTGTTAATTGGTTTCGATATCGTCTGCAGGTGAGCTTGATGCATGTATACCTCCATAACATATGTGGTATATCAGCAGCTATGTGTACGTGACAACTATCCCTTGTCTTTCTGTCCCAGATATTTTGTGGTCATGTTGTTGAAATAGCCTCTTTGCCAGTGGTTGCCACATATTCATATGGGAATTGTTTGACACTTGTGGTACACACAGCGGTGTTTACGGGCCAACACGTAGCCACTGTAAGTACTGAGGTAGCACATACTTTTATCAGCGATACATACCTATTGCTGTGTGACTTTGCCAACGTATCATATTGCATGTAACATATCAGTGTCGTACATACAGGCATGACTATTACATACGTCTTTTCCATTTCTTATGGGGAATATTCCTGTGCTACCATCTGGAACATATTCACTTTGTATCGTTCTATGTCAGGACACACCTAGCCAGGGTGGGGCTGTCACTACTACTCTGGGACTAGTAGTGAACATATGCCTGAGGCTAGTTTACCGTATGCCTACACCTAATATTCTGATCTGCCTCTAACTTGGCACCAACATACACATGTTGCAGACACACACACATTACACTCACACAGCGACGCACACGGCACCCTCAACGCACACGTACACATACTACGGCACTCATGGGGACGAATGCACACAGTACCTACGTGGACCGCAACACCGGCAGCGGTGACTAACTCTCCCTTCATATCATCATACTATTACACGCGCATGTACTGTTACAGTACTGTGTTCTGTCAGTCTTTCAGCCTCGCGGTTATGCATATCGGTATGTTACACGTTCCATGGTTGGCGGTATCCTACTATTTTGAACCTCCCAGATGTTCAGATTTTCGTTGCACTATCTATACTATTTACAGATATCGCTGGATACATCTCAGTCACCTGATATTCCTCTAATTCCCTTTCTTATCTGTATTATATATATATATGTATATGTGTACATATATATATACATATATATATATATATATATATATATATATATATATATATATATACATATATATATATAAATATATATATATATATATATATATATATATATATATATATATATATATATACATATATATATTTATATATATATATATATATATATATGTATATGTGTACATATATATATACATATATATATATATATATATACATCTTGCGGTGAACGTGGCAGGCACACAGCAGCGCCATATGCTGTAGGACTCACGTACTGTTCAGGTGTTGGCGTTACATGTTCCACTGGCTGTTGGGTTTACAGTGTTTGGGGGCTGCCTATGTAGGAGTCACACATAAGGCCACCCATACATTACAATTTACAGGTGGTTATGCTTGTGTGCCATCCATTTCACTGTGTGTGCAGGTGGGGAGGTGTCAGTCCATGGGGCCTACACTGTCAGAGTATGTGCTATACGTTCCCTCTTTGCCAAGGCGTAGGCATATTGGGTATGCCTCTGTCTGCCTACTGGGGCTGGTACAGTGTGTTCATGGTCTGGAACCCTCTGTGCCCGGACTGGCCTTGGCAATTGTGGTGGGCTTTGTGGCCCTTCACCATTATGTCCCTGCAGCAGCTGCTTCCGCAGGATCATATTATGTAGCATGGCACATACTATGAATATGTGGGCACATGTGCCTGGAGAGTACTGCAAGGCTCCACCAGATGTATCCAAGCACTGGAACCGTGATTTCAGCATCCCGAACACACGCTCTATGATTATTCTGGTTTGTGCGTGTGCCTCATTATGGCGTTCTTGCATGTGTGTGTGTGCATTTCTGATGGGAGTCATCATCCACGGCTCCAGTGCATAGCCAGCATCCCCCACAAGATGGCCTTGTGGGATGTCCCCTGACAAATACCTGATACAGCTGTGAGGCATGCCAGATATGGGAGTCGTGGTAGCTTCCAGGGCTGCCAGCACACACATCCATGATAATGCCCTGGGCATTGCACACGACCTGGCAATTGATGGAGTGGAATCCCTTGCGGATTATGTAGCGTCTACCCTGCTCACCAGGTGGTGACTTGATTTGTATGTGCGTACAGTCTATCGCACCCAGTACCTCTGGGTATTGTGCCACACGGTGGAAGTGGTGCATATTGCTAGCCAAATCCTCCTGAGATCTGGGGAAGTATATATGCTCATTGGCATGTGGTAACATGGCATCCAGGAACTGGTGTATTACCCTGGATGCTGATGCCTGTGAGATGCCCATTATATCTCCAGTTGGCCTTTGAAAGGTACCTGTGGCCAGTATTCGCAAGCTTACACATACCTTTGTGTCCACTGGGATGGGTTCCCCTCTGTTGTTTCTTGTTCTCAGGCGTGGCCGGCACAGCTCCACTATTTGCTGTAACATGTCCCTGTCCACCCTGTAACGCTCTACTATCTCCAGGTCATGTAGCCCCTGGTAGGTTACCCTTGGTCTGAGCACTCTCCTTCTACTCCGAGGCCTGCGGTGGTTGTCGGCATCCTCCTCCACAACACCGTCTATCTCTAACACATGCTGATGGATCACAGCTATGGCAGCACCCAACATGTACATTTTAAAAGTTCCCCGTGTGTTTACACCTATGGTGCGGTGTTTGGGAATACACGGCTGTGTGTTGTGTGCATTCACACTTTATACTATTGTGCTGTGCACACCGATGATGTCATAGGGTGTGTTTGTACGGCCGTATCTAAGGGTTATCTTCCGTGTTTTACCGATGGAACTACAACGGTGTTGCCTTTGGTGTTGAATTACTCTTGCCTGCCATGGATTACCATTCGACCTTCCCTTACTATTTCTGCACGTTGCACCTACCATTTTCTGGCATGCATCCTGCAGAACACTGTCATTTGTACTTTCATGGATATGGCATATCATGCGTTTTGTGTGCTACTGCCGTTGTGCTGCCAGTCTGCTTTGCTCTGCTGTGTCAGGTCTTCTATCTTTGCAATCTGCTACCTCCCCTACTTTCTTTGCATTCATATGCCTCCCCTATCCCGTTTTGCAGGATTCTGCATGCAGAGTTGTCCGCTGCCGTCGATTGGCCTTCGTGGGTTGATTAGTGTTGATTGCTCATTAGTACTCCAATTACACTTCTTCCACATTTCCTTATATTCTTCACATCACCTTCCTGTTTCTGATATTGTTTGCGGGGTGTGCATCAGATTACTAGGTTTTGGGAACATTGTCATCCTCGTACACATGCACTTTTGCGCGCAATGTGTGCTCTCAGCTAAACTATTACCCCACACCCCGGTCCTGGAGCTTTGATTAGCGACGTACAGCCCAGGTTTGCTATGCTCCAATGTGCTTACTGCTACGGTGGCACACCCCTCTGCAGATGTCATGTATTCCCTCTGAGCCACTCCTCTGTGTTTTACCGCTGCGCCGTATGGTACAACCTTACTCCGACAGGACATTTGCGATTCAGTATTATCTGCCTCATTTGCATGGCATTGACTACTAATTCATAGTTACCACGCCGAAGACTGCCGCGAGTCCTTGGCAACCCTTGCACCGTGGTTGTGGTGTTCCATGCATACCATGGTGTATTATGCTGTAAACCTGATTTCTATTACGATGCTATTTTATAACATTGTTATATTATTTCATTATGTTGCACCTTCCGCACACATGTCCTGTGGTTCTGATGTGAGTTACTGTGGACATGACATTTAAGTTGTTATTTACGTGTTGTGCATCTTTTCTTATGCCATTGTCTGTGTATTTCGCCATTGGCATATGTTAACAATGTGATACCTGGGTCTGACACTCTTCCATTACTCCGATGTTATGTTTGGGAAAATGTAAACTGTTTTTTTTTTGGTTTACATTGCCGTGGGCTTATGCTACGCCTGCACCACTTCGTGAATTGCTATATGCCTTCATTTGCATGGTGACACACTGCACATAGGGTGATTAGCATACCTACGCCGGGGGCTACGCAGATCTGGCATACGCCGGTAGTGCACGTGGAATTGGATCGTACCTGAATCGCTCGGCGGACATATTTGGCATTATAACACCTACGCTATTCGTGCGCCTGGCGCAAGGTTCATGAATCCCGGGGAGTGGGTTATAGGCACTTGCATATAAACCTTTATATGGACATATGAAATGTCCTTTATAAGTACTCCGTGTTTAGATATAATAGTCAACATGGCATAAAGACAATATTGAATTAGACTACTTTATAAACTCAGATAGTAGGGTAGTCAGTGTCTGAAGTAGTAGTAAGTTTATTTGTATAAGTAGTTTATATAGTTTTTGAATGTTTTATTTTTTATATTGAAAGTAAGGAAGTTATAGCACTATTTCTAACTTGAGTGTTGCTTTAAATGCTGAATTGTTTAATGAGTTTTAACATGTGTTGCCTATATAAAGAGATGATGATGAATTTTTTGAATTTTAACGGTCTGATGAAGTTTATGTGAAAGCGCTTACCTGATGTATACGAATTAAAACCAGGCTCTCTTTTATAAATACGGACTATCTCTTTTTTTTTTTTAAATACAGTTTACCCTAGAGTTGTTGCCAAGCTGTGGTTACCTCTTAGCTATTTTATTTGGACTTTCTTGTATTTTACTGTTCGTAAGCCAAGAGGTATTTATTTTGTTGGGAGCGTTCTTATATCTTTATACAGTTCTAAATCACATTACAGTAGTATGCAGTTATGGCATACACTATGGAAATTACTGGGCTATGACCTTTCCAGAGGTGTACTTCTAGGTGGGTGACATCAGCAGCCTTGCCAAAGTTGAGCATATGAATTGTAGGGAGTGTGATTACCCTAACAAAGATTGCTCTCTATACATACACCCAGACACACACACACACACACACACACACACACACACACACACACACACACACACACACACACACACACACACACACACACACAAACACTCACCATGTCTGAGATTAGAATACCTACCTAATTACTTTATCAAACTACAGCAGTACGCAGTTACAGGATGCGCTACAGAGATTACTGAGTTGCAACCTTCCCAGATGTGTATTTCTAGGTGGATGACATCAGCAGCCTTGCCAAAGTTAAGTATATGACATGTAGGCAGTGTGAGCACCCTAAAAAGCATTGCTCTATACACAGACACACACACACTAGCCATGTCTGGGATTAGAGCACCTACTTAACTACTTTATCACACAACAGCAGTACGCAGTTATAGGAAGCACTACAGAAATTACTGGGCTACAATCATCCCAGAGGTGTATTTCTAGGTGGATGACATCAGCAGCCTTGCCAAGGTTGAGCATTTGAATTGTTGGGAGTGTGACTACCCTAAAAAGCATTGCTCTCTTCACAGTCAGACAGACATGCACACAAACATACAGTTGCCAAGTCTGGGATTCGAACACCTACCTAATTAGCTTGTCACACTACACAGTTATGGGACATGCCATAGAGATTACTGGGCTACAACTCTCCCAAAGGTGTATTTCACATTGGATGACCTCAGCAGGCTTGTCATAGTAGGGGTATGGGGAGGGCAGTGTGTGTACATAGGCCATAACCCACTCATCTAGGGGTTGACACACCACATGCGGGCACACACAGAGTCATATTTCACAGGTACCTGTATACAGCTGCTAGAGGATTACTTCATTGTACAGTCATGTTGCACAATTGGCAGATGCACCACATATTCTGTAATGCTGACTGATATTAGTGGCTAGTATCTGCAGTGAGTGACATCTGCACCTCATGTGTTTGGGGCCCCTTGGCTGTGTGCAGGGTGGGACAGGCCTAGATGGCTCTTTGCCACAATCACCCTCTTTCACACATCTATGTCCATCTACCTTTGGCTTATTATAGTGTGTTGTCCTTACATATATATCTGTATTCCTATCTACTGTGTGCACAAGGTATGAGTGATGCATACTGACAAGTGTCTGCACTAACAACTGCAACTGCCAGATATGTCTGGGCCACTGGTGTTAGCAGACATGGCCTTCATGTGTTTAAGTGTGTGAGCATGCCCAGTATGGCCATCTGTATTACATGTGTGGAACAAGTCCAGGTAGTTTGTACTGCAGTGCTGACTTTTGTGTTGTACACCGACAGGTAGCATACTGTCTCTGCAGGGTATCCATCGATCATTTGGCATTGACTGTTACTACATTTATGCAGAGCGGGGGGAACACCTGACTGTTTCTACATTTCTGCACAGGTTTGGTGGGGGGGGGGGCACACCTGACTGTTACTATATTTCTATATAGGAAGGGGGGGGCACACCTGACTATTTCTACATTTCTACACAGGATTGGGTGAGCACACCTGACTGTTACTATATTTATATGTAGGATGGGTGGAGGGCACACCTGACTATTTCTACATTTCTACACAGGATTAGCGGGACACATCTGACTTTTACTATATGTCTACATAGGATGGGGGGGCACACCTGACACTTGTACACATTTGCTAGGACTGTACTGGTATGTCAGGTACTCCATTTCAGTCTGTACTCTTACCTATCTTGCTGGCTAGAGGCATACCAGTGTACTACAGATCTTAGCTTTTAATTACCTACATATTAGTTTCTAACTTCCTTAGCCTTCACAACTGACATCCCACTGCCTGGCCTGCTGTAGTCTGTCTGTGTAGGCCTGGGTGGAGGTAACCCATAGGCCTCATTCAGAGGCCATAGCACAGCATTTGTTTGTTTTTGTCTACACCTGTCCTGCTGGCTGTGACTGTTGTTGGGTATGTGCCCCGCCACAACTGGCATGTGTGAGTCACTTATCTTGTTGGTGTCCCAGTATTGAGGTTGGTGCTGCAGGGCTGCTTATGTCAGATGCACATAGTACACTCCCTACACATGGTTAGGCATAGGTAGTGTAATGTTTGGCATCCATTTTACTGTATGTGAGAGTCAGAGAGAGGTGTTATTCCCTGGGTCCCTCCCATGTCATTGTATGTGCTATGCATTGCCTCTGCCAAGGGCAGGGTATACTGGGCACACCTCCTTCTGCCTACTGTGGCAAGCTCAGGTTTTTCCTCCTCTGAGTCACTTTGTGCCTGTGCAGGCCTTGGCAATGGTGGGGGGCTGTGTGGCCCTGCCCTGTGCTGGTCCTGCTGCAGCTGTTTCTGCAGGATCATATTGTGTAGCATGGCACATACAAGGACAATTTGGGTACATGTAGCTGGTGAGTACTGCAAGGCTCCACCAGATGTGTCCAGGCACCAGAACCATGACTTGAGCATCCCAAACACATGCTCTATTATGATTCTTGTTTGTGCATGTGCCTCATTATGGAGTTCTTGTTCGGGTGTGTGTGTGCATTTCTGATGGTTGTCATCAGCCATGGCTCCAGTGTGTATCCAGCATCCCCCACTATGTGACCATGTGGGATGTCCCCACTGGCAAATCTCTGGAACAGCTGTCAGATGCCAGCTGTGGGAATAGTTATAGCTTCCCGAACAGCCAGCACACATGTTCATTATTATGCCCTGGGCATTGCACATGACCTGGCAGTTGATGGAGGGGAAGCCTTTGCAGTTGATGTAGACCCTACCCCGCTCACTGGGTGGTGCTTTGATGCATATGTGTGTGCAGTCTATTGCACCCACTACCACAGGGTATTCTGCTATTTGGTGGAAGAGACACATATTGCTGGCCAACCCCTCACAGGTGTTGGGGAAATATACACGCTCACCGACAGGTGCTGACATGGCATCCAGGAACTGATGGAGTACCCTGGATGCTGATGCCTGTGAAATCCCTATCATATCCCCAGTTGGCCTTTTGAAGGTACCTGTAGCTAGTATTCTTAGGTATCCACTGGGATGGGTTCCCTCTGTTAGTTCTGTGTGTCAGGCATGGCTGGCACAGTTCAACAATTTGCTGTAGGAGATCTCTGTCCATTCTATAGTGCTCTACTATCTCCAGCTCATGTAGCCCTTGGTAGGTTACCCTGGGACTGTACACTCTTCTCTGTCTCCTCATTGTGGGTTGTTCGGCAGCATTTACATCCTCACCACCCTCAGCCTCTTCCACAAGTTATATGATAGCTATTGTAGCCCCTAACATTTTGCTGTTGTGAGTATTAAAAGTTCCCCACTTGTTTACACCGGTGGTGTACAGTGTGGGAAAAACCATAGGAGTAGGTGTTTGCATAGTTTATAGTAGTGTTCTGTGTTGGGCTGGTCTGCTGCCTGGGTAATTGGCTGATTCTGATACATTTCACCTGGCAGCTAAGCCAGTACTCCTTGATTATCTTCCTACTGCTGTTTTCCCTTCCCATTGATCTTCTGTTTAAGCCCAGGGGTGCACCGCACAACCAGAGTACTCAAATGTGCACACTGCTGCTATTTCCTAGTTTAACTTATTTTTTCTTCCTGTAAAATCCGGTGAGCGGTGCGCACACTTGCTTACACTTTGTAAAGAGTGCTAGGAGCAAACCCGAGCCACAGGGCTCCAATCTGCTTACAGTATGCCTGACACACCCAGTCTAGTCTTGCATTTAGCTATTCATACTCTTACACTGTTGGGACCTGCCTCACATGCTGGGGAAAACTGTGATTCACTATCCTTCCCCTCATTTGCATAGAATTGCTTGCTAATGCATAGTTACATGTATCACGCTGTGCCTCCCCCCTTAGCAACCACTATTCACTGGCCAGGTTGTCTTTTGCCTGCCATTGACTTGCATGGCAGAATACTGATTTTAGTTAGAATGTTTGTTTTAGGTTTATTTTCTTATTTTCCCACCAATCCCGTTTGTGTGCCACTGCCCTATGCTTAAACAGCCAAGATCAGTGAAAATAAAATAAAAGTTTAATTTTTTACTTTTTGTATTGTTTGCAATGCCAATGGCCTTATACCTGGCCATTGGCATGCTTCCTCAATGATATGCAGCCTTTATTTGGAGCTGTCATGTCTTCATTTTGGATTTTGCAGAAATGTACTCAGTTACTAACAGAGTACATTTCTGCAGATTACACTAGTCCTGCACGGCCTGATTCCAGCTTCCTGGATAGCAGATTTACCTCATTTGCATGTTTTTCACATGCAAATGGAGTAATTTGCATACAGGGACTGGGAACAAGCTGGACTAGTGCAAAGTGCTCATGCACGTCAAAAGAGCATGTACATGGATCGCTCGGCCGCCATATTGCCAACATTACCTCTTACACTAATCATGCACACTGTGCAGGCTTGCTGAATCCAGGGGTTTGTATTGTATGGTTTTAACAAAATTAGATCTTGAGGCTACAACTGATCTAGCTGGTTAACTACCTAATATGAACATGTGAATTTATGAAAAAGTCTTAATGAGAAATGAGTAAACAAATTATATAAAAGGCAGCAGTGACTGGACTAAGGTTAGTGGGAAGGTGGTTGGGAAAGAGGAAGAGGGTTTGCAGGAGAAGATTATGAAAAATTATATACATTTTAGGCAAGATATTGTAATTTTACTTACTTTTACAATGGCAGTAGGTGTCTTGTTATTGGTATGACCTAAAGACTTTTCCCTAGATGTATCTGTTGTTATTGCTGTTGTTGTTTGTGCCATCCTCTTTGTCCTACACCTTTTAAGCAAATGCCAAGTCATCATAAGCTCCTGCTTGAGAGCATACTTTCATCAAGTATGTGAACTAATTATAATTGTATTCATTAATAGTGGGGGGATTCAGTAATCCTCCGTGTAAGACTAAGTCTTACTCGGAAACGGCCGCCTAAGAATATGATGTCAGCACGCCATGCATATTCATGAGGGTGCGCTAACTCAACGGTAAGGCTAACAGGGACTGTGTAGGAGTGCAGGGGGCACGTTAGACTGCTGAGCAGTCCAAATATTCACCCCCCTGCAAGTGCCTAAATCTGCAAATGTCAGCAGATATGAGCGAACCGCTCAAATGTGTATACCCTCAACACTACACTCCCCCACATTCAAAACCCCTGTACAAATGAAATAAAATGTAAAACAATTTTTATTTTATTATTCCCGAAATAGCTGCCTGTATTTGCCCGTGTGTGCGCAGGTGTGCCCATTGCTTAGCTACAGTAAGTAGTTTAGACATCGAAGAGAATAATAAACTACTAATATGCAAATTAAACTGAATAGCAATAGTGTAGTGGTAGAGCCTTCGCACAAAGAGGAGGCATTCCCGGTTTGAGTCCCACCACTTCCATTTTCAGTAGGAAATATGTGCATACAAATAATTTCTGACATTTACCTTTTAAATTTTATTAAAATGTATTGAAATAGCCTATGTAGTAGTGAACAATATTTTAAATATATATAAGAAGGTGAAACGGTCATGCATATGAATGAATGCATAAGTAACCTATCGTAAGCAATGTGAAGCACTGCTAAGCAACGTTTACCAGTATTAAGCACATTTAAGAATAATTGCCATAGCTTACAACTGCTTTAACTAGCGCAATGGCTTTGCGTGGAGCTGCGCATCACCCCAACTCGTGCAAACAAAACATGTTTGCGCGGAGCTGTGCACCGCACCAACTAGCGCAAAGTCGGGCAGCATTGGGCAACATAGAACAACATTGGGCAAAGTAGAGCAAAGTCAGCTAAACACAGCCACACCTCCTAGCCGGTCAGGTCAGTAGTAAAATAAAAAACAATGACAGGCTTTGAACCCAGGATACTGTGCACCATAATCAAAGTACTGAACCACTAAGCCATGACAGCTTAGCATAAGCATGCACTGTTAACATACATATACTTATAAATGGAAGTTTAACCATTGCTAATCAGGTTTGCTGTTAGCTGAGATTTTTCAAAAATGGCCAATCACAAATAAGTGCAGGAAATGAGGCATATTTAAGCTCCATAGGCGGGAATACTTGCCATAACTGATTGTAGCTCCCATTTGCAGTCAGAATGGCAGGTGCTGGAGGGGGTACTCACTTTAGAGTGCAATGGTGAGGCATCGAGGAGTCAAAATACATGGTTTGGCTCCTTGTCCACCATCATGAGTCAAGACTGCTGCAGGGCCAGTTTCAAGGGATGGAGTACAAAGCGGAGGCTTGGAACCGGTTAGCTCATGATCTTACCAGTGCCACAGGTGTCCCTCAGACTGGTGAGCAGGTCCGTCACCACCATGCAGACCTAAAGAGATGGAAGCAGGACCTACTGAACCGATGGATACAGGAGGCCCGTGACAGTCAAGATGCCCCACTACTGAGTAGGTAGCCATGGAATGAAGTATGTAAGAAATGCTATTGTAGTCTATATAACGGATAGGTATGTCTCAATATCACTTCATTTACTTCACAGCTGCAGGTGTCTGTGCTGCGAATCAGCAAGCCTATGCAGATAGGCTGCTAAGGCTGCGCCACCAGGCAGGTTAGTAATTATTCTGCATGTATTGTTATATAAAATAAGTGAGAGAGCCTGAAGAAAAGTGTTGCAGCACAATAATAAAGCCATAAAATGCCCTGAATAATTCCTCTGCATGTACTGTTATATAAGATAAGTGGGAGAGCTAGAAAAAGAGTGTTGTAACCCATTAATAAAGGTAAAATAAGTCTTGAATAATATCTCTGCATGTACTGTTATATAAAATAAGTGATCAAGCCTGAAAAAGTGTGTTGTAACCTATTAATAAAGGTATAATACATCTTAAATAAGTCTTCTGCATGCACTGTAATATCAAATAAATGAGAGAGCCTCTAGAAAAGTGTGTAATGTAATTAATAAAGGTATAATACCTGGAGTGTGTCCGTGTCACTTACTTTGAAATGTTGTTGTACTCTTGCATTATCTAAATAGTACTGTTGAAGTAAGTGCTGTCAACCCACAGTTGGGCAGTCCCATATAAAGTGGATGAAGGGTGTGCCAGTAGCTGTGAAGCATATATACAGTCCTCAACAGTTGGTTAATGGCTGGCATGCATAGGTAAATCTGGCACATGAGTAGCTTGTTAATGTGTTTCCCAGAAATGTGAGTGTGCTGCTAGAAATGCAAGGGGCTGTAGAAATATAACTGAAAAATATCATGTGAACGCATCCAGATATGTAGATATATAAATATAAATAAAATAAATAAATACATAGCAGTAACATCTGCATCCTGGACAGTTAGTATGTCAGATATAGGTCAGGTATACAATGAACTAGCCAAACCCATTACACAACCTAATGCACGTTGCCTAGTGTAATAATCCATGTAGGGGATATGCACCTGCAGTCAATAGGAATGTAGTGTAAACTATAAGTACATATAAGATGTTAATCGAGGTATCTTTTTACACCCTACTGTATGTGCATAAACAATGCAATTCCACACCTCAATGGGTATGTGTAATCTCCAAACATTTTTGGGAGATATGTCCTATTGTTCTATAAATATTTGCATGTACTTGGATGCATGTGCCCTGTTCAAACACCACTATCTTGGTGGCCTGTTACCACCAATCATTCCTGCACACTGTTGGATTGTCCAGTGTTGTTCAATATATGCATGTGTTATGCTTGCCTTTCAACTGTTGGACCCCTGTTGTGTTGGGTTAATGGGAATATTACTGCATGCTGTTACAACTAATTTGGGATGCTGTTGTCTATGTTGTCATTAAATACACCTTAACACAGAACATATGGGAAGGCCAGTCCCAGCGGACCCACCTGTCCCTCCTCAGCTGGCGATTGCACCTGGCACCAGCAGGTCCGGTCCCCAGCCCAGGCCTCCCTCCTCCATTGGTCCTGTGCCACCTTTGGGTGGAAGCACTGCAGGGGATGGGGCTCTTCCCACCCATGCAAGCGTGGGCGGAGAAGGGCCACCTGTCACCTTCTGAAAGGTTTGGGCTGTGGTGCGTAGAGAGATCTAACGTTCAGTCACTGATCCCCTATGCCAGCTCGAGGCAAGAGCAGTGTGACTCACGTGTGAGCCTGCCCCTCCTACACAGCCCCCCAGCACAGCCACCCTCCTGGATGTGAAGGTGCAGTGGTGACTGCCCATGGGTGGTCTCAGTTCCACTGTTACCATCTGTGGGCTCATGGGCTTGAGATTTCCAAACATCCTTCCCCGTCAGTTGTGTTCACCCACCTCATGTCATATTCCACCCCTGTATGCGTCTTGTTTGTCTTGTCTGTTTACCTCCCCAATCTACCTCCCACAACATACCTACTTCCCCTACCTCACATTCCACTCTCACCTGAAAAAAAAAAAGAGCAATCTGATCCCGCAAAAAAATCACGCCCCATACATAGCTGCCCACTTCGCAAACATGTCCGCTTGACATGTAAACCGATAATTATAATTGGCAGTACAACATACTTTGTTGTCCTCACCCCTCTCTCAGGGGTGGAAGGTTTCAAATTTCACTCCAAATTTCTAACATAAGCACAGCTGTTGCTGGAAAAGAAATGGGCAGCTATGGACCTTCCCTACACCCATCCTGCACATCCCAAGCTGGTTTCCCTACTGTCTTTCCCTCTTTGTGCTCCTTTTTCACCACTTTCCTATCTCCCCATTTTCTTGTGCGAGTGTGCGCTTGTGTGCGCTTAGCTTAGCATCTCTAAGTGTCACGCAAACTCGCACAAACCCACTTACAACTGCTTAAAAGTGCCTTAGTCACTCTGCATGGCAGGGCCCTTGTTTTCCTGAGCAGCAAAATAAAACACCTCTGTCAGTCTCAAACCCAAGACCTTAGACACACTACACTGCATGAAGGACCACTAAGCCACAGAAGACATGCAACAAGTTGGTGCTGTAATAAATATATCATGCATTACAACGAGTGAATGTAAAGGGAAAATGGAATGCCAAAACACAAATCTTGTTCTGTGGATCTTTACCAGCAGTTGTTGTGGAATTGCATGACATGACTGTGAAAAAGAGAACCAGCCATTCTAGCAGGAAATAATGTTACAGTACCACTTTACATACCCCACACAGTATCAGAGCAGGATAAATACTGGCATATTTGAATAGGGCAGAGGCCATACATCCCAACTGTGACTGCTTGTCAGGGATGTCCCTGATTCATAAACAAATGTTCGCTGTGTCCCTCTGAATCCCTCTGAAAAGTACTGACATTAGGCAGAAAAGTGGTGAATTACACTTAATGAATAATGTCAATAAGTAAGAGTAGGCACTGCTTGCACGTCAGAAAAGGTGTATTAATACATATGCTCTGATTCTCTCACAGTCTCAGCTTAATGTCTGTAATATATTACAGGTGTACCTCACATATGTACCTTTCCCTGAGGCAGTTCAAATATATACCTGAGTGTATCAGAGTCCTGGCAGAGGCAGAAACACACAGGCATATCAGCTTTTCTGCTGTTACACACTCTGCAAATAGCTTTGGAAGGAGTTCCTCAAGTATACCCTTATGTAGGAGTACAGTACAGAAATATCAAATGATGTAGCCATGTACTGGTAGCAACCAACTGTGACAATGCCATTGTTCCACTGCTGAAAAGACTGGTGTGGTGCACAGACAAAGAATAATAGGCTAACCTCTGGCTATCATCTGGATATGTCCACAGGTGGGAGCTACACAGACAGACTACTTGCCTTGAGCGACTAACAGGTACACAGCAACCCCATATGTTCAGCAAGACAAACATCACAAAATAATAAATAATGCTCTCTGTACTTCTGCACCCCTACCCAAGAGTACAATATAGCTGTGTATTCAGGCACTACCAATGATGTAGGTAGGCATACTCAGTACTGAAATCTGTCCAGTTGTCTTGAGCAGCCTGTGCTAATGTCAACACAAAAAAATACAAACTTTTCAGAAGTGAGTAAATTAATATTTACAGTATAGTAGTTCACAAACAGTTCATGTGCCAGAAGAATACATTGCAATAACTACTTTTGTATGGCAGTTAATTGTCTAATTAGAAAAGAAAATCACAATTGAACACAATGAACAGACCGGCAGGGGTGCTTGTCTGGGAGCCTGCAGTCAGCAGGCAAGTTCGAAGCGAGATGGTAACGACAGCAATAAAGGCAGCAATGCCCTGCCAAATGAAACCGGAATGCAGGAGAAGTGTTTTGACTTTGGAGCATGGGCTGGCCAGCAGTTTTGGTTCCGTGAAGGTACTGTTAACTCCAATAGCAATTCCAATATTAACGCTGGCATAGAGAAAGATTTTAACATTCTCCGTGATAAACTTTATTCCTTTAAAGGAAACCAATTAGAAATAGACTACCTAAAGGAATGTGTTAAAGTGGGAAGAATACTGAAGGGACTAAGGTGTTTTAAATTTCCCAACAATGTGCAAAAAGACTCTAACTATTACAAAAAATTATGTGATGTATTTAATCATGCTGGTATAGAAATGTTAGAGGTCATGCTAGCAGAATATGAAACAAGAGCAGACACTTTACTGAATGATTTGAATATTTTAAACAATAGTTTAATTAATGATGAAAAATTTGTCTCTGTTAAACGGCGTTATGATAATATTTTCAAGGAGGTCGACCAGAACTGTTTGAGAATTTTGAATCGTAAGATTCATAAGTTAGAGAGGGACTTAAAGGAATATAATGAAGGGGTGGCTTACCCACTACCAATTAAAGCTAAACAGTTTAATTATAATAACAGTAGTGCACATGGTAATTTCAACAGGGGTTACAGGACAGAAACGTCTTATGAGACACCAAGGCACAACCAAAGGTTTGTGGAGAAAGATAGAGGTACCTCCCATCAGGATTTTCTGTTTCCCCCAAACAGAGAGGGGGGAAGGGGGAACAGATTTTTTCAAGGGTGGGGGAACAAGTAGACCAGGACATGCAAGATACTTTGAGTACTTCAGTAATGAACAACACTGTAACTAGTACAGATGTTTTAAGTAAGGTTACAGTGGTAACAGAAAACAATTTTTTGATCTATAATTATACTAACATTAGCTTGGGAGCAGAACACTTTGATTTATTCACAAAGGGATTGCACTTTGTGCCAGCATTCTCTAACAGAATGGAGCAGGAATTAATAGACCTAAAAATGTTTAGTAGGCAATTGAATTTGATGCTTTATTTTAAAGGAGAACTTCCTATAAGCATGGAACTTTCTCGTAAGAGTACATTTAACCCGCCTATGGACCCTATAGTAAAAATATTTGAAGAAATGATGGAAAAGGATATCAGGATGATTAACAGTAAAAAGCAGAAGAATGATCCCCAAAACATCTGTAGGAAGGAGATGAATTTGATCAAGGATCTTAGAACTAACAATTGCAGGGCGATGAAAACAGACAAAGGGGGGGTTTAGTTCTGATGTACAATGCTGATTATACTCAGTACATTGAACGGATGTTGCAGGATCCGGAGCAATATGAACAGGTGTCTAGCAATGAGTTACATATGGCATATTCTAGAATTAGTTTTATTTTATATGACCATCTTTTGCAAGGGGTTTTCAATGAGAAGCTGTACAATTTTTTAACTGTTGCTAAGCCAAGAATTCCTGTAATATTTGGCATCCCGAAAACACACAAAGGTCTGGATCCCTTAAATTTTAGACCTATAGTATCTGGACAGGGGAGTATAACAGAACCTATTGGGAAATTTATAGATCACACTTTAAAACAGTTTGCTGCTTCTTTAAAGTATATTTGTAGGGATTCTTGGGATTTTCTCAGGGATTTGCAATCCCTACAATATCATCCAGATTTATTGTTGGTAACCATAGACATTGTTCAATTGTTTCCTAGTATACCACATTCTACAGGATTGAAATGGTTTAGTGATGTTTTGGTTAATGAGGCGAAACTTACTCCAAACACCACAAACTTGTTGGTGGAGTTTATGGAATTAATCTTGGAAAACAATTTTGTATGCTTTAATGGTCATTTTTACAGGCAAAAGTCAGGTGTTGCAATGGGGGCAGCCTGTGCCACTGTCTATACGAACATAGTGTTGCATAAATGGGAACATACATATATTTTTGGCACAGAGTGGTCACGGCACATTAGGCATTATGTCAGATTTCTTGACGACATTTGCCTCATATGGAGTGGCACTAGGGCAA
This sequence comes from Protopterus annectens, assembly GCF_019279795.1. Lineage (NCBI taxonomy): Eukaryota > Metazoa > Chordata > Ceratodontiformes > Protopteridae > Protopterus > Protopterus annectens. The sequence continues at coordinate 1,886,588,172 of NC_056743.1, forward strand.
ATATGGAAGAATTTATTGACTACATTAACGCTACCACTTCCTTTTTAACCTTCACGCATTCACTGAGTCTGGATAGCTTGGATTATTTGGATGTGCATTTGGTTAAGGATAATGTCAATAATAGGTTTAATTCCAGGGTGTTTAGGAAGCCCACCTATTCAAGCGCGTTTTTACACTTTCAAAGTAACCATGCTGAATATCAAAAAAGAGGAATAGTTAAGGGGCAATTTATCCGTGCCTCTAGAATGTGCAATACAACACAAATGTTCATGGAAGAAATCAATTTCTTGAAAGAAAGATTTCTTGAAAGAGGGTATCCAAGCTTTTTGATTGAGGAATTAGCAACAGAAATTATTACCAATAGGAGAACAAAATATCCACCCCTTCTGGATACTACAGGTATGTCAATGTGCCAAGTAGGCAGCAGCCTGCAAAATTTGGATACAAAAGGGATACATCCATACCTTTGGTATTGACCATGATGTTGTGGAAAGCAGCGTAAGGAAATATTGGCCAATTTTAAGGTTGGATGATAGGTTGGGCAGCATGATCCCAGAGTTTCCTAGATTTATTAGACATAGGGGTACTAATATAAAAGAAATGTTAGAAATGAATCAGACTAAACCAATGGTATGTAGTGGGAACAAAAAAGAAGGCACATATAAGTGCGGAATGTGTAAACAATGCCCAGCCATATTTAATGGGCACAAATTATATTTACCATCAAGAAAATTTCTATGTCAACCGAGGGGCTATTATAATTGCAATGCTAAATTTATTGTCTATTTGGGTTTATGTACAAGATGCAAGAGTTTCTACATAGGAAAGACTGAGAGAACTCTTAGAAGACGCATTTATGAACATCAGTACGACATAATTAGGAAAAAGGAAACTAATGCTTTTTATAGACACTCCCTTTTTTGTCCCAATATGGAGATTAAATTTATCATTTTGGAACAGGTAAAAATGGATGATAGGGGTGGTGACGAGGGGTCCCTTTTAGAATATAAAGAATTAATATGGCAGTTGAGATTAGATGCGGGAAGGCGGCCAGGACTAAATGACGCTTGTAGTATTAGCAGCATCTTGAAGCTAAGGAAGGCAAAATTATGAATTTGGATTCTTAGTGTTTTACAGGATTAATTCACAGAAATATAATTTTGCCACATATTTCTTATTCAAGTATTTTTTAAGGTGCATTACATTATAAAATTATTAACAGATCTCATAAGCTACAAATTTATTAGACAACACATTACAGTACCTATCCCCTTATTTTTGTTTTATGGGAGGGCAGAATATCAAATATATAAACAAGTGTATAGAATTGATATTTGAATATTGTTTTTAATTCTGTATATTTTATGGTAATTTATGCACATACCAACAACTGATTATTGTAGTGTTTTATACATATACATATGTTTTTTTAATACTGTAACAGGTTGTGCTTAGTAAAGGTTAGTTACAAGTATGTTTTATGTAGAATGGGAAACGAAGAGTTAAATAGACGCTTCTTCCCAATTAATTGAATAATTGATTCCATTTTAAGTATATATATATATATATATATATATATATATATATATATATATATATATATATATAAAGAGTGGTTAGTTTGAAATGATTTTATCTTGAAAAAGCTCAGCATCATGCTGAGCGAAAGCGCTTGATGAGATTGTTGTTGTGATCGTTTTAATAAAATAAGAAATTTTCATTCAATTTGACGCCTTTCATTTTCTGCTTCAGCTGAAGAAGGAATATCAGCATTTTATCTGCCTTTTTCATTCTTGGATTTCCAGAGCCACCTTCCAGGTCGTGGATCAATTTGCTTTACTAGTACTGTTTTTCTTGTTGGCGGTTTCTTAATTAGAAAAGAAAGTATATACTCCCATGTATCTTGTGATAGCATTTGGAGGGGTGAGTAAAATTCTACACTGACAAGTGTCTACTGGAAGCAGCAACATTCAGGTTTGAGTACAACATGCAAATCACTGGCTACAACCCTAGCTTCAGATATAAGAAGTATACCAACCTTCTGAATGACACAACGGTGTCCGCAGCAAACAAGCATAGGCCCCACTTTGGAAAGCTGAAAGGGCTACACCTACCTAACTTAGCATTTTATAGCAGTGGGCTGCTATGACAGTGAGTACTGCAATTACCACACAGCAGGCAGCATGCAATTACTAACTGGTGGGCACCAATTGGTGCAGAGGCCATCACATGCACAATTGCAGATACCTAGAAAAGCAGGCTGTACTTGCTGTCCACACATGCAATAATATCATTGCAGCAACAGAGAGAGAGAGAGAGAGAGAGAGAGACAGAGACAGAGACACACACAAAGACAAAGAGACAGAAACAGACAGACACAGAAAAAGAAAGAGCAACATCAACAGACAGAGAAAACCCAAAATAAAAAAAAAACACAAAAAACAAAACAAAAAAAATAATAATTAATAAATACTTTAAAAACAGACGGAACAGAGAAATACAAAGGAAAGGTATGTAACACATATGTATTTGCTGGCATGTAGTAGATGTTTTTGAAGAGTACTCTACATACTGTGAATCATCCATATGTGGCAGCAGTACGTATCTATATGTATCTGTACATGTGCATAGGGCAAGGGACATACTGCAACTGTTTGTGAAGGGTGGATATATATATGTTGTTGAAGGTTGTTATGTGCATATTTCTATGTAGGTTGTAGTGTGTGGCAAAGAAAACAGCATGCAGTGCTGGTATATGATATGTGGTGGTTAAACGCTGGGGTATGATTTGTCAGTTTTGCAGTGTTGCATCCAGTGAGGCCTGCTAAAGCTACATGGGCTGAGGACACCTCCAATGCATTCTGCACAACACTGTGCAATATTATTACATAACTGTATATCTCACAACTGTCGCATAATTGATATTCCCAACATGAAAATTGGACTGTATATGTGCTTATATGTACATCTATATGTACAGCAATGGAAGTTTATATGTATGTGTATATATATATATATATATATATAGATAGATAGATAGATAGATATATATATATATATATATATATATATATATATAGAGAGAGAGAGAGACATGGGGTCATACTTCCTGCGACAGGTGCCTGGTGACCAAGGCATGGACTGAAGCTCAGTGATGACACTGCAGTGCCATCCCTTCTTGCCAAAACACTGTACCCATTAACTACTACATAGGTGGCAGTCTACCTAACACCGAAGGTGTGATAAGAAAACATGGGACACAGGTGGACAGTAGCCTCCCCTTTGATAATCATAGTGCCACACTAGTCATATAATATGTCTACATGGTACGCGTTATCACAAAAGGTGTGTCATCCAGGGAAATATATGTCAGTGTTCCTCTCTAATCATCACACTTAAAACCCATTATAGAGTACAATACCCCATGTGGTATGTACCTCACATGACAACTACAGCAACTGGAAAGGCCACAGACATACCTCACAAAGAGTAATACCGGCCTCAAACAGATGCCCTATGCACACTGACTCACAAAACCACAGCTAGACTGTGTTGCATACCGCCTACCCAGAGGTGACCTCTGCCTAACATAAAGAGCAATGTCACACCCATAGCTGTTGGACATCCTCCACATAAACATATCACAATCCCTCTGAGCTACACGCTCTAGGGCCCTAAACCTTGTCAGCGCACTAAACAGCACATGCTGGAGGGATAAATTCCTATCTCAGAGACATGACATACTCTGGAACAAACCACCTATCAATAGCAAACAAAGCTCCTCATTAGCAGTTGTCATAAATACTCCTGATGATTGTTTGGAAGATAAGAAATACACCCTGGGAATCACCTCTGTGGCTCTGGTTGACACGGGCAAGTGAAATTAAATTACATGTGTGTCAAAGGCCAGGGTAGCATATGGCTAGGCTGCTGTAGGCCCTAGAGCCAATAGCGCATTACCTACCTATGACACGATGCACACAAACATGTACTTAGTGCAATAATTGCTAGTTGAGGTTGACTGAGTGTGATGGTGAATGTGCTGGTGAATGTGTGCAAGGTCTGTAAAGGTGTGATAACTTAGTGTGAAATTGTGTCTGTCATGGTAGTTTGTGTCCTAGCTGTGATCCCAGCAAAAGATGTGTATGCTATTGCTAGGCAGAAAAAGTAGTATGGCATACGGTGTGACGTAGTCCCTTGTTGTCAACTGTGGTGTCCCATTGTAAGCTAAAGAAATACATATATGCTTAGTGAGTGGTACTGCTGGTGAATCCAACTCCCGTATGAACTGTAGTACTACCTGAAGCTGTAGGCCTAAACAGCACAGTATGGTGTATGTTCACATTGCTTGGAAACACAGTTTTGTGTGTTCCCTGTAATCGTCACAGATTACATACCTCAGGCATAAGGTTTTGTAAGTCATAACACACAGTACTGTATGGTACACAGGTAAAGCTCATCTGGGTTGGCATACATTTGTGTGTTGTATGTATGTCTGATGTGTGTGTAATTATGCCTGTAACATGCCCTCAATTATATGTGTGTTACAGGGTATACGTGTGTATCTAGCAACATGTATAGTGTAGTACAGCAGTATGCCACCTATATTAACAACTGTGCACATATGTTAGGCAGGGGTTTAGCATCAACGACTAGGGTGGTATACTGGGAATACTGTAACTGCACTGTACATTCATTGCAATGGATGACATCTGTCTTTATTCATTAGCTTGATATATACCTCCTGTGGCTAGGTGGTGCATTGTGTCACATACAGTGTGCCATGTACTGGTGTATAGTCTTACATACTGGCTTCTCTTTGCTGCTCTGCAGAACATGGTTTGATATATAGAGTGTGCCAGGCACTGTCAGCCAGTTGTGCCCTGAGCATTGATATGTGGTATTGAACGTGTGTATCCTCTGACAGCCAATCGGATGCTATATATGGCAGTTATTTGATATCTGTACTTTAGAATGTTAAGTGTGCCACATGACTTGCTCACACATATTGTTTAATTGTCTTCCAGGGTCATGGCCCACAGTCGAAACCTGTGTTATACAGCTGCAGAGCAACAGGAAATACACAGCAGCCTGGTGCAGCACTATAGTCTGCTGTTCTCTAGAACTAGCCAGAACCAGCATGAGCAGACTGCACTGTGGCAAGATCTTGTTTGTTGGGTAAATGACATAGGCATGCATAACCGGACATATGATCAGGTACGCCGTCACTGCAGAGATTTAATTAGACATGTCCAGCAGCGTGTGTCTGATATCCGTAGATAACAGCTTGCCACAGGTGGTGGGGTAGCCATTCACCTCTCCCTCACCAGAGTGGAGGAGCTACTCCTAAGCATGGTGGCTCCTGGCCAACAACAGGAACAGCAACATACATGTGTCATCATGGAGGCCGAAGCCACCCAGCATGTTGACATGGAGCATACTGTTAACATGCCATATTTGTAGACTACTGTTACCTGTACTGGTAGATTACACATATGTGAGATGTGTACTGTGGGTTTAGCAGTTGTGCTGCCTAGTGTTGTGCAATAGTGATATTTGGAATATAATGTATACACCTGTGAAAGTCGACTGTTGTACTACTGCAGTTTAGCAAACTCACAGTAGCAATGCCACAGTTGTAGCCACTGACAAACTGTCTCATATTCTTGTAGGTCCCTCTGGTGTGACAGGAAGGCAGCCAATCCATGCTGGTGAGTGTGTTATAAATTTAATATTGCTAATGAAATGTGCATGTCATAGGTGAGGTGTAGGCCATGTACACATAACATATCTACGCATAATGCATGCTGTGCTTGTTTGCTGTGAGATTATGCACATCTCAGTAATGTCAGTAGCTGCCTCAATCACATGCAATATACAGAGCATCACACACAATTGTGGCAACAGCATACTGGGCATTGGATAGGCATAGTTGATACAGATGTACACAACATACACATCTTTGTCATACGCAGTACACCTTAACATGCTACACATGGCATATCCAGACACCCGCTGTAAGGTCACACTTCAGTATCCCACATGTCATCCACACAGCACACATAATATACCTGAGGGGTAGAGGCCTATCATGGGGCTGTGTGGCACTCTTCAACAAATAACACATTCATGTTAGGCAATGCTCCCTATTGGGCACCTTACAAACCCATGTAACAAGTGACTGTGTAATTGTGAAAGTAGCCACGGTACTGCAGTTCAGGTACAGCGTGCTAGGTGGTGGTCTGGCACACATTAGTAGCCTTGAGTGACCACATGATGCATGATGATGGCTCATGGTACTACACCCCATCCAGTTACAGTGACCACAGTACTACACATAGCAGTCATTGCTATGCACCTCAATGTTGTGTGTGTGCAAACATATGCACCTATACACAATATACATAGCAATCACCATTTGTACAAAGTGACACATATATGTCTTGTAATGCTATTGAGTGTATAGGTCACATGACACACATTGGGTATGTGTGATGTTTAATGTTGCAGTCATGTTGTAGCATGCCATGTCATGGCTGGCACTGGTATGCCCACAATATGTCCTACACTCACCATAACCACTGTTCAATGGCCATGTTGAGCAATGGTATTCCATCACATATACATGCACCACTCATCCTGTGTGTATACATAGCATTCATGTGCTAAACCTGTGTCCACAATTATCTGCTACAGACACAGACACTGTAATCAGAAATGGATATCTATGTGACACACAGATACACATCCAGCCATGGTATGTATACCTGTGAGTGATGGTGCACAAGACATTGCAGAGCTTTTAATACTTGCACAGCAATGTTGTGTCCATGTACACATTGCGTTCCAGGGTGAGGCCAATCACTAAACAACAACAAACATGCATCAAAGCCATGTATACTGTTATGAACAAGTGCTGTCTACACTCGCGCTGCATGGTCTTGAGCAACAGATTTTCTGTATGCTGACATGTGTGATATGACTTTTTGCCTTGTGATACTGTAACCCACCTTCAAACACTATTGAGTATGTTTTGGATTGCTGGTGGTGTGTGTGGGTATCTGCAGTAGTGAGGAGTGTATTTGTGTGCATGTGTTCATGTGTTCCTGTGTTTATGTGTTCATGTGTGCATGTGTGCCTGTGTGTACATGTTCATGTGTGCATGTGTTCATGTGTGCATGTGTTCATGTGTTCATGTGTGCATGTGTTCATGTGTGCATGTGTGCATGTGTGCAGAGATCATGTACAGGTCGTAAAGTGTGTTTCCTGTGTTCCTTCCACAGGTGCTGTGTTAGGGCTAGTTCACTGCAGCAGGCAAACTGATGTCACTGAGCCACATAGTGATAATGAAGATAGGTGTGTTGAGGCACAGGCGTGTTTGCCAGGGTCTGTCATTGGGCCACCAATCGACAGTAAACAACTGTCCACCCTATCCATGCACACAGTCATACTGCCAATACATCAATCACCAATGGCCTTAGGTGAGGGACAGTGTACAGTTGGTATAAGCCAGGACAGTGTGGTATCTATGGCACATGCATCCCCTTACAGCAGCCATACCCAGATGTCTGGAAGGGTACCACATAAGCAGATGTCCAGGGGTTCTCATAGGAGCACTGCTGCTCATCATGCCCCTGGCAGACGTGCCACAGGACTTACTACCTCATGCATGTTCCAGGTTGTCATGGAGGCACAAGCACATATGGAATGGTACACCAGACAGAGACTAAGGGCACAGAGGCAACATAACACCGCTATACTTGAGAGTATCCATGACCTAGCAAGTGTCATCCGCAATTACACTGAGGTCACTTATAGATGTTGGGGAGAGACATTAGATATCCTCTGCAATGTCATGTCCATGTGACAGGACAGTGTGGGACAGTTGAGACGTCGACGTGGATGTATGCCAGCAACATCAACAGCTGGCAGTCACCACGGATGTCCCTCAAGCCACAGCCGCTCCCGTAGTGCCAGTACCAGCCCCAACAATGTTGGGGTGGACTGTCCATAGAACGTCCTAGAAGACCACGTGCACATGGCTCTGGATAGTCCCAGCAGAGACCTGTGTCCAGTGTACAAACATCCACCTCTGGGGATAGTACCCAGTCTGGCTTAGTACCTGATACTGTCAGTAGCACCCCTGCCAGGCAAAGGTACCATATCCGTGGCCAGAGATGGTGATCTGTAAAGCCTCATGTTAGACGCAGCCTGGGATGGCATACAGGCCTATGATTAGGTTTGTAGGATGGTGACATCATCAGACTTGACAAAGGTTAGTTTACCACTTTTGAGGTCTCTTACTACTCTCCTAAAAGGTTGCGTTTTCCCAAGAAGAACACACAGAAACACACACACACAGTTGTTCAGTGCAGGATTCAACCCCCTACCTAACTACTTCATGATACTACAGGAGTAAGCATTAACACGATGCGCTATGCACATTACTGGGGGTTCTCTTTTCCACAGGTATATTTGTAGGATGGTGACATCATCAGACTTGACAAAGGTTAGTTTACCACTTTTGAGGTCTCTTACTACTCTCCTAAAAGGTTGCCCCTTCCCATGGAGAACACATGCAAACACACACATACACACACAGTTGTTCAGTACAGGAATGAAATCCCTACCTAACTACTTCAAGATACTACAGGAGTACGCATTAACATGACATGCTATACACATTACTGGGAATTATCCTTTCCACAGGTATATTTGTAGGATGGTGACATCATCAGACTATACGAAGTTGGTTACATTAGGTGACATTAGTTGGGCTACATTGAAGGAATGTCTAAACACTTTGGCCATGTGATCATCAAAGGTGAGTTTACTATCTACCTGTGTCCCCAGGACCATAATGACTTTCTCCGTACATGCTGAATTACCACCTATGTGGTAATTTGTGTGCACTTTGTTTTACCCAAAGGGGATGACTATGCATTCTTTGCCATTCAGCTTGAGGGCATTGTTTTGACACCAGGTATCTGTCTCTGTAAGACACTTCTGGAGGATGTCAGTGACAGCTGTACAGTCAATTATGGACCACAGTTACCATTCATCTGCAAACCTGTTCAGCCATACACCTGTTGTGCTTGTCTGTACCTCTGAGCAGTATCTACTGAACAGATGTTGTTCCAGGACCAAACCTGTGTGATACCATTTGTGACTGGATTAGAGTTGGACATGGCACCCGCAACTATGAACATGTGTGTTTGATCTGTGAGCCACTTGGCCACCCATCCTGTGACATAGCTGTTAATGTTTTATAGCTGGTACACTGGTCCATGATGACAGAGTGGGGAATGGTGTTGCAAGCCCTTACTGAGGTCCAGGTGGGCTGTGTGGACTACTTTCACCTCCATCTATGTTCATGGTAACTGTTTTAAATAAGTCAGCTAGGTTTGGGAGCCAGGCTCTGCCTTTAACAAGGCAAAGTTGTGTATAGTCCAGTGTCTGGAGATCTCCAATGTCTCAGTGTATGGGTTCCATGACAATTTGCTCAATAGCTCTGTAGACCCGGCTGAGTAGACATATTGGGCAATGGATTACAGGTTCTGTTTTGGCACACCCTTTGTGGAGCTGGATGACTGTTAGTGTATGCCATTCTTTGGGTACATAGCCTGCGGTATGCTTGAGTCTGGACAGTGAATGTAGGTGAGGGTGTAGTTCCTTATGGGCCTAGTGTTAGACGCAGCCTGGGATGACATACAGTCACACTGATGCTATGTTCTTAGCTTTCGTGAGGGCTGTCTTTACCTGCATGTCCATGATATTTGGGTCTCAGCATCCTTCTGTGGTGGACACAGGCCCTTTTGGGGGTGATGGGGGGAGGAGTTTACACTGAACTTGTCCCCCTGGATGTAGGCAATGAAAATTGGTTTGGTGTATTTCATTCCTTTTTTCAGTAGCTGACAGCATATTTGGAAGTTGACACCTACATGTCTGGTATGGCTGCCGAAGGCTTTGTGGTTGCTATTCTTACATTCCTTGGCTATTTGTCTTTAGAAACCGTCCTTGGATTATTTTATGAGTGATCATTGTTTCTTCCTGATAATGATCAGTGATGCCTTCCCTTTAGTGAAGTTGGATCTATCATGTGTTCATTTCCTCCTTCTATTGTCTAGCTTATTTATGGCCAACAACCACCTGCTTGTTGTCCTATTTTTGGATGAGTGCATCTTGGTTTTATTTGTGATGTCTCATTCCATGCATCCCTGCAGATGCTCATAGGATGCACTTGTAAATGATTATACAGATTGTATACCATTATCCTATAGCAAGAGGTCTTCGGAACGTTCCACTTTGGTCTTGGGAGGTGTGCAGTTTGCTTTTGCAAATGTCTTCACAGTGGTTTCATTGACTGGGTGTGGCGGTGGGATGTGGATGTCCAGTGTGATTACTTAATGATCTGATATTACCAGCAAGGAGTTTATCTCTGTTGTGGAACACTGGTACCCCATGTTGGTGATGATCATGTCCAGTATGTTGTCACCTCTAGTGGGCGTGCTGACCAGCTGTTCCAGGGTGTTAGAGTTTCTTAACTCTAGGACACATTGGGCAAGGGACATTGTATATGAGTAATTCACCCACTCAATGTTTGTGTAGTTGTAATCTCCTCATATAATGGTATTTGATAGGACCTTTATATTTGCCATTGTTCTCCGGAATACTGAGTGAGGTTCCTGAGACAAAGTACATGATCTGTAGCATGCTACAATCTGATGGGCAGCTTTGCCCAATCTTTGTTGCACTTACATGGTCTCCAAGACCTCATGCTGTGCCAGTAACCTGAAGGTGTGGATATCCATAAGGTAAATGGCTACACACCTTCCTTTTGTATTTCACTTGTGGTTTTGGCTCCAAAGGTCAAAGTGATTGTGTGTGTTTTACGTGGATCATATCCAACAGCTCTATGTTTGACATAGCTTTGTATGTTGACAGTGAACACCTCTGAGTAGGCGATATGCAAGGGGGTACATATGGAGCATTTTGCGATCGTCTGTACATGGCATGTATTTCAGGCCACTGATGCTCTTTGTGAGGTATTGCTGCTGGCTTTCCAGTTGTTGTGGTTGTCTTGTGAGGTACATAGTAACAGTGGTGTTGTACTATTTTATAGTTCTAGTGAGTGGTGAGTAGAGGGGAACAATGTCATCTTCTATTCTGCATGAGACACATTTTGTGATGAGGCGTGCCACATAAGAGGGTTTCCTGACTACTGTGGGAATGTGCTTATCACAGTTGTATCCACTGGCCACCTGTGACCCAAGGTCTCTTGTCACACTTACAGTGTGAAGTATACTACCACCTATGTTGTAGTTCCTGGCTACAGATTTTTTAACAAAGGTGATGATAATGCACCTTTTGGCATTGAGCTACAGCCCATGACTTGGACAACAGACATCTGTCTCAGTGAGGCCCTTTTGTAGGATGTCCACATCTTTAGTGTTTACAATGATGGCTCCTAGCTTGCAGTCCTCTGGAAACTTCAGTAGCCACAGGCCTTCCATGTTAATGTTTACTTCAGGGAAGTCAATACTACAAAACCTGGGAAGTTATCTAGTCCCATGGCTGGTAACTCAGAACAGATCTGAGTGTAACCATGACATGGACCTGTCTGCTGGGCAGAGATCTCCTGAGTAGACAGTATGCAACAGAGTACAGATTGGGTTACATTCAGTTTTGTTGCATGGGGCAACTATTTGAGGCCAGTAATCCTCTTGTTAAGGTACTTCATTGGTCTTTCTAGCTGCTGAACGTGCATAGTCAGATTCATCACAAGTGTATTGTAGTACTCTGACAGGTCTGATGACTGCTGAGTAGTGGTAACCTCCTTTGACCTACATGCACAGACCTTGGCAGTTTGTGTGAACACATAGCAGGATTTTCAAACCACTTTGTGAATGTGTTTCTGGAAGTAGAGATGACTATACACATTTGTCCATAGATCCCTTATTATCACATCCGTATTTAGCCTGTGTGAGCATGCCCAGTACAACCTTTCAGTGTGATGCTGAACGAAATCCACTACATTTGTTGGAGTGTGTGAGCATGCACAGTATACACATTTATACTATATGTGTATTCTAAATCAAGTTGTATTTTTACAGCAGGGCTCACCTTTGTGTCATAGATCAAACGGGATCATGCTGTGCCTGCAGGGCTTCCATGAGACACTTTGCATAGACTTATCAATATTTCTACATACAGGCGGGACAGCTGGTCTTTGTACATTTCTACCCGTGGGAACACTGGATTGTTACTGTGGGTGCACATAGGATGTGGGTTTCACCTGACACTTATACACATTTGCTGTGCCTGCACTGCTATGTACAGGACACCATTACAGTCTGTACTGTTGCCTATCGTACTGGCTTGAGGCATACTACTGTACTACAGATCTTAGCATCCAATGTCACGTATATTAGCTTGTGACTTCATAGCTTACACAACCCACATCACAACACCTGGCCTGATGTTTTCTGTCTGCATAGGTGTGTGGGGGAGGTTACCCATTTGCCTCTTTAGGGGCATGATACAGCATTGCTTTGTGTTTGCATTAGTGTACAATTGTCCTGCTGTGTCTGGGCCATTGAAATGCTATTATGGCTTAGTGGTTCAGTGCTGTGACTATAGTGCACATTATTCTGGGTTCAAGCCCTATCACTGCTTTTTATTTTCATGCCGGCCAGACCAGACTGCTTAAGGAACAGTAAAGCAGATATGAGCATGTTTAACTGTCTTTGCTCAGCTGTCCCTGACCTTGCCCAACAGTGCACGAGTGATTTTGTTTACATATACTAGATATTGGTGAAAGCTGCTTAGCACTGCTTTATATTGCTTAAAACATGTCAATCATGCCTCAGGTGGTGCTGCAGGGTTGCCTATGTCAGATGCACATACTACACTGCCTATACATGTTTGGAAACAGGTAGTGTCAAGTTAGACATCCCTTTTATTTTATGCGCGAGTCAGAGAGAGGTATCATTTCCAGGGTTCCTACTGAGCCAGTGTATGTGCTTTGCTTTGCCTCTTTGCCAAGGACAAGGCATACTGAGCACACCTCCTTCTGCCTAGTGGGGCAGGCTCAGGTTGTTCCTCCTCCTAGTCACGCTTTGCCTGTGCAGGCCTTGACAACGGTGGGGGGCTGTTTGGCCCTGCCCCATGCTGTTCCTGCTGCAGCTGTTTTTGCAGGATCATATTGTGCAGCGTGGCACATACCATGACATTTTGGGTACATGTAGTTGATAAGTACTGCAAGGCTCCACCAGATGTGTACAGGCACTGGAACCGTGACTTGAGCATCCCAAACACATGGTCGATTACATTTCGTGTTTGTGCATGTGCCTCATTATGGAGTTCTTGTTCAGGTGTGTGTGCATTTCTGATGGGTGTTATCAGCCACGACTCCAGTGCATATCCAGCATCCCCCAGTAGGTGACCGTCAGGATGTCCCCATTGGTAAATGTCTGGTACAGCTGTGACAGATGCCAGATATGGGAATTGTGGTAACTTCCAGGGCAGCCAGCACACACATTCAGTATTATGCCCTGGGCATCACACACGACCTGGCAGTTGATGGAATAGAAGCCCTTGCGGTTGATGTAGGCCCTACCATGCTCACCAGCTGGTGCTTTGATGTGTATGTGTGTGCAGTCAATTGCACCCACTACGTCAGGCTATTCCACTATTTGCTGGAAGAGACCCATATTGCTGGCCAATACCTCATGGGAACTGGGGAAATATACATGATCACCAACATGTGCTGACATGGCATTCAGGAACTGGTGCAGTGCCCTTGATGCTGATACCTGTGAAATCCCCATCATATCACCAGTTGATCTCTGGAAGGTACCTGACATACCTTGGTTTCCACTGGGATGGGTTCCCCTCTGTTGGTTCTGTGTGTGAGGTGTGGCCTGCACAGCTCTACAATTTGCTGCAGGAGCTCTCTGTCCACTCTATAGTGCTCCACTATCGCCAGTTGATGTAGCCCCTGGTAGGTTACCCTGGGTCTGTACACTCTTCTCTGTCTCCTCACTGTGGGTTGCTCAGCAGCATTCG